>NC_044032.1:354364590-354664590 GCF_901765095.1 Microcaecilia unicolor | reverse complement strand
ATGTAACAAAAATAAAAATAAAATAAATATACATAAAGGAATCCTGTGCAGAAGGAATGGATCCTCAGAAGCTTAGCCGAAATTGGGTGGCGGAGCCGGTGGGGGGAAGAGGGGTTGATGGTTGGGAGGCGAAGATAGTGCTGGGCAGACTTATACGGTCTGTGCCAGATCCGGTGGTGGGAGGCGGGACTGGTGGTTGGAAGGTGGGGAATAGTGCTGGGCAGACTTATACGGTCTGTGCCAGAGCCGATGGTGGGAGGCGGGGCTGGTGGTTGGGAGGAGGGGATAGTGCTGGGCAGACTTATACGGTCTGTGCCCTGAAAAAGACAGGTACAAATCAAGGTAAGGTATACACGAGTTCAACTTGTTGGGCAAACTGGATGGACCGTGCAGGTCTTTTTCTGCCGTCATCTACTATGTTACATGTGGGTACAGTGGGTTTCCGGTGGGTTCTGAAGTGTAACAGGTGGGGAGGGATGGGCCTGGGTATGCCTGCCTGAAGTGCACTGCACCCACTAAAACTGCTTCAGGGACCTGCATACTGCTGTCAGGGAGCTGAGTATGACATTTGAGGCTGGCAAAAAATATTTTTAAAGGTTTTTTTTTTTTTGAGGGTGGGAGGGGGTTAGTGACCACTGAGGTAGTAAGGGGAAGTCATTCCCAATTCCCTCCGGTGCTCATCTGGTCAGTTTGGGCAGCTTTTCAAGGTTTGGTCGCAAGAAAAAATGGACCAAGTAAAGTCGCCCATGTGCTCATCAGAGACGCCCTTCTTTTTTCCATTATCGGCCGAAGAAGCCCATGTGTTAAGAACGCCCCAGTCCCGCCTTCGCTATGCTTCCGACACACCCCCGGGAACTTTGGTCGTCCCCGCGACAGAAAGCAGTTGAGGTCGCCCAAAATTGGCTATTATGTCGATTTGGGCGACCCTGGGAGAAGGACGCCCATCTCCCGATTTGTGTTGAAGGATGGGCGCCCTTCTCTTTTGAAAATGAGCCCAAAAGCCATCATTTTAAGAATGGAAAAAAAAAAGTTGCTGATTTTGTCTAATGAGCCATAAAAATACCCAAATGCAAAAACTCCAGGCATCCAATACCTTCTCAGTGAGAAAATATTTTCTCACATTTCCTTTATGTTTCCCATGCCTTATTTTCAAATGACCCCTCACTCTTGTATGGCTGGGCTTGGTGGGCCACTACACAGAGGTGTGGGAAGACGCTCATGGAAGAAGATTAGTCTAACAGCAGACTCAGCCTACCTCTGCAGAAACATCCTTCCAACCCTCTGCCCATTCATTAAGGGAGTACCACCATGCAGGGGAGGGAGGTGTATGCTGTGCTCAAAAGAAAAGCAAGAATTGAGGGTGGTCTTTTCTGACGATTTTAAGGTGGCCTAACAAAGAAAGAGTGAATGCCAAAGACAGAAGGATGCTTGACGTGCAGAGGGAGAGAAACGGCCAGCAGGAAAAGATGATGGTGCCTCTGTATAGAACTCTGGTGAGACCTCATTTAGAGTACTATGTACAATTCTGGAGGCTGCACCTTCAAAAAATATGAACAGAATGGAGTCAGTCCACAGGACGGCTACTAAAATGGCCAGTTGCACAGGCGATCAGCAGGTTCTCCAACACTCACTGCTATCTAGACACCTGTCCCAATTACCTAATGAAATCCGCCCCTGACTGCTTCATCGCAGACCTCACATCCTTCAACAAGGTCTCTTCCCAAAGAGAAATGGCAACATTCTACTCACCCCAATACCAAAAGACACCACGAAAAAAGCAAATTAAATCACAAACTACCAACCAGTAGCATCCATCTCACTGTCAGTCAAACTGATGGAAAGAATGGTAGCTGAACAACTTACTGACTATATACACAAATTCTCAATATTACACAAATCCCAGTCAGGATTTCGCCCACTACACAGCACAGAAACAGTACTACTCACTCTCCTAGCCAAATTCAAGCAGGAAATAGCAACAGGCAAAAATATCCTCCTCCTCTAATTCGACATGTCTAGTGCATTCGACATGGTAAACCACAATATACTACTAAGATTACTAGATAAATTCGGGATTGGTGGTAACATACTTAGCTGGATCAATGGTTTCCTAACCATAAGACAAACAGACAAAGTAAACACTGGGCCTTCAGGAATGAGAAAAATGCAGTCCTTTATTTATGATGAAAACCTGACACGGGCCGTGTTTCGGCGTACAAACGCCTGCATCAGGGGTTACTGAGATGTATCGGAATAGAGTCACTACCACTGCAGATAAGGGTCTGTTCAGTATCCAGCTCTCAGGAATTCCTGGATACTGAACAGACCCTTATCTACAATTATCAACACCCCAGATCACACTCTCCGTATCTCAGACAGCCTGAAAATCCTCGGCGTTATAATAGACCGCAACCTAACACTAGAGAAACAAGTGGCATCCACAACTAAGAAAATGTTTTATTCAATGTGAAAACTTAAACACATGAAACCATTCTTCCCGAGGGAAACATTTCGCAACCTGATACAATCAATGGTACTAAGTCACATGGACTACTGCAATGGAATCTATGCGGGATGTAAAGAACAAACATTAAAGAAACTTCAGACCGCCCAGAACACGGCAGCCAGGCTTATCTTCATAAAAACCCGATTTGATAGCGCAAAACCCCTCCACGAAAAACTACACTGCCTCCCAAAGAACGTATTGCTTTCAAAATCTGCACAATGGTTCAAAAAATTATCTACGGTGAAGCTCCGGGATAGATGACAGACCTGATTGACCTACCAACCAGAAATACTTCAAAATCAACATGAACATAACTAAACCGGCACTACCCAAGCTGTGAACTCAAATACAAATCAACTTACGCATCCAATTTTTCCTACATAAGAACACAAATGTGGAATGCACTTCCAAAAGCCTTGAAAATTATGTACGACCACCTACACTTCAGGAGAACACTAAAAACTTATTTGTTTAAAAAGGCATACCCTACCAACCCAACATAAAAGCCTGACCACCGCGCTTCCCCTCCGAAGGGACACCACCTTGTAGTGGTGGAGGGCCTTCTGTGTTTCAATGACTCAGAGGGCTATGCTGAAGGGTTACCCATATCAGACAGGCCTCTGAGGAGAAACCAGACAAAGAGTGTCCCAAACTGGGAGAGTGGTAAGATGGCACCCTGAAGTTCATATGCCCAATGGCCCAGCTGCCCTCTGAAGTTTCGTATTCTTTACGTAAATTTCCTCTCTGCAATTGCAGAGAGGAAGGGGACAACCGGTGGTCAGCCACCGATGGCCAGCGTTTTGTCCCCTGAGAAGCAAGTGCAGGACCGCTGGGCGATGAACTGCCCACAGATCAAAGGGTTGGCGAGTCCTTTGATTAGCGCCAGCGAAGGAGCATTGACACTCTTGGACCTGGAAAAAACAACTCCATCGCTCCCGAATTATACAACCAGCATGTCCAAAGGAGTGGAGGAGTGAGTTAGAGGCATATGCTGAAACAGAGGACATTTACAGCAGAACCCGAATCGGCGGAACCACTCCTAAACACCTAAGAGAAATCAACTTGGAGTTTTTGGCTCCCATGGAGGTTACATTAAATATCATCTGGAAGGCGTCTAGGGACCTAACGGTGGCAGTAAATAATTTTGTTTCAGATATAATTTTATTAGAGAGTTACATGGACAATTTAACTGAACCCTTTGAGAGTGAAAAATTGATATAACAAATGATTCTACACGAGCAAGAAGTGGTTATGATTTTGAAAATGATAATAGACCAGAAACTGAATAATAAAATGAATATTATTATAGATGATTAATATCGAGATTATTGTTTTCCAAGAGTGACTCCTAAAGTTTTCCTCAGAAATATTTCAATTATTACTTTAAAAGGAGTGAAGCCTGTGATAACTGGGATTACTTTAATCAGTGGGATTTGAATTAGAGACTTAAGTATATATATTGTTAAATAACTTCTGGTTTTTAAAAGAAAGAATGTGATCAGATGTATTATTTCTAACTAATATTGGACAATAAGTATGTTTTCAATGAAATGATTTGACTATACACCGTATTGGCCTTGAAGAAGCCAACCAGATGATCGATGTGGAATAATGAATTAGATGAGTAATATCTGGGGATAATCAGGTTAATACCACTTTTTTTCTCTGTTTACTGTTTAATAGATCTCCTTGTCTTATCCCTCTTTAGTGGTCTAAGGAAGAGAACAGAATTACCTGACTGAAATAATTCCTATATATTACTTTCTCTGTATTTCCGGCAAGTTGTTTTATCACTTGTAAAAATTTAAATGGTTATAAATAAAAAAATTTTTTAAAAAGCCTGACCGCTGCAACACAACATAACCAAAATACAGTATGGACACAACAAAACCAAACTACATGAACTTTATCCTATCTCATATGGCACTACCACATGAACCTTATCTCAACATCACTCTGTATTTGTTTACACCGGAGTCTGCAATCGCATCTCCGGCACTATGTAAGCCAAATTGAGCCTGCAAATAGGTGGGAAAATGTGGGATACAAATGTAACAAATAAAGCATATAGAAAGACTCAAACCCCAACATGTGTACTATGGAAGAAAGACGAGAGGGGAGATGATTGAGACATTTAAATACTTCTACGGTATAAATGAACAGGAGGAAGGTCCCTTTCAAATGAAAGGAAACTGTAAAGAGAGGGTATAAGATGAAGTTGAAGAGGGGTAGACTCAAAAGTAATCTAAAGAAAGGAAAAATTAGAACATATAAAATCAGCCATACTGGGTCAGACCAATAGTCCACCTAGCCCAGTATCCTGCCTCTAACAGTGGTCAATCCAGGTCACAAGTACCTGGAAGAAAATTTAGTAGCAATATTCCATGCTACTAACCCAGGGCAAACAGTCACTTCCCCCATGTCTATATCAATAGCAGACTGCAGAATTTTCCTCCAGCATCTTGTACAAACTTTTTTTAAACCCAGATATGCTAACCGCTATTACCGCATCCTCTGGTAATGAGTTCCAGAGCTTAACTATTCTTTGAGTAAAAAATATTTCCTCTTGTTTTAAATCTATTTCAATGTAATTTCATTGAGTGCCCTGGTCTTTGTACTTCTTGAAAGAGTGAAAAATCGATTCATTTTTACTCATTCTATTCCACTCTGGATTTTGTAGATCTCAATCGTATCCCCCTCAGCCACCTCTTTTCCAAGCTTTAGCCTTTCCTCATATGGGAGGAGTTCCATCCCCTTTATTATTCTGGTCACTCTTTTTTGAAAATTGTAGTTCCACTACATCTTCAAGGTGAGGTCGCACCATGGAGTGATACAGTGGTAATATACCGTATTTTTCGAACTATAAGACGCACCTAGGTTTTAGAGAAGGAAAATAGGAAAAAAAATTTTGAAGCAAAAAGTGCGTCTTATAGTTTATAGTCTGAAAAATACAGTAATATTCTTGGTCTTAATTTTGCATCCTTTTCCTAATAATTCCTAGCATCCTGTTTGCTTTTTTGGCCACCATCATACACTGGGCAGAAGAATTCAGCATATTGTCTGAAATGCCACCTAGATCTTTTTCATGAGGGCTGACTCCTAAAGTGGACCCCAGTATCAGCTCCTCAGTATTTATTTGGACAAGCAGTAAGGAGAAACTCTGAACACACACGCAACAACTTTAAACCAGTGATTCCAATCTCCAGTCCTGGAGTACCCCTTGCCAGCCAGGTTTTCAGGATGCCCACAATGAATATGCATGAACTTGATTTGCATATTTATTTATTTATTTGTTGCATTTGTATCCCACATTTTCCCACCTATTTGCGGGCTCAGTGTGGCTTACAATAAGACTTGAATAATAGAAATACATTTGTTACAAATAGGTTATGGATTACATTGAACAGAGTTGTGCGAGGCATTCGAATATCGTTGGTAGTATAACAATGGGACAAAACATAGAAACATTAGAAGGAAACAATGGGAAAAAAGGGCATTATTAGGCGTTATTAGGCGCCTAGACATATAGTGTACATAGTTCCGTGGACGAATGTATGGATGACTGGATAAAGGGATGATGGAACAGATGCGGATGTGTATTGCATTGTGGACAATGAGTGGTCTCTATGTGTTTTGGCTCTTTCCATAAGTTTGTTCGAACAGGTGTGTCTTCAGTAGTTTACGGAAGGAGGCTTGTTCGTTGATCATTCTTAGGTTGCGTGGTAATGTATTCCAAGATTTCGTGCTCTTGTAGGAAAAGGTTGACGCGTGTATCGTCTTGTACTTCAAGCCCCTGCAGGTTGGGTAATGAAGGTTGAGGTGAGTTCGGGATGATCTTTTGGCGTTTCTAGGTGGTAGGTTTATTAAATCAGACATGTACGCTGGGGCTTCACCGTAAATGATCTTATGGACTAGTGTGCAAGTTTTAAAAGTAACGCGGTCCTTGAGTGGAAGCCAATGTAGTTTCTCTCGTAGTGGTTTTGCCCTTTCATATTTCGGTTTTCCGAAGATGAGCCTGGCTGCTGTGTTCTGGGCATTATGTGCATATCTTTCATGGCTGGATAATTCTCATTCTCCCGGGTCCAAAGAGTGCCTGAGAAAATCTGCCTCCACATTCAATGACCCCGCGATATGAGCTGCCGACAAGCAGAGAATAATTTTCTCTGCCCAACTCATAAGATAGGCCACCTCCACCACCATCAGACAACTGTAGGTTCCGCTGAAATCAACCAGGTACAGTCCCAATACTGCACTGGGAGCGGACGTTAGGCATGACCACGCTGTGCAGCTGTGGCCTGCAGAGTGGCGAGCAGGAAGCTAGGCCAGGGACAGGAGCACGTCACAACGACCCCAGTGTCCCATCCTGCACATCTCATAAAGCCATGTCACCCTCCCTGGCAGGGTGAAATGGCCTGCAGCTGCCAAAAAATTACCTTAAGGCATTGTAAGCCTCCCAAGCTCGTCCTGAGCAATAGAAGAAAGGCAAGTCATGACCCAGGCCACTCAAACTGGAATCTTGGATGGTCCACTGAGTTAAAATGAGCATGTGCATAGCCTCATGTAGAGGGAACACTTTAGGCAGCTTCCAGTGCACTAGTCACCATAGGAGTAGAGGCTAAGGAGTTTAGTGACTCCAAGCTATAAACATTCAGACTTTCCAGAGCCTTAAGTTCTCCTTGGGGAAAAAATGTCAACAGCTGTAGGAACAGCCTCCTCTATCAGCCAGAATCTCACCCTTCTCAACATTAACAGAAAAACAGAAGGTAGTGAAGCTACTGCCCAAGTCTGATTCATACTGAAGGGAAAATGGAGAAGCCCAAGAAGCTGCCTCAGAGACAGATATCTTCCTTCACTCACAGAATCCAATTGCAAGGGCTAAGAAGCTTGCAAGGACCCAGAAACCTTCAACTGCCACTGAGAGAGAGAGAGGCAGAAGGCTGATGCTAAGCTTGATGCACTGAAAAAAAAATGCTGGAAAAACAGGCAGAGGCCCAGGAGTTACAATACAGTCAGAAACTTTACCAGCACATATATATGGTCCAGAAATATGCCCAGCTTGAAGAGGCGACATGGATCCTGCAGCTGCAGGAGCTACTCATGCCAACAAAATGGCCATGGGAGCCTGAAAAACTATGTCGGAGAACATGTGCTGAAGAGAGAGGCCACGATTGCATAGAGCGGGAAGGCAATGGCTTGCCCATCAGCTGCTCCACTGAAATGCCCTCAGAACACCCCATTTCCCTGATGCTGCTCTCTGCTTAGCACAACGACAGCAGCACCAACGAGGCTCTGCAGCCATCACAAGAAAAAAGTGAAACCAAAAGTAAGTTAGAAGAAGGAGAAAAATGCAAACTCACCAAATCGCCAGGAACACGTTCTGACTTACCACTCTAGCCCAGGGTATACTGGTAGCAGAAGGGGCAACCCCATCCAACATCCAAGTAGCCACATAAGCAGGCAAAGCTGCTGTAATCTTTTTTTTTTTTTTTTTTTACTAAGGAAGGAGGAAGGAGAATGTGGCTGCATAGGGGTGGGGTGGGGGAGGGACCTGGCACCACCAGATGTACCCCCCTAAAGGCGGCACCACTTGGCCTAAGCACCCCTAGGCTCTACTGAACTGGGAAACCCAGAACAGGAGCCACAACGCAGATGAAACCAGGAGCTTGCAACAGACCATCCACCACCTGCTACAGATAGAGAGATACTGACTAACCAAGGAACACACTGCCCTAGAAGACAAAGTTCAGTGCTCTATTTCCACCTGCTGGTAGATGATCAAAACAAGACTCTGGATTCATCTGTTGCAGATACTAAGGAATAGGTGATTTCAATATACTGGCTGTTGACTGGGGCATCCTTTTTGCAGAGTTGTCTAGAAATAAGGAGATCTTGGATTCTCTACAGGAAGAACTGTTCCAGTAGTTGATAATGGAACCCACACAAGATGGGGCCAAACTGAACCTGATTCTACAAATGAGAAGATTTCTGATTTTATAGTGGGTGATCATTTAGCATCTAGTGATCACCAGATGGTGTAGGTCAATATTAAGACACACATGGAGAGGGTTTATTCAAGGGAAAAGAGAAAGGGTGGGGAAGATAGGTTCTATCCAAACAATGGGGGAGACGTATAATTTAATTAAACAATGATATTTATTGCAAATGGTTGACTCAACACAGCCGTGTTTCGGCGCCGTAGTGCCTTCTTCATGAATCTTCCAAAGGTATATTCAGTGTTTGGGTGGTTAACACACTGGGAGAAAAAGCACTGAGGAATACACAATTTCTTCTTCCAAAAGGTATATTCAGTGTTTAGGTGGTTAACACACAGAGATAAAGCACTGAGGAATACACAATTCCTTCTCTTCAACGAGCAAATGGCGGTTCTCTGGAGGGTTTATTCAAAACAGAAGGTTCTAGACTAAGAGAACCAACTCTGTCAGGAGGGTGGAAGACCTCAAGGAGTTATTTGATGGAACAGTTGGGAGAAGTAGAAAAGCAGAGGGCTGGAGACTATTTTAAGAACAAACCTTTTTGTTAGGAAAGTAAATACAAGTGAGAGGAAAATAAAGCTGCTTTGGTTCTCAAAAGCAATAGGTGAAAAAGGTTAAGTGAAAAAAGGTTAGCCTTCATAAATTACATGACATCACAAAAAACAAAAAAAAGACATGCTACAATAACTAGAAAAGCTAAGAGCAGCTGGTAAAGAGAAGACAAAGTGCAAACACCTACATAACAGTACTAAAAAGATAATCTAATTGCCACAACAAAACTACCCCCAGACCACCCTTGGTAATTATAGGACTGGTGAATGTCAGATCAGCTACAAAGAAATCCTCAGTGATCCATGTCATCATCTATGAACAGCATCTTGACATCTTAGGAATAAGTGAAACCAGGCTAGAAGAAAGTAGGTGTTTACCACTGGCCGAACTATGCCCAACAGGTTTCAACATCCAACAACAAGCAAGACCAGGATGACAGGTGGAGGGATAGCAGTCTTGATTCAGGATACAATCTAACTTCTGGCCTTAAGACTGAAAGGTTCCCACACATTTGACCTTCTTGCATCAGTTCTTGAAGATATTCAAACAGTTTGCCATCAGACAAACACAGTGATACCAACTTTGTGAAAGCCTTCTCTGTAACTGGCCAGCATGATGATGATTACAAAGATAAAGATAAAGATGCAAGTGATGAATTAGACAGCACCACTTCTAATGCCAATGATGACAATAATGGTGATAAAATACTCTTTGCTATATAAAAGTCAAGTGTTTCCGAGAATCCCTTGCTCATAACCTGTAGATCCAGTCAAAAAACATCAATAATATTGTAACCAGAGCTGATTTGAAGGAATGTTTCATCAGACTGAACAATCCATTTCTGCTAATGCAGTTGCTGAATCTTTTTAGCTGTGCTGGATTAATAACTCACACTCACATGAGTGACGGTCATTTTCAAAAATTTAGTTTTTCAAAAAGCAAAATGGATAATTGTAGAGCAATAAAAGTTGTTGGAATAAAAATATTAATAGTTGCATTCATTGTAGTTGCAGTACTTTTACTTTTTACTCAAACAGTATTATATTAGGTAATTACTTTTACTTACGTAAATTTTTTAATGTGTTCTTCATTGTACTTTTTACTTTTACTTAAGTATTAAAATATACATTTCTTTTTTAAGTACATTGACCTAATACTTAGAAAACTGGTTGAGGCAGGCAGCTACTGACAACTGTAGGGGTACAATCTAACAGACAGATCATACTCCTTTGGAAGCTCAGTACACTTTGGAAACAGGTTTTGTTGGTCTTCCATCATTTGTATATTTGTGCAGTACTGGTATATTACACTTTCATAACCAAAGCACAAAAGGAAAACCAAGACACTTTCCACCTCTACACCGGTCGTGAAGGGACCTATGGATAAGAATCTTATGCCAGAATCAAATTCTGGTGTGGGGCTGAAAGCTTCTACCTCACTTCCCTCTGAAGCGTTTTTCATTTAAAAATCAACCTACCAAGGATTGTTCAAAGCAAGAAGACGTTGGGCCAGCTGTTTCATCTAGTTTATCATCTATACCATTGTCCCCTAGTGGTGGTGTTTTTCACCTGACTCCAGGGGCTCATAGAAATGTCAGTGCCTCTGAATGGTTTCTTTAAAAGATATTTGGAAAGTAGTCAGTAGAACAGAGTCTTTTACAGGGAACTGTGAGTCAGCTGTGTTTCTTTTCAGATGAAGTGGTGTCTAAGCCTGCTGAGAATTCTGATAATATGGAGTCTATGAACAGCTTTCTAATTTGTAAGCTCAGACTTTTTTTCCAATTGGAAATGGCTTTATGATATAAAATGAAACTATATTAGGAAGCACAAAATTGAATTTACTGAATTTTTCTAAATCATTTCTGCTTTCCCCCACATATATTATATATGAAATTTCTCAAAGATGTTTTGAATATTCCTTAGTCTAAATATTTTGTCTAAACATTATTGTGTTTTTTTTTAATAAGACCCCATTTCAGAATATGGCTGAGTGGAAAATGGATCTATTAATACCTAAGGGGAAGGAGAATCTGACTGTCTTACTCACAGATTTTTGGACACTATACTCACAAGCTACCCTCTTGGTCACCTTTTCTGAGGCTATTAAAATATTGATCATGAAACATTACCTTAAAAATAACAATCCCTCTTTTTGTGAGCAAATGATCCAAATTTTTCCCCCCAAAAGCAAAAAAGGTTTGCTAAGAGTATAAAGCGAAGGCACTTACTTACCTGTAGCAGATATTCTCTGAGGGCAGCAGGCTTCATATTCTCAAAAGTGGGTGACGACGATCCGTGTCACCCAGTCCAGCTTTTGCTATAGTAAAAAAAAAAAAAAAAGAGCGTGCTTTGTGGAGCACAAGCTACGCTCCACCATGCATACACGAGTGCCATGCCACCCATTGTGAATGCGGTCTCCTCAGTTTAATACTAAAGCAAAAATGACTAAGGAGACAACTCCAAGGGGTAAGTATCTTCGCTTTCTCCAAGGACAAGCAGGCTTCTATCTTCTCACAAGTGGGGAATTCCTAGCATCAAGGCTCACACAAAACAGCGAACAGTGGTCAACTAAGCCTCGCAAGGGCGAGGACATAACACAGATTAACCTGAAACTATGTACAATCTGAACGAGGGTGCAGCCTGAAGCAAAATAAAATGGGCCTAGGAAGGTAGACTTGGATTATAGACCCCAAACAGATTCTGTAACACTGACTGCCCGAACTGACTGTCACGCAGAGTACCCTGCTCAAGGCAGTAGTGTAATGTGAATGTGTAGCCTGAAGACCACATCGCAGCCTTGCAAATTTCTTCATTAGAGGCAGAACTCAAGTGGGCTACCAAAGCACCCATGGCTCTCGCATTATGAGCCGTAAAATGACCCTCCAAGGCCAGCCCAGCATGGGTGTAAGTGAAGGAAATGCAATCTGCCAGCCAATTAGAAATGGTATGTTTCCCTGACGGCAACCCCCATCCTGTTAGGATCAAAAGAAACAAAAAGATGGTCAGACTGTCTGCGGGGCCTTGTCTGCTCCATGTTGTAGGCCAATGCTCTCTTGCAGTTCAAGATGTGCAAACTGCTTTCGCCAGGATGGGCATGAGGTCGGGGAAAGACTGGTTCAGATGCCTTTGGCAGGAACTTAGGGTGTGTGCGGACGACTACTCTGTTGTGATGAAACTTAGTATAAGCTGCATCCACTACTAAGGCCTCAAGTTCATTGACCCTACGAGCTGAAGTAACAGCCACCAAGAAAATGACCTTCCAGGTCAAGTACTTCTGATGGCAAGAATTCAGTGGCTCAAAAGCAGCTTTCATCAGATGGGTGAGAACGACGCTGAGATACCAAGACACTGGTGGAGGTTTGACAGGGGGTTTGATAAAAGCAAACCTCACATAAAGCCAACTAAAGGTTGTCCAGGGATCTGCTTACCTTCTACACACTGATGACAAGCACCAGTTGAACTAAGGTGAACCCTTACAGAGTTGGTCTTGAGATCTGACTGTGATGAGAGTAGAAGGTATTCAAGCAGGGTCTGTGTGGGGCAAGTAAAGGGATCTAGGGCCTTGCTCTCACATCAGACGGAAAACCTCCTCCATTTAAAAGAGTAACACCTCTTAGTGGAATCTTTCCTGGAAGCCAGCAAGACTCAGGAGACACTCTCCGAAAGACCCAAGGAAGCGAATTCTAGGCTCTCAACAACCAAACTGTTAGAGTCAGAGACTGGCAAGTTGGGATGTAGAAGTGACCCCTCGTTTTGTGTAATAAGGGTTGAAAAACAATCCAATCTCCATGGTTCTTCTGAGGATAATTCCAGAAGAGGGAACCATATCTATCGGGACCAGTACGGCAGGATCATGATTCCACAGTCTTTCCCACTAGAGGTAACGGAGAATATGCATAAAGAAGAACTGCCCCCCCCCCCCCCCCCCCACAACTGAAGAGGAAGACACCTGAAGCTAGTCTGCCATGGGCCTGAAGCCTGGAACAGAACCAAGGATCCTTGTAGTTGAACTGAGTGGCAAAAAGATCCACAGAGGGGGTGCCCCACGCTTGGAAGATCTTGCAGGCCATGACCATATAAAGAGATCACTTGTGCGGTTGCATTATCCTGCTCAGCCTGCCAGCCAGGGTATTGTTGTGCCAGCCAGATAAATGGATCAAAGAAACAAGCCATGTTGGTGAACCCAATGACACATCCGGACAGCGTCCTAACACAAACAGCGTGATCAATGCCCTCCTGCTCGTTGGTATAATGCACTGCAACCTGATTGTTTGAAAGAGAACAATTTGATGAGAAAACCAATCTCTGAAAGCCTTTAGAGCATTCCAGATCACTCAAAGCTCCAGGAGGTTGATCTGAAGATTCGTTTCCTGGGAAGTCCAAGCTCTTTGAGAGTGAAACCCACCTACATAAGCTCCCCATCCCAGGAGAGAGACATCCCTAATCAGCACTTTTTGTGGCTGAGGAATTTAGAATGGCAGCCCCAGAGTCAAATTGGATTGAATTGTCCACCACCAAAGAGAGTGTAAAAGGTTTGGGGACACCGGAATGACATCTTGTAGACTTCCCATGGCTTGGATACTACTGAGAAGCAAGGGTCCATTGAGCTGATCTCATGTGAAGAGGTGTCATGGGCCCAGCAATCTCAACATCTGCCGAGCTGTGACCTGCTGAGAGGTATGAACCTTGGAGGCCAGCGAGACAAGATTGTCCGCTCAAACCCTGTGTGTGTCAAGCAGGGCTCCTATGAACTCCAATTGATGGACAGGGTGTAGATGGGACTTGGGGTAATTTAAAACAAACCCTAGAAGCTCTAGCACAAAATACTCGCCCCACATGGACTCCCGAGCACCGTCCTCTGAGGTGCTCTTCACCAGCCAATCGCCGAGATACAGGAACACATGGACTCCCAGTCTGTGTAGCACTGCTGCAACTACAGCTAGACATTTGGTGAAGACACTGGGAGCTAATGCAAGGCCAAAAGGCAACATGCAGTACTGGTAGTGATGTATTCCCAGCCAAAATCGAACACATTTCTGGTGGCTGGAAGTATCGAGATGTGAGTATATGCATTCTTTAAGTCCAGAGAGCATAGCCAATCATATTTCTGAATCATTGGGAGAAGGGTGCCCAGGGAAACCATCCTGAACTTTTCTCGGACTAGAAATTTGTTCAGGGCCCATAGGTCTAGAATGGGATGAATCCCCCCTTTCTTCTTCTGCACACGGAAGTACCTGCAACAGAATCTCTGCCCTTCTTCCCCTGGTGGAATGGATTTGACAGTACAAGGGCAGAGAGTTCCTCTGCAAGTACCTGCCTGTGCTTAGAGCTGAATGAATGAGCTCTCGGTGGGCAGTTTAGGGGTCTGAGACACCAATTGAGGATGTATCCGAGATGGACTATTTGAAGAACCCGGTTGAAGACTAAGAGGCCACCTTTGGTGAAAAACTCCCCCCCCCCCCCCCCTTCCAACTGGCAAGTCGTTCGGGATGGACACTTTTACTGCGGCTCTGCTCTGTTGGAGCCAGTCAAAAGCTCATCTCTTGCTTTGACTAGGGAGCAGCAGGGGCCTTAGGCGCACGCTGACATGAACAAGTGCGCTGGAGCACTCAGTAGGCTTGCGAGCTGAAGGAGTGTACCTATACCTAACAGGGAGAACTCCTTGGTTTATCAAAAACCTTCCTAGCTAAGTAGGTTGATGCAGAAGGAGTTCAATGGGAGACATAAGAGATTCTATCAGTATGCTTCTTGATTTGGTCAGTAACCTTCTCGACAAAAAAGTTATCCCCCAGCAAGTAGCATCCAGCAACCACTGCTGAGCAGAGTGTTCTAAGTCAGAAACACGCAGCCAGTAGTCTGCACACTGCTATACTTTGAGCAAAGATCCTGGATGCTACATCAAAATTGTCTTAAGTGCCCCTGGCCTTCAATACACCTTCTGCTGCATGACCAACTGTCTAAAAGGTTCGGACTGCTCCAGAGGGAGCTCATCCACCAAATCAGACAACTGTCGCACTGAGTTTCACAAGTAGACGCTCGTGAAGAGCTGGTAGGATTGCATACGGGAGATGAGCCTTGAAGCCTGGTACATATTCCTCCCAAAAGAATCCAAGGTTCTAGATTCTCTGCCTGGGAGCGCTGAGGAATAGTCCCTAGTACTCCTGGCTCTTTTGAGAGCAGACTCCACCACCATGGAATTGTGAGGCAACTAAGGCCTAACAAAACCAGATTCACTGTGAATCCGATACTGGGTGTCAATCTTGTTGGGCACGAAAAAGGGGACTCAGTTCCTGACGAGGACTTCCTTGAGTACCTCGTGGAGAGGGGCAGTCACAGCCTCCTTAGGAGGAGATTCTTGGCCCTGGGCTCATCCTCCACTTCCAAAGGAAATAGATCGGCATCACCCATTTCCTTAACAAAAGATGGAAATGAAAGGCTCTCCGGCAGAGACCATCTCCTTTCAGGTGGGGGGGGGGGGGGTTTAAAAGGGGATCCCATAAGACTCATCTGAGGAGAAGTATCTGGGATCCTCTTCTGAATCCCATGAGCACTCTTTTCTTTGGTGTCAGACGGTATCTCCCTATGGGATTGCTGAGACCGAACCTGCCTCAATGCCAAGGAACCATGTCCTCAAGAGTGGCGTTGAGAAGTCAGCTCCCGTCTCGACTCCAGCGAAGCTTACTCAAGGATGTTGAGAGCGTGCTGGCTTGGGTGGCAGTCTACACCAGAGCTGCAAGCGGTGTCGGAGGCTGCACCGCAGGCTGAGCGTCAGGCGGGGCCATAATGGGAGGTATGGCAGGCGCAAGCATCCCCAATACCGCTGCATGAGGTCATAGGTCATCTAGCAGCTCCGGAAGCAAGGCTCGGATGCACTCATCAAGGGCTGATACTGGGAAAAGCTGGGGTGCTAGTTGAGGCACATTTGCAGAACAGCTGGAATCAACGCCGAGCAGGATCTCGGCTGCTTGGAGACAGGTGCATCGGCACCTCCTGTATGGCGGGAGAGCGATACTCCCAACGCTGACACTTCTCAGGTGCCAAATCCTTCAATACCCCAGAGCTCCCAGCACCATGTGTAGAGGGTGACAGTTGACGATGCTTCTTGGCCTTCGCCCGAAGAATGTCACCAAGGCTCCTCGGTGCCGACAAGGACGTTGAATCCTCATGTCGCCTTGGGGTCGGGTACGATGAAAGGCGGTCCCAGGCGGCCTGCACAGCAGGAGGCCTCAAGATACAGTGGGGGAAATAAGTATTTGATCCCTTGCTGATTTTGTAAGTTTGCCCACTGACAAAGACATGAGCAGCCCATAATTGAAGGGTAGGTTATTGGTAACAGTGAGAGATAGCACATCACAAATTAAATCCGGAAAATCACATTGTGGAAAGTATATGTATTTATTTGCATTCTGCAGAGGGAAATAAGTATTTGATCCCCCACCAACCAGTAAGAGATCTGGCCCCTACAGACCAGGTAGATGCTCCAAATCAACTCGTTACCTGCATGACAGACAGCTGTCGGCAATGGTCACCTGTATGAAAGACACCTGTCCACAGACTCAGTGAATCAGTCAGACTCTAACCTCTACAAAATGGCCAAGAGCAAGGAGCTGTCTAAGGATGTCAGGGACAAGATCATACACCTGCACAAGGCTGGAATGGGCTACAAAACCATCAGTAAGATGCTGGGCGAGAAGGAGACAACTGTTGGTGCCATAGTAAGAAAATGGAAGAAGTACAAAATGACTGTCAATCGACAAAGATCTGGGGCTCCACGCAAAATCTCACCTCGTGGGGTATCCTTGATCATGAGGAAGGTTAGAAATCAGCCTACAACTACAAGGGGGGAACTTGTCAATGATCTCAAGGCAGCTGGGACCACTGTCACCACGAAAACCATTGGTAACACATTACGACATAACGGATTGCAATCCTGCAGTGCCCGCAAGGTCCCCCTGCTCCGGAAGGCACATGTGACGGCCCGTCTGAAGTTTGCCAGTGAACACCTGGATGATGCCGAGAGTGATTGGGAGAAGGTGCTGTGGTCAGATGAGACAAAAATTGAGCTCTTTGGCATGAACTCAACTCGCCGTGTTTGGAGGAAGAGAAATGCTGCCTATGACCCAAAGAACACCGTCCCCACTGTCAAGCATGGAGGTGGAAATGTTATGTTTTGGGGGTGTTTCTCTGCTAAGGGCACAGGACTACTTCACCGCATCAATGGGAGAATGGATGGGGCCATGTACCATACAATTCTGAGTGACAACCTCCTTCCCTCCGCCAGGGCCTTAAAAATGGGTCGTGGCTGGGTCTTCCAGCACGACAATGACCCAAAACATACAGCCAAGGCAACAAAGGAGTGGCTCAGGAAGAAGCACATTAGGGTCATGGAGTGGCCTAGCCAGTCACCAGACCTTAATCCCATTGAAAACTTATGGAGGGAGCTGAAGCTGCGAGTTGCCAAGCGACAGCCCAGAACTCTTAATGATTTAGAGATGATCTGCAAAGAGGAGTGGACCAAAATTCCTCCTGACATGTGTGCAAACCTCATCATCAACTACAGAAGACGTCTGACCGCTGTGCTTGCCAACAAGGGTTTTGCCACCAAGTATTAGGTCTTGTTTGCCAGAGGGATCAAATACTTATTTCCCTCTGCAGAATGCAAATAAATTCATATACTTTCCACAATGTGATTTTCCGGATTTAATTTGTGATGTGCTATCTCTCACTGTTACCAATAACCTACCCTTCAATTATGGGCTGCTCATGTCTTTGTCAGTGGGCAAACTTACAAAATCAGCAAGGGATCAAATACTTATTTCCCCCACTGTAGGTGGAGACCCACTCGACACTTCATTGCTACCAAGTCTCTAAGGATCTAGAAGCAGCCATTCTTACTGACACCCCCAATACCAGTGCAATGCTCAACATTGATGCCAACGCCAACGTCCAGGAAACGAACTTGGCTCTAAAAATCCTCTCTCGTTCAGCCTCTCGGGAACTCTGGGTCCTCTTCTTCTATTACCGGGCCCAAGACACTTCAGACACCAAGAATGAGTGTCCTTTCCCTAGCTAGTCCAATTGCACCATGTACAGCTTTTGAAGCCAATTGGAATCATTGTGGACATGGAGGTAAAAACTTTGTTGACTAAATTAAATGACTCAATGGTGCCTGAAAAAGAGGCAAGGCACGGAGAAAAAGAAAGGGAAAAACCCGACCAAACGCAGGGCTTAAAAAACAGCTCAATGATGATGGAAAATAAAAAAAACTTAAACCCAGACAAAATAAAACCAAGGAAAAATAAAAGATGGGTATGTAAGGCCCAATTAAAGGAGCCACAAAAGAAAAAGAAAAAAAAAAAAAAAAAAAGACCAAAAGGCAATAACAGCTCTCAAAAAAGCAGACGAGTGAGGAGAGGACAAACGCATCTTCTCCTCATGCGGAAAAAAGAGAAACGAGAATACCTCGCTCGTGCGATGGGCAGGAAGGCACTCGCGGATGCATGGTGGCTCACGGCTTGCGCTCCACAAAGCTCTCTCTTTTTTACTATGGCGAAAGCCAAACCAGGTGACGCAGATCAGCGTCAACCACGTGTGAGAAGACAGAAGCCTGCTTGTCCTCAGAGAATACAGGCTACATAAAGGCTATCAAAATATAATTAAACAAATAAGGCCTAAGAGCTCACGGAGTATTCCTGACATTCCCTGTTGGGGGGGCTTCCTTTTCTTTATGTTTTCTATAAGAATGAGAATTACATCTTTTCTTGATCCTGCACCTCTTGAGAAATGTATACATAAGAGTTCTTCCTCCTCTGAAGGTGATTTGGAGCGTATATTAGGAGCCAGGCTATATTTTGGCCATTGTTCATGGAATATTTTCTTTTTGCCTTGTAACTATTTCCTGGGAGTACTTGTACCCCTGTGTTGTGGATTAAATGGCTGATTTGTTTTCTTGCTTTAAATTTACTTTTTAGGATGATTGCATATTTCCCTTAATGTTAGCAAAAGATTTTTTTAATATTTTTGAAAAATTAAACAAATTTTAGATTTTCTCCAGGCAAAGTATTCATTCAATTGTCCAGAAAATACAGACATTAAAAAATGATAGATCTCCCTATGTCTTGGATGGGGGGAGAAATAAAAAATAAAAATAAATCAAACTTTAAGATGTGTATCCTTCCTAGATTCTTAACTTTATTTCAACATATACCGAGTAATATCCCCTTAAAAGGATAGAACTTAGGGGTCATCATATCATTTAGCATGTGCTAAATCCATTAGCACACCTTAGTAAAAGGACCCCTTAATTATCAGTTTTCCTTGGAACAATTAAAACCCAAGAGTTCCACATTAGGTGTCACCACCCAGGAAAAGGATCTAGGTGTCGTTATTGATACACTGAAACCATCTGCTCATTGTGCAGTGGTAACTAAGAAAGCAAATACGTTAGAAATTATTAGGAAAGGAATGGAAAACAAAAATGAGATTATAATGCCTTTATTTCGCTTCATGGTGCAACTGCACCTCAAATACTACAAGCAATTCTGGTCACCACATCTAAAAAAAGATATAGCGGAATTAGAAAAGGTACAGAGAACGGTGACCAAAATGAGAAAGGGGATGGGACAACTTCCCCATAAGGAAAGGCTAAAGAGGCTAGGGCTGTTAAGTTTGGAGAAGAGATGGCTGAGGGGGAGATATGATAGAAGTCTATAAAATACTGAGTGGAGTGGAATGAGTAGACGTGAATTATATGTTAACTCTTTCCAAAAATACTAGCACTAGGGGGCATGCAATGAAGCTACTAAGTAGTAAAGTTAAAACTGTAGAAAATTTCTTCAGTTAATATGTAATTAAATTCTAGAACCTGTTGCTAGAGAATGGAGTAAAAACAGCAGGGTTTAAAAAAGGTTTGAATAATTTCCTAAGAGAAAAGTACATAAGAAATTATTAAGATGGACTTGGGAAAATCCACTGCTTATTTCTAGGATAAGGAGCATAAAATCTGTTTTACTCTTGGGATCTTGCCAGGTACTTTTGACCTGGGTTGGCCACTGTTGGGATACTGGGCTTGATGGTCTGTCCCAGTACGGCAATGCTTATGTTCTAACTTGCAAACTTCATACAAACATGCTGGCAGGCTGACCCTTCCTAACATACAAACTGCACTGCTAGGCAATTAAGATTCACAATATAAAAACAATAGATGAATTCAAAAACCAGATTCATAACCTTACCATGAGTAGGTTCAGTGAGAAGGTATGGGTTTGTGTTTTACTTTCAACAAATTCTGGAAAGCCAACAGTAAGGGGAACTACTAGAGAAGAGCCAATTCCACAGGCTTGATGAACATGGAAAACCAACCTACAAATGTCTTAAGGCCTCATTTCCAATTTGAGGCATAATCAATTTAAAGTGGACAAATATATGAAGAATGAAAATGGTTGTAATAACTAGCTCAGTTGTGGAACAATGGAAATATCATACTTTCTAAGGACCTCTGATAGATTTACATCCAAACATCTCAACACTTGTATATGTAGATGACAAACGTGGAAAGATTCATTGTATAAACTGCCTCTCTTTTCCATATGGCACATTTCTCTAGGTTCTACGTACACAAGATCAAAGATGTTGAATAATATCTTTACTATATGATAATTTATTAGAAGCTGATATCACCAATCATGCTTATTGAACAATGAAACACAGTAGGATTAAATCTGTCACTAATACAGGAAAATGCATACTGATACATAGAACAAATGTTTCATTTTGTATTAAGTTTATAAACTGTTCTGTGATTTTTACGTGGAAGACTTTGTTCTTATCAGCTGATTATCGTTCCTTGAGTCCAGCCAGACCAGTCCAGGTTATTCCTATCAACCAGCAGATGTAAACAGAGCCTAACAAGTTGCGAGCTTCAGCCTATAAGAGGCACCATACAGATCTAGCAAACCAGTATTCTTATAACAAAGCAGAGAATGAGATCAACACCCATATGATAGGAAGCAATGTTCTGTTGAGGAATGAGAACTGGTTAAAAAGTTTAAAAAATAGAGACTACGGTTAAATGGCAAATTCCCTCAATGAAGGAAGGTGTGTAGTGGAGTGTTCCAAGGATCTGTACTAGTGCCATCTGGAAATGGGAATAAGTGATCAAATATGCAGATAACAAAACCTTTAAAGTTGTTAAATTGAATACAAACTGTATGAAACTGCAAAGGACCTTGAGAGGCTGGAAGACTGGGCATCTAAATGGCAGATGAAATTTAATATGGATAAGTGTAAAGTGATGCCAGTTGGAAAGAATACATGATGCAAGGTTCAATATTAGCTGTCACCACCTGTCATGGCTGTGGCCGTGCCAAGATTCATTTTTTCCCCAGTAATCTGGCTCCGTGATGTCTCTGGACTGTCTTTTTCCAGCATGGCTGCTTCTGCTGCAAGTTTCCATGGCACCATGCCTCGCTCTGGTGTTCCTGCAGCCAAGCCTCATTCCTAGTTGTGACATCACCAGCAAAGTCCTTTATAAAGCACCTTGGAACTTCCATGCTTTGCTTTTGCAACAGGTCTTTCAACCTTGTCTTTGTGTTCCTGTCTGGATACATTTCCTGCTTGTCTTGATTCCTGTCTAGCACTGTTCCTGTGTAGCTTGCCTCTGAAGCTATGTACCTGTGAACCTTGCTTCTAAAACTTGTTCCTTAACTTTTGTGTGGAGGTTTACCTTTATACTCTATCTTTTGAATTTGCTGTTTGAGTCTGTGAAAACTTGTTCTTTCGGTTAGCTGTGCTTTTAGCTCAGCTGTGAGCTGTTCCTCTGTGTGGTAAGTCTTTAACCTTTTACTTTCTGAGTCTTCTGTTCGAGTCTGAGTGGGCTGCTCTTCCATTTAGCTGTGGCTTCTAGCACAGCCCTCAGCTGCATCTGTGTGGCATGAGTGGATTGCTCTTCCGTTTAAGCTGTGCCGTCTAGCACAGCCATGAGATGTCTCTCTGTGTGGTTTCTGTTTGGGTCTGAGTGGTCAGCTCTTCCGTTTAGCTGTGGTTTCAAGCACAGCCCTGAGCTGCCTGTGTGGCATAAGTGGACTGCTCTTCCGTTTATCTGTGTTGGTTTTGGTTGTGTCTCTGTGTGGTTTCCCTTTTACCCTTGACTTCCTGGGTGTAGGCTGCTCTGCCTAGCACAGCCCTGAGCTGTATGAGTCTGAGTGGGCTGCTCTTCCGTTTAGCTGTGGCTTCTAGTACGGCCCTGACCTGTCTGTGTGGTGTCTGTTTGAATCCTCTCTGTGTGACTTCTCTTTTACCCTTGACTTGCTGAGTCTAAGTGGGCTGCTCCTCCATTTAGCTGTGCTGCCTAGCACAGCCCTAAGCTCTCTCTTTGTGTGGTTTCTGTTTGCGTCTTCTCTGTGTGGCTTCCCTTTAACCCTATACTTGCTGAATCTGTTGCTTGAATCTGTTTGGGCTGCTCTTCTGTATAGCTGTGGTTTCCAGCACAGTCCTGAGCTGCCTGTGTGGTTTCTCTTTAACACTACTTGTTGATTCTACTATGTGAGCCCTGTGTGAGTTGCTCTTTCGTCTCGCTGTGCTTTCAGGCACAGAGTGAGCTATTTCTTTGTGTGGGATTGTCTTTTACCCTTCGGTTACTATTTGTGCCTGTGTGTAGGACCTTTTGACCTTTTGTTTGTGGCTGTGTTTTGCGCAGCGTGCGCTGCTTGGTTAGTATTTTCTTAGGGGATCTCGTTCTGTTCTTTTCCCCTTACTTTCTGTTTGTTTGGGTTCCAGTCTGGCCTTGCGGCCCCGTATGAGTGTTCTACCTTTCGTTCCTGGCTCCTGCTACAACCAAGCTCTGTTCCTGCCTTGTATTTAGTTTGCACTGCTTTGTTTGCTGTGTTTTGTGCCTTATCTTGCAATGTATGAACCCAGCTGAATCCTGTGCCCTGCAGGGTTCCTGTCTGAGTTCAGTTTTTGCCCTTTGCTGTGTTTCCCTGTTTTGTCTGGATCCAGCTTATGTCCTGCCTCTGCTTTGTCCAGTGTGCCCTAGGCCATTCCAGAGGACTTGTCTGCTGCAGCCCCGGCTGCAGTCCAAGGGCTCACCATCCCAGAATCTGTGACACCACTAAGGAAAAGGATTGAGGGTCATCGTGGAAAAAAGGTTAAAATATTCTGTTCAATGTGAAATTATGGCCAAAAAAGCAAACAATGCTAGGAATTATTAGGAATGGAATAGAGAATAAGACAAAGAATATCATGCTGCCTCTGCCACTCCATGGTGAGACCATACCTTGAATAATATATGCAATTCTTGTCTCAAATCTCAAAAAAGATGTAGTAGAACTGGAAAAGGTATACAGAAAGGGGACCAAAATTATTAAAGTGATGGGATGACTCTCTCATGAGGAAAGGCTAAAAAGGATAGGGTGCTTCAGCTTGGAGAAGAAGACTTGAGGGAAGTTATGATTGCTGAATGGAGTAGAACAGGTAAACATGGAATGTTTACTCTTACAGAAACATACATGAAGTTACCTAGTAGTACATTTAAAATAAATAGAAAATATTTTCACACTCAACAAATAGTTAAGCTCTGGAACTCACTACCAGAGCAAGTGATAAAAGCAGTTAATGTAGCTAGGTTTAAAAAAAAATGTTTGGACAAATTCCTGGAAGAAAAGTCTACACATTTATTAAGGAAGACCTAGAGAAAGACACTGCTTATGCCTGAGGTAAAGTTGCATGAAATCTTGCTACTTTTTGGTTCTCTGTCAAGTACTTATGATCTGAACTGGCCACTGTTGCAAATAGGATATTGGTCTATATGAACCCTGGTCTGACCCACTAAGAAAATTTATGAGAGAAGGGACAGCTGTGGGGTATACATGTGCACCTGTGACACCAAGTCCAGGGTTGCAGCCATGGAACCCAGAACCTGCACGCAGTCCCAAACCCAAGGCGCCCTTTGAGCCAGATGGATCTGCAGCTTCACCTTC
The DNA here is from genome assembly GCF_901765095.1 of Microcaecilia unicolor. Taxonomy (NCBI): domain Eukaryota; kingdom Metazoa; phylum Chordata; class Amphibia; order Gymnophiona; family Siphonopidae; genus Microcaecilia; species Microcaecilia unicolor. The sequence goes on along the minus strand of NC_044032.1, from coordinate 354,640,562 downwards.
CACAACTGAAGGAGACAAACCTTGGCTCTTCATGCATCAACCTATGGTCCTAGATATGCTACGCATTGTGAGGGGAGCAACTTTCAAAATTGATGGCCCAACCTAGAGACTGCAACAGCTGATCACCTAGGCAGTAGCTTGGTGGCTTTTCTCCAGCAAACTGACATTAATGAACCAAAGTGGGGATGAACATTAATCCCCTCTCTGTGGAGGGCAGTCACCACCACAAGCATTACCTTGTAAAAGGTCCTCAAGCCAAAGATAGCCCATAGAGAAGAGCTTGAACTGAAAGTGCTGCCCTAGGATGGCAAACCTGAGGTACTTCTGATGAGACAGCCAAACTGGGATATGCAAAGAGGCCTTCTTGATGTTCAACACTGAGGAATTTCCTAGCGCATACGAAATGACAGAGCAAAAAGGTCTCCTTCCTGAAACATGACACTGAGTGCCCAATTTACACCCTTTAGGTCCAGAAGGACCCCTCTTTCTGAAGGACTAGAAAATGGATGGAATATCATCCTCCAAAACATTCCTCCTTCGGAACAATGACCATTGCCCCTGGTTTCCACAGCTTCTCCAGGGTGGTTGCCCCACTGGGGCCCCACAGAAAGACTCCATAAATGTAAGGGGTGGGGAAACTCCAGCATGTACTACATCCTTTGATGTTCAGCACCCACTGGTCCACTTCTTGAAAGACACTAAGAGTTGACCAACTATCTGCACATCTCACATGGAGGAGTGGACCCCTGACTTCTCACTGCAGTTCTCTGGAGGCTCCTGAGGCCTTCTGAATCCTGTGAGCACCTCTTACGGTAAAAAAAAAAAAAGGACTACCTTGCAGGCTATTGTGATGACTTTTCCAAAGACCCCATACTTGAGTGGTACTGCCTCACTTCCCAGAATCCTGCCCTGACCAAGGAAGAGCATGAAGTGCCCTCATGCTTATCCTCCAGCAACCTCTGTGGAATGGGCTTATCCATGTCTTTACCAATCCATGGAATAAGTTGAGCAAACAAAAAATAAATAAATAAGACTACAGTCCAAAATATAGTCTAAAGAAGCAATTTTATTGAACAGCAGCAGTGGAGGGGTGGAAACTGCACCCTACTTATTTAAGTTTTGCTCTTCTGGGCTACATCAGGGGCCTAAAATACTGTAGAACAAAACAGACAAACATCACATAAGAGATTAACACAAATAATCACTTAAAAATAATCAAATCTTAGTAATCATAAATAACCATAAACAAAAACTAAAACTTTGACCAAATCATAAAAAAAGATAATATGAAACTAACGTGCAAGGCAGACTAAAAGCTAGTAATATTTGCTATTAAAAGCATATACAAGGTTAAACTAAAAGTCATATACAGAGCCATGTTAAAAAATGAAGCTGCACTATTGACACAAACCATATAAAACGCCAGGAAGCTGTATCAGTGACACAAACCAGGGCATCGGTACTTATATTACATACCCTGGTGAGCCATAAAAACCTGCACCAGGGATGGTAAAGACTGAGAAAAGAAACAGAGGATAGTTCACCATCTGAATATGTAATATAAGTTCTGGTGCCCCGATTTGTATCAGTTGATGCCAAGTTCCAAACAGTAAAGTCCATAAGCCATTATTAAGTTGAACTTGGGAAAATCCACTGCTTATACTAGGGATAAGCAACACAAAATCTGATTTGCTCTTTTGGCATCCTGCCAGGTACTCGTATCCTGGTTTGGCCACTGTTGGAAACAGGATACTGGGCTTGATAGAATTTCAGTCTGTCTCAGTATGGAAATTTTCATGTGCATTTTTTTATTGCATTTTGAATATGCAACCAGAGACAAGCTTTGTAGAAAACAAATATTCAAGTTATTATATCTAACAAGAAACAAGAAGATATGAACAGGATTATAGTCCACATTTGAAGGAGTCAAGAGCCCTAAGCCATCAGAAGATGGTAATAAAACCCACAAAATATCAAGGAAAAGGAATAGAATTGCTTGCTACTAATTAATATAATCCTAAACTAACATAATGCTTACAGCTCAGCTTTAAGGTCAAGAGGAAACAAAGAAAAACCTCAATTGGAAAGGTTCATAAAAAATAACTTTTTTGGAAGGAAGTCATACATTTACAAGAAAACTAATTTAAAAGTTTATATCAACTTTCTCAGTTCAAGAATTTGCTTTCTCCTAAACTGAGTCCATTTGGAAACATCTGGAAAAACTGAGATCTTTGCACCATAAAATATAGTATTTTGTGCACCATAATATGGTTTCATGACTGCCTCTTTATACTTTTAAGAATGCAAAAGAAATAGTGTAGACCTAGATTTAATTTCTTCTGAAAAGGATTCCAAAATAGCCAAGACATATAATAGGGCAGTTCTATCTCTTAATGGAGTAATAAATCTTTTGTAATAACGGGAGGGTAATGCTCAGATATCCAACACAATAATCAAAAAAACTTTATTAGAAGATCCTTTGTTGAAAAATTCAGACTTGGAAACTCGGGAATCTCAAATTGAGACTCCAATTATTATTCTCCAAGTTTTCAATTTTCCTCAGAAGCAAATTTTTATCTTGAGAAATATTTGCCGTAATAGATTTCAATTCTGCTGAGGATTTTTCAAAATTATCAATCTTTGGTACCTGAGAAACTAACTTATTTTCTAAATAATACAGTTGTCACTGAAGACAGTTATCGTCTAAAAAGGAGCAAATTTTATGTAAAATTTTTAATAGCAAGCCATAGTGCATCTAATATTACCACCATTAGTTTCTCCAGAAAAGGCAGGGAAGGAGGGGTGTTCACTGTTACAGAAATGAAAATTGTTGATGATTCCACAAAGTTGGCATCCATTGGTCTCTGAGCGCTTTTGGTAGGCACCTCCAAAGTCGGCATGCCCACACCAACATTGCCGGAGGTAGATCGATTTGCTCGGGGTTCTGCTTTGCTGCCTGGCTCACGCTTCCAAGAGACATCCCAGACCATTCCAAAAGGGGTGTGGAAATCCTGAGGAGGCAGTTCAGGACCCAATGGAGAATCACTACCCAAGTCGGGGCACTTCCTTGCTTCGACAGCGGTGTCTGCTCCTTTTGGAAGCGGGACCCCAAAGCTGCTAATCATGATCTGACATTCCAGAAAAGCAGGTAATACAGGGGGGAAGAGATCCCTTGACATTGCCCCATCACTTTGGCATCAGGAACTTAAATTTCACTTGTTTGCAAGGAAAACAAGCAGGTGTGGGTTCCCAGCACATCCTACTCTGACACCATCTTGCCCCCCCCCCCCCCCCCCCCGGATTTATGTTCTTAAAAATGAAGACCTTTATTTGCGATATTACTGAAAGTTAAAAGTTCCAACTAATGAAGATTAAACAGATGGGAGGCTACATTTAAATTCCTTTTTAATTATTTAAATCTAGTAAAAAAAAAAAAAGGCCCGTTTCTGTTTTAAAGGAAACGGGCGCTAGCAAGGTTTTCCTCGTAGTGTGTGAGTGTGTGTGTGTAACAGAGAGAGAGTGAGACTGGGTGCGAGTGTGTGTGTGAGAATGAGAGTATGTGCCAGGGTCCCCCCTTCCTCCTAGTTCCAGGGTTGTCCCCCCTCCCCCCAGTCTGTGTCCCAGTTCCAGGGGGGTCCCCCCTCCCTTTTTCCCAGTTGCAGGACCTCCCAGTCTCCCTCCCTCCCTCCCAGTTGCAGGGCCTCCCTCCCAGTTGCAGGGTCTGTCTGTCTCCCCCCTCCTTTTGTCCTCCATGTTTTAAGGCACTGTCTTTCCAGTTGAAACAGCTTTAGACTTGTTTCAGATGGAACAACAATTTAAAAACGATAATGTGCAGCAGCAGCTCCTAGGTTTGCTGGGTTTTGAGTGTATACGAATGACGGCTGCGTAGGGTAGTGGAAACAGAGATTAACCAAAGGGCTTCGTTGCTTACCTTACACTTGCTTTGCTCACGTCCACTCCTGTGTATGAAACGTCCTGCATCTCCTCATAGGTTTGCTTGTTGTTTTTTGAGTGAACGGGGATGACGGCTGCGCTGGATTCGGACCAACTGCCCTTTCCCTCCCCCGTCTTCCGAGTCAGCAGTGGACCCCGACCCCTGCCCTGAGCCCTCACCCGCCTCCTCGACATTGTACAGTCGCCACAGCCGCTCGCTCGCCGTCCTCCCTCTTCATCCTCTCCAACAGTCCGAATCCGGACTTGGAGAGGAGAGGGAGGGTGGCGGCGGTGTTTTGAGAGCGGTTAGTGTGCGCCTAGGACAGTGGTTAGCAACCTGGTTTTGGAGGCATCCCAGCCAGTCAGGTGTTCAGGATATCCACAATGAATATTCATGGTAGAGATCTGCATGCAGTGGAGGCAGTGCATGCAAATCTCATAAATATTCATTGTGGATATCCTGAAAACCTGACTGGCTGGAGTGCCTCCAGAACCAGGTTGGAAACTATGGCCTAGTAGATACAGCAGTGGGCTGACATCCATGGAAGCCAGGGTTCAAATCCCACTGGTGCTCCTTGTGACCTTGGACAAGTCGCAACTCTCCCCACTGCATCAGGTACAAACAGATTATAACCCTTCAGGGGACATATAAATTATCTACAATGCATGAATTAAACTTACTTTAAACTACTGCTGAAAAGGCATGATCCAAACCAAAGTAAGTACAAATCCAAATTCACCCACAAGTTTTTTTGAGTCACATCTGCCAAGTGCCAAAAACTTCATTCTCTCCTTTCTTGGTTTAGTACAGTTTGTGATAATGCAGTTACTAAACTTAACATTTCTTTTAAATGACAGCACCACAGTCTTGACAAAAAGACAGCTGAATTACTAAGAAACACAAAATCTTTCAGTATCATTAAGGGCACATGAAGGATAATCAATGCTATACAACACATACTGTGTGAACCACAGTTCATTATTTCTGCTAGCTGTCTACAGGCTGCAATATAATAATTTTATGATGATTTATTAGCTTTGTCCAAATGCAAAATAAATGACCACCTCTTCATTTTATGCTCATCCCACTGCAGTACTCAAGACTTCTCAATTAACATGCTGATACCAATTTTTTTAAAGATTTTTTTGTTGTTGTTTCTTTGGCAAATGATAGACAAAAGATTTAACTTCACAATACTAATGTAGGAAATATTCTTATTAAATGAATGCAATAGGAATAGCACATCCCCGAGGAGGAATACAACTGATGTGACAAAGAAACATTATATAACCAATAATGTATTACATCGATCACTTACAAATAAAACCAAACAATGTCATCACACAAAATACATTTTATTCAATTAGCTTCTCCCTGCTCTGTAATCAGCCACTGAATAAAATACCATTTTACCAACATTCTATTTAGGAAGCTATGAAAACTGAAAAACAACATGACATGCTCAAACCTCAAGATTTTAGTATTTTTTAAAAATGTATATTTAGATTTTGCTTACACCTTTTCAGTAGCAGCTCAAGGTGAGTTACATTCAGGTAGACTAGGTATACTGCTTTCAGGTTTTTACATACCCTAAAAAAGAATACCAAAAGATCACCAAAATATTATACACTAAACTAAACCTTTATGACATTCCAAGCAGCTTAGTCATTTCCCATTACTAAAAGTAGAGGAGTGTGGTAGCCGTGTTAGTCCACTCTTAAGGTTATCAATAGAAATCAAACAAAATAAAACATGGAAAAGAAAATAAGATGATACCTTTTTTATTGGACATAACTTAATACATTTCTTGATTAGCTTTCGAAGGTCACCCTTCTTCGTCAGATCGAAAATAAGCAAATGTGCTAGCTGACAGTGTATGTAAGTGAAAACATTCAAGCATTACTATGACAGTCTGACAGGGTGGGAGGATGGGGGTGGGTAGGAGGTATGCATGGGGACATCAAAGCATATCATTGATATTCTAACAGGATGGATGTGGATAGGTGAGGGGTGGGGTGATCAACAGAGACATACAGCTTTATGGTTTATAATGGGCTAGGAACCCCAGATCCTTGTTAAGTCCTTTCTGTTGGGTGTTAAAATATTCAATCATTCTGACTTCAAAGGTCTTACGTTCTTGTATGGTTTTAAAGTTACCTTTCAGGATTCTCACTGTGAAGTAGGGCTCCCACCCCTGTTGGTCAGCATTTTACAGGACCAGGACACTGTACTAGTGACTTCACAGCGATTTCAGAGATAAGAGACTGATCGTTTGACGTTGTGTCAATACTCTTTTGGCATCTCTGATAGAGCTGTTTTTCTAAAGTGATCTCCTATGTATGTGAGTACTCATCCTTCTTTCATATATATATATATATATTTTTTTTTTTTTTTTTTAATTTGGTGATTTCTGTCATTCATCCATCATTGTTTAAAATATTTTTTTCATCATTTTTTCACTTTTTAAGGAAATTTCAGTTCATCTCAGCACATACCCAATATTATCAATTTAACTTGTGAGTAAAGGATTGTTGTATAGCCCCTGAAGCAGCCCTGTCGGGCGAAACACAGCCTGTGTCGGGCTATTTATGTATATATAACTTCAGGTTTTAATAATAAATTACTGTTTTATTTTTGCGATCTGCTTCATTTGTTTAACCGCATTGAGCCTGCCATGAGTGGGAAAGCGCGGGGTACAAATGTAACAAAAAAAATAGCCACACGCTAATTTCCCAATTAGTGAGTGGCCATTTCTGCGGGAGTCCTTACCTTCACCTATTTTGTAGGCACTAAGGGCTCCTGCTCTAACCTCATGATAAATCGGGCAACAAGCAGCAATGTGCCCACGCTACTCGATTAGTACAGGGCACACCTAAGCCACCCACTGACACGTCTCCCGTGCTAAAAAACAAACTTTTTTAGTGCGGGATTAGCACATAGTAATAGTACATACTTGCAGAACATCTCAGCGTGTTGTGCAGCAGTGCGTTTGAGCACTTGGTAGGCACACACTAGTGCCTACCATAGCTTAGAAAAAGGACCCCAATGACTTATATTCAATGCAATAGCTAATCCATAATCCAAAGGGAAATCATTTGGAGCCTTAGAGCTTGCCCCATCCGTCTCCAACTCAGTATTGGAAAACCAACTCAGTGCTGGGGGGGAAAAAAAGAGCTAACATAATTCAGGAAAGAACTGGCTGCAATAAAAAGGGCCCTCCCAAAGATTCAACTAGACAATAATCCATGCCCCCTCTCACAAGGAATTAAGCAACCCAGGAATAAATGGATTACTGTGGGCTCTGGCAGGGTATGACCTGTTACCCCAAAGGATATCCATGAAAAATGCTTTCTACGACTTGGAAAACAATGATGCAAAAATAGAAACTACAGTGATATCAATAAAAAGTACCATACAATGCATTATAAATCCCTCAGGCAATGTGCTCAAAACCAAAAATTGCTACTGCTGAGAAACTCATACAAAAGTGTTGCCATACTGGGACAGACCAAAGGTCCATCAAGCCCAGTATCCCGTTACCAACAGTGGCCAATCCAGGTCACAAGTACCTGGCAAGTTCCCAAAACACAATACGTTTTAGGAGTGGCCTAGTGGTTAGGGTGGTGGACTTTGGTCCTGGGGAACTGAGGAACTGAGTTTGATTCCCACTTCAGGCACAGGCAGCTCCTTGTGACTCTGGGCAAGTCACTTAACCCTCCATTGCCCCATGTAAGCCGCATTGAGCCTGCCATGAGTGGAAAAGCGCGGGGTACAAATGTAACAAAAAATAAATAAAAATAAATAAGCAGTGGAGTTTCCCAAGTCCATTTTAATAATGGCTTATGGACTTTTCTTCTAGGAAGCTAGTTAAACCTTTTTTAAACCGCGCTAAGCTCCATAAGTAGAGGGATTACAGTACAATGGACAAAAAAAAAAAAAAGAAAGGTTAAATGATTCCCGGTCCTCAGCTAGCAGGAACACAGAACCAAACTATTTGTAAAAAAAATCAGAGAATGTAAGAAGTCTAAAACAGATGCTATTATCCATTTGAGAACAACCAACCTGCCTGGAAATAACTTCTCTACAGATCAAAGAGTCTTCCAAGCTTTGGGAGATAGACAAACCCATAGTTAATACTATAGCATTTTCAGAAGTCCTGCCTATTTATGGTAAAGGAGGTGAGAGGCTGTACCACACAACTGCATGGCTCCAAACCTGGTGTACCCAGGACTGTTTTAGATACATAGGTGGCTACAGCAATAAAGAGAACAAGTAATAATCCATCATTCCAGTATAGCACCTTTCTGTGGCAGGAAAAAGAATCCTATGTGGAAAAACTCCATGTGTGTCCAGGTGGAAGGGGGTGGCAGGCAGGAGACAATTTCAGGCTATCACCCCCCTCCCCCAAACAAAAGTAATATAGTAGTGGTAAAATAAGAAATATGATCTCAATACAATTAGCTGTAACAAAGAGGAAAATGGGACCAAAATAAAAGCTTTACAGAACAATTTAAAAATTGACAGATGGCTAGGAGCCACTAGGATAAAAATGTATGACAACTTGCTATCATAGTCAATGTTGCTCTTTCAATACACATTTAAAAGAGTATAAGAACATTAACCAGACACAAACTATTTTGAACCAATCAAAAATTCACTCAATTTAACTTGTTTTATGAAGACATAACCCAGAATGGTGAGAGGTAAAATAAAATCTTTACCCTTAGTTATCAGGCATGTTAGTTTATTAAGTATCAAACTGATACTAGACAAATGTTTTATCACTGCTCAAAGCTGGGGTGGCAGTTCACCAGACAGTAAAAAACTTTAAAAGCTATGAAGGGTTTCTGGATTTTTTTTTTAATTTATTATAGGCAGTGAGATTCATTACATCAAATATTTATAGGATTTGAATTTGATCTGATATATTAATGTTATGCCCTTGATAATACATGTCAAGATTATAGTAAGGAAAAGGAAAGACAACCTTGGAACCTTTAACAAAGCAGGATGGGATCTGCAATTTGCTGGATTAGCAGCTGTGGGTAGTGTTGCCTCTCATCAGATGCTGCTGTAAGGAGGGAGTAGGGTAAGGATGCTTGATTAGGGCTAGATGTTTCACTGCTCTCTGATGTAAGACCTTTGCTTCATCAGTCCAAAAATGAAGGCGCCCTTAGTCTTCTGTGCGCGTTCAATTCACTTAGCATAACTGGCTTACTGCTGGGGAATTCTACTTGCAAATGTGAGGTTTCGAGTCAGACCCCTGAAGTGGTTGAGAAGTAGAAGTAGTAACTCCTGAAGGGGATGCCTCAGGAATGCAGCCAGGTACCCTTCAAGACAGGGGTCGCGTGATATGATGAGAGGGGAAGATATGTTTCCCTGTTGCTTTAAGGGCCACATCTACAACTAACTCCATACTGAGTATTTAATGATAGTTACTCTCCCTGAAATACCCTTACACATCTCAACTACAGTGCATGGACAGATTCCTTAACATAGTAGATGGATAAAGACAAGCAGAAGCCTACTGAAAACAAGACAGCAGATGCACCTCATGTGGGTCTGCTTTGAGGGTGGATAATGCGTTGATTAAGGAACTTAAAGATTTTGTGGTCAAGACTTTGGCCAGCACATTTGATAAGATCATAGGTAATTATGTTTTTGTTTATTCATTTATGGAGGTAAATAAGAGGATTGGTAAGATGGAGCAGACAATTTCTACAGAGAATAAAATCTACACAGTTCTCACAGGAAATGCTCCTCTATGTATCCCAGGATGAGAGACTGTACTTATTCTCAAATGCTTCCAGACAAAGCAACCAATGTTTCATCAAGATCCCTGAAATCAGTGAATGACTGTGAACTCCCTGGGCGGCTCGAAAACTGGTTGGTGGAATAGCTGTATATAAATGGGACAGAACCTGGGAGAGAACATAAAATCTACTGAGAGAAAAATGAAAATAGATTTTAAAATCTTTATACCGAGACCTTCCTCTGCTGTCAGAGCACAGTATATAGCCACATAGGCAGTGCTGAACATAGCCATCAATGAATACAAAAGGAGGTCCACACATCATAATTTAGATTGTATAGATTTGAGAAAAAGCCCAAGAACTGCAAACCTAACAAAGGCCAGAATGGGCCCTAGACCACTTTGTGCCATCTGCATTAAGAAAGGAGTTGTAATTAATAAGATAGAAGAGATAAACCAAAAGTTTAGACATTTTTACCCCTCTGCCTGGACTGTCAGAAAAATCCAAACGGAAATTTGGTAGGTTCCTCTGTCCAAAATTACAGGTCCAGATGGCCTGGGTAGCAAATTCTATAAATTTTTGCAAGACCAGGTGCCTATGCCCCTAGCAGAAAAGTTTCCACAAGTATGTGAGGCCAATATCACATTGATTTTGAAACCTGGAAAGGAGTCGCTCAACCGCCCTTCTAGACACCCGTATCTTTGCTAGCTGTATATAAATCTTTGCCAAAATTTGGCAAATTGAAAGAAGTGTTTCTATCCCTGGTGGTGGTGGAAGAAGTGCAGTTCATGTGCAATAGGTATACGATCTTTAACCTGAGAAGAGTGCTTATGCTATGAAACACTGACAGACAAAAATGGCCTTTATAGATCAGCTTTGAAAAAGAGAAGCTTTTGATACAGTCCACTAATCTTACTTAAGATACTGTAGCTTTATGGAGCTGAAGGGTATTTTTTTTGTCAGCAGTGCAGGTACTTCACATTAATCGTAAAGAGAACACACTGCAAACTAAGGGAATTTTTTAAATGCTAACTTTATATTGGGGCAACAGTTGGATTATTTTCTGTTTCTTTAGTAGAAGGGGATTAGTTTATTTATCACACTTTATTGTAATTCTTTTTTAAGAAAAGCTTTTTTTTTATTTGCTCTAAGGCTTCCAGGGCATTCTTTCTTTAACCTCCAGTTCAAAGGAGGAGGAATCACTTCTGAGGTGTTACTGTAGTTCCCTTCATTACCACCTTAACTGATACTGGCCCTCGTCTTCCAAATCATGCCAAAGAGGTCCATTCACCAATTAGTTGAATTGAGTTAGATAAATGACTTTGGTATTGGTTAGAAGGGATATAATATTTGATGATGACTCAACATTAACAGATGCTGTTAATAGTTAATCATAGTATCTTATTAGTCAGACTGAAGTCATTAGGTACAGCTAGATGTGTTTTTGCATAGTTTGGGTCTTACTTGGGTCAGCAGCACTCATGTAGAATATCACTCTGATTATTCTAAATAGATGGACATTTCCTCTTGGGTTCCAAAAGGCTCTGCCTTGTCTGCTATGTTATTTCTGCTACGTTATTTAACATCTACATTGTGCTGTTTGCAATTTATTTATGTAATTTATATCCCACATTATCCCAGCAACCAGTGAAATCACATCATATAGAATATATAAGAACATAAGAATAGCCATACTGGGTCAGACCAATGAACCATCTAGCCCAATATCCTGTTTCCACCAGTGGCTTATCCAGGTCACCAGTATCTGGCAGAAACCCAAATAGTAACAACATTCAATACTACCAATCCCAGGGCAAGCAGTGGCTTCCCCATGTCTCTCTCAATAGCAGACTATGAACTTTTCCTCCAGGAACTTGTTCAAACCTTTTTTTAAACCCAGATACATTAACTGCTGTTACCACATCCTCCAACAGTGAGTTCCAGAGCTTAGCTATTCGTTGAGTGAAAAAATATTTCCTCCTATTTGTTTTTAAAGCATTTCTGTGTAACTGAATGTCCCCTAGACTCTGTACTTTTTGAAAGAGTAAGAAAAAAAGGGAAAATTAGGTTCTTACTGTGATAATTTTCTTTCCTTTAGTCATAGCAGATGCAGCCATTACAGATGGGTTGTGTCCATCAACCAGCAGAGGGAGATAGAGAGCACACTTTTTTCAGTGCCTCATACCAGCTTGCTCCACTGCCTCTCTTCAGTATTTGAAGCTTCCAAAGCAGTATGGCAAACCGCAATGGGAATAACAGAAGCTTTCCTCACAGCGAACGATGGCCCTACAACAAAGGGCATTAACTCAGAACGGAGGGAATGAAACATCCTCCCGGAGGGCATAAACTCATCCTCCACTGAGACATAACTGGAGGGAATAAACTCATCCTCCAAAACATGAAACTGGAGGAAATTAAGCCATCTTCCTTTAATTGAACAAGAATCCTGAAGACCGTTTTCCGACTTTCTCCCAAGGACGGAATCTACAGGAAACACGAATAGAACCTGAAATAGATTTAGCAGCAGATAGCATCAGACAGGGAGGGATCATGGCTGCATCTGCTATGACTAAAGGAAAGAAAATTATCACGGTAAGAACCTAATTTTCCCTTCCTTGTCATCAAGCAGATGCAGCCATTACAGATGGGATGTATCAAAGCAATCCCTAGATAGGGTAGGAACAAGCCACACCACGCACCAGCACTTGCGCTCCAAAATGTGCGGCCCTCCTGGCAGCCACATCCAGCCTGTAATGTTGGGCAAAAGAGAGCTTAGAAGCCCATGTTTCTGCACTACAAATCTCTTGAAGAGAGAGTGCTCCAGTTTCAGCCCAAGAAGAGGAAAATCCTCTAGTGGAATGCGCCTTAAAGGCATCAGGCAGAGGCCGGCCGGCAAGCAAATAAGCTGAAAAGATAGATTCTTTAAGCCAGCGGGCAATAGTGGCTTTAGACGCTGGAGACCCTCTGCGAGGACCTGATAGCAAAACAAACAGATGATCAGAGGTCCTGAAAGAGTTACTAACTCGCAGATACTGCAGCAGAGTCCTGCGCACATCCAACAGGTGCAATTGCCCAAAAGATTCTGGAAACTCCTCCTCGACAAAGGAGGGCAAGAAAATAGGTTGGTTTAGGTGAAACGCCGAAACCACCTTAGGCAAGAAGGAAGGCACGGTCCGAACCGTGACCCCGGACTCTGAAAACTGCAGAAAAGGGTCTCTACAGGACAGCACCTGGAGCTCTGACACCTGTCTCGCCGAAGTAATGGCCACTAACAAGACGGCCTTCAGTGTCAAATCTTTCTCTGAAGCCCGCCGAAGCGGTTCAAAGGGAGCACCCTGAAGGGCCTTCAGCACTAGCCCCAGGTTCCAAGCTGGACAAGGTGCACGCACGAGAGGACGGAGCCGAAGCACCCTTCTAAGAAACCGTGCCACATCCGCATGAGCAGCTAAAGACACGCCTTCAACCTTGCCACGTAGGGAGGCCAATGCTGCCACTTGCACCCGTAGGGAATTATAGGCCAAGCCTTTTTGTACACCATCCTGCAAAAAGTCCAGAATCGGCGAGACAGGAGCCCGCAGGGGTGTGATCTCTCTGGAAGCACACCAGACTTCAAACTGGCGCCAAATCCTGGCATAAGCCACGGAAGTGGAACGCTTGCGGGCTTGCAGGAGAGTGGTAATTACTTTATTGGAATAGCCTCTGCCTCTCAATTGCGCCCTCTCAATCGCCAGGCCATAAGACCAAATCGGCTGGCGTCCTCCATGGTCACCGGACCCTGTGACAACAGGTTGGGAACCAGAGGTAACTGAAGGGGATCCACTACGAGCATCTGTCGGAGGTCCGCATACCAAGGCCTCCTGGGCCAATCCGGGGCGACGAGAACCATTCCTCCTGGATGCAGCCGAATCCGTAGAAGCACTCGCCCTATCAAGGGCCATGGAGGGAACACATGCAGTAGGCCCTGAGGCCAGGGTTGAGCCAAGGCATCCAACCCCGCTGAGCGAGGATCTCTCAGTCTGCTGAAGAAGCACGGGACTTTGGCATTGGAGCTTGTCGCCATTAGATCCATCACGGGCTTGCCCCACTTGGCACATATCTGCAGGAACACTTCGTCTGCAAGTTCCCACTCCGCTGGATCGATCTGATGCCTGCTTAGATAATCGGCTTGCACGTTGCTCTGACCTGCAATGTGAGCTGCCGACAGAAACTGTAGATGCAGCTCGGCCCAGTGGCAAATTTGTTCGGCCTGCGCGGCTAGAGCTCTGCACTGAGTGCCGCCTTGTCAATTTATGTAGGCCACTGCTGTCGTGTTGTCCGACATCACTCTGACAGCCAGTCCTTCCAGGGTCACTTGAAAGGCCAGAAGCGCCTGAAACACCGCTTTCAACTCTAGGCGGCTGATGGACCACTCCGACTCCTCGGGTGCCCATAGACCCTGGGCATGCTTCCCCTTGCAATGTGCGCCCCAGCCTTTCAGGCTGGCATCTGTCACCACTAGGCACCAATCGGGGAGCACCAGCGGCATTCCTCGCCAGAGCATGCTGTCTGAGAGCCACCACTCCATGCTGAGTCTGGCCGCAGGGAGCCAAGAGAGTCTGCATTGGTAATCCTGAGATACTGGAGACCATCTTTGGAGTACAGCATACTGTAGAGGTCTCAGGTGCGCTCTCGCCCAGGGCACCAATTCCATGGTGGCCGTCATCGATCCAAGCAGCTGGACAATGTCCCAAGCTCGTGGGCGGGGCATCCTCAGGAGCAGACGGACCTGATTCTGAAGCTTGCACCGCCTTTGCTCAGGTAGGTACACATACCCCGAGGCTGTGTCAAACCTGGCCCCCAAATATTCTAGAGACTGCGAGGGGGTCAGGTGACTTTTGGCCAAATTGACGACCCAGCCCAGAGATTGAAGTACTGAGACCACTCTGGCTGTTACATGCTGACTCTCTGCAGCAGAGTTTGCTCGAATGAGCCAGTCGTCCAGGTACGGGTAAACCCGAATACCCTCTCGCCTTAGAAAGGCAGCTACTACCACCATAACCTTCGAAAAGGTGCGGGGAGATGTGGCGAGGCCAAAAGGCACGGCCTGGAACTGGAAATGCTTTCCCATCACCGCAAACCTCAGAAACTTCTGGTGCGGGGGCCAAATTGGAATGTGCAAGTAAGCTTCTTTCAGGTCCAGAGACGTGAGAAACTCTCCTGGCTGTACCGCCGCAATGACGGAGCACAGGGTTTCCATGTGAAAATGCCGCACTCTCAGGGACTTGTTTAATTCTTTTAAGTCCAGAATAGGGCAAAAAGACCCTCCTTTTCGCGGCACCACAAAGTAGATGGAGTAGCGGCCGCAGCTGTGTTCGGCGGCAGGTACCGGGGACACTGCCCCTATCTGAATCAGACCTTGTAAAGTCTCCTCTACCACCGCCCGTTTGGCAGCAGAACCGCATCGGGACTCCACAAACACGTCTCTTACAGGGGCGTCGATTTCTATTCTGTAACCGTCTCTGATCAGGTCCAAAACCCACTGATCTGAGGAAATGTTGGCCCACTCCTCGGCAAAGAGGGAAAGACGTCCTCTGATGACAGGACTCGAGGAGAGGGCCGGCGTACCATCATTGAGAGAGTCGCCCCTGAACTCCAGGCCTTGAGCCAGTGGCTGCGGAATGTTTGTCCGAGAGAAAGGAGTTCCTCTGCTGAAAACGGGCACGAGAAGTGAACCCAGCAGAACGCCCCGGGCGGTACCTTCGAGCTTCACGGAAGCGAGGTCTGTAAGAGGAGTGGACCGCCGCACCCTTAGAGGAAGGCCGAGACCTATCTTCGGGCAAGGGCTGGGGTTTAGCCTCACCCAGCCCCTTCACAATTTTCTCCAACACCTCACCAAACAGGAGAAGGCCTTGAAAGGGCAACTTCACCAACCTTTGCTTAGAGGCCATGTCCGCCGCCCAATGCCGTAGCCAAAGAAGACGGCGAGCCGCCACTGCTACTGCCGTGTGTTTAGCCGAAGCTCTGACAATATCATAAAGGGCGTCAGCAAGAAAGGACAAGGCCGACTCCATCCGCGGAGCCACATCTGAAAAGGGCTCCGCTCCATCACCGGGCTGTTCCACTGCCTGTTGCAACCAAGCCAGGCAGGCTCTAGCAGCATAACAACTGCATGCAGACGCCCGAATAGTGAGACCTGCAATTTCAAATGACCGTTTAAGTGCTGATTCCAATCTATGGTCTTGAATATCCTTCAGGGCAACACCTCCTTCAACAGAGAGGGTAGTTCTCTTTGTCACAGCTGTGACTAGGGCATCCACTTTAGGCATAGCAAAGCGAGTATAATTGCCCCATAGCCCTGGAAACTTTCAAAGGTCCCTCGGGGTCAGCCCATAGAGCCGAAATAAGCTCTTGGATGGAGTCATGCAAAGGAAAGGCTCGAGCAGGCTTTTTGGTACTAGCCATCCTAGGATTCACAGAGGAGGCTGTGCCACTGGCAGGATCCTCAATAGAGAGAGCCTGCAGGGCATCAGAAATAAGCGCTGGCAGCTCATCACGGTGGAAAATCCTCACCATGGAGGAATCGTCCAGATCCTGAGTCACTTCTGCACCAGACTCTGGCTCCTCAGACCATGAAGGCCTGCCAGAGGCCTCCGAATCCTCGCAGCCCGACCACGGGGGGGGGGGGGGGGGGGGGGAGGGAGGTGCAGCACTCTCTGAAGGGGAGATCAGTATCCATACCTAGTAATGTTCCAAAGAGGAAAGTTTTTAACATTTTACAAAACACCAAGTAATCACACTGACTTCTAATTGACGTCATCAAGAAGTTCCAACTTTTTGTGCCGATAAGCAAATCTCGCTATAAGATCTGATTTGTAAACAAGTTTCTTACAGCTTAGATAATGAAGTACTAGATAATCTCTAGCCCCAACAACAGCATTATATGGCGGAAGAAGGGAAAATTAGGTTCTTACCTTGGTAATTTTCTTTCCTTTAGTCATAGCAGATGAAGCCATTACGTATGGGTTATGTCCATCAACCAGCAGGGGAGATAGAGAGCACTCAAACTTTCACAGTGCCCTCTTGGCCAGCTAGCTCCACTGCCTCTTCAGTATTTGAAGCTTCCAAAGCAGTATGGCAAACCGCAATGGGAATCACAAGAGCTTTCCTCACAGCGAACGATGGCCCATCACAAGGGCATGAACTCATAAAGGAGGGAATGCACATCCTCCTGGAGGGAATAAACTCATCCTCCTTATTGTATAAGTGGAGGGGAACACACGCGCCTCCTGGAGGGAATCACACATCCTCCCAACACACTGGAGGGAATGAACTCATCCTCATATTTATAGAACTGGAGGGGAACACACGCGCCTCCTGGAGGGAATGAACACATCCTCCTAAATTTAAACTGAACATGAATCCTGAAGATTGTTTTCCAACTTTCTCCCAAGGAAGGAACTTCAGGAAATTAGAACAGAACCTGAAAAACAGATTCACAGCATACAGACAATCATACAGGGAGGGCTCATGGCTTCATCTGCTATAACTAAAGGAAAGAAAATTACCAAGGTAAGAACCTAATTTTCCCTTCCTTGTCATCAAGCAGATGAAGCCATTACGTATGGGATGTAACAAAGCAATCCCTAGATAGGGTGGGAACAAGCCACACCACGCGCTAGCACTTGTGCACCAAAACGCGCATCCCTCCTGGCAGCCACATCCAGCCTGTAATGTCGGGCAAAGGAGAGCTTAGAAGCCCATGTTGCTGCACTGCATATCTCTTGAAGAGAGAGTGCTCCAGTTTCAGCCCAAGAGGAAGAAATCGCTCTAGTAGAATGTGCCTTAAAGGCTACAGGCGGAACCCTGCCGGCCAGCAGATAAGCTGAAAAGATAGTTTCTTTGAGCCAGCGGGCAATAGTGGCTTTAGACGCTGGAGACCCTCTGCGAGAACCGGATAGCAAAACAAACAGATGATCAGAAGTCCTGAAAAAGTTAGTAACTCGCAGATACTGCAGCAGAGTCCTGCGCACATCCAAAAGGTGCAGCTGCCCAAAAGATTCTGGAAACTCTTCCTCTGAAAAAGAGGGCAAGAAAATAGGCTAGTTTAGGTGAAAGGCTGAAACCACCTTAGGCATAAAGGAAGGCACGGTCCGAACCGTGACTCCGGACTCTGAAAATTGCAGAAATGGGTCTCTACAGGACAGCGCCTGGAGCTCTGACACCCGTCTCGCCGAGGTAATGGCCACCAGAAAAACGGCCTTCAGTGTCAAGTCTTTCTCCGATGCTCGCCGAAGCGGCTCAAAAGGAGATGCCTGCAGGATTTTCAAAACTAGCCCCAGGTTCCAAGCTGGACAGGGTGCTCGCACTGGAGGTCGGAGCCGAAGCACCCCTCTAAGAAACCGTGCCACATCTGGGTGAGCAGCCAAAGACACGCCTTCCACCTTACCACGAAGGGAGGCCAACGCTGCCACCTGCACCCGCAGGGAATTATAGGCCAAGCCTTTTTGTACACCTTCCTGCAAAAAGTCCAGAATCGGCGAGACAGGAGCCCGCACTGGAACAATGGCTCTGGAAGCACACCAAGACTCAAACAGGCACCAAATCCTGGCATAAGCCACGGAAGTGGACCGCTTGCGGGCTTGCAGGAGAGTGGAAATAACTTTATTGGAATAACCTTTATCCCTCAATTGCGCCCTCTCAATAGCCATGCCGTAAGACCAAAGCGGCCGGCGTCCTCCATGGCTACCGGTCCCTGAGTCAACAGGTTCGGTACCAGAGGTAACAGCAGAGGAGCCTCCAGGAGCATCTGTCGGAGGTCTGCATACCAAGGTCTCCTTGGCCAATCCGGGGCGATGAGGACCACTTCTCCTGGGTGCAGCCGAATCCGCAAGAGCAGGCGCCCTATCAAGGGCCATGGAGGAAACACATAAAGTAGACCCGGAGGCCAGGGTTGAGCCAAGGCATCCAACCCCGCCGAGCGAGGATCTCTCCGTCTGCTGAAGAAGCACGGGACTTTGGTATTGGCACTTGTCGCCATTAGATCCATCACGGGCTTGCCCCATTTGGCACAGATCTGCAGGAATACTTCGTCTGCCAGATTCCATTCTGCTGGATCGATCTGATGCCTGCTCAGATAATCGGCCTGCACATTGCTCTGACCTGCGATATGAGCTGCCGACAGACACTGAAGATGCAGCTCGGCCCAGTGGCAAATCAGTTCGGCCTGCACGGCTAGTGCTCTGCACCTTGTTCCGCCTTGTCGATTTATATAGGCCACCGTTGTCGTGTTGTCCGACATCACTCTGACAGCCAATCCTTCCAGGGTTACTTGAAAAGCCAGAAGCGCCTGAAACACCGCTTTCAACTCTAGGCGGTTGATGGACCACTCAGACTCCTCGGGTGTCCATAGACACTGGGCATGCTTCCCCTTGCAGTGTGCGCCCCAGCCCTTCAGGCTGGCATCTGTTACCACTAGGCACCAAACGGAGAGCGTCAGCGGCATTCCTCGCCGCAGCATGCTGTACGAGAGCCACCACTCCATGCTGAGACAGGCCGCAGGGAGCCAAGTAAGTCTGCATTGGTAATCCTGAGAAACAGGAGACCATCTCCGGAGTAGGGAATACTTTAGAGGTCTCAGGTGCGCTTTCGCCCAGGGTACCACTTCCATCGTGGCTGTCATCGATCCCAGCAGCTGGACAATGTCCCAAGCTCGCGGGCGGGGCATCCTCAGGAGCAGACGGACCTGATTCTGAAGCTTGCACCGCCTTAGCTCGGGTAGGAACACATAGCCCGAGACTGTGTCGAACCTGGACCCCAAAAACTCTAGAGATTGTGAAGGGGACAGGTGACTTTTGGCCATATTGACGACACAGCCTAGAGATACCAGTACTGAGACCACTCTGGCTGTAGCTTGTAAGCTCTCTGTTGCAGAGTCTGCTCTGATGAGCCAGTCGTCTAGGTACGGGTGAACCCTGATACCTTCTCACCTGAGAAAAGCAGCTACTACCACCATTACCTTCGAAAAGGTTCGGGGAGCTGTAGCGAGGCCAAAAGGCAAGGCCCTGAACTGGAAATGTTTTCCCAACACCGCAAACCTCAGAAACTTCTGGTGCGGGGGCCAAATCGGTATGTGCAAGTAAGCTTCTTTCAGGTCTAGAGACGTGAGAAACTCTCCTGGCTGAACTGCCGCAATGACGGAGCGCAGGGATTCCATGTGGAAATGCCACACTCTCAGGGACTTGTTCACTTCTTTTAAGTCCAGAATAGGGCAAAAGGACCCACCTTTTCGCGGCACCACAAAGTAGATGGCGTATCGGCCGCAGCCTTGCTCGGCGGGAGGCACCGGGGTCACTGCCCCTAACTGAATCAGACCTTGTAAATTCTCCTCCACCGCCGCCCGTTTGACGGCAGAACCGCATCGGGACTCCACAAACACGTCTCTTACTGGGGCGTTGAATTCTATTCTGTATCCATCTCTGATCAGGTCCAGAACCCACTGATCTGAGGAAATCTTGGCCCACTCCTCGACAAAGAGGGAAAGCCGTCCTCCGATGACAGGCATCGAGGAGAGGGCCGGTGCACCATCATTGAGAGGGTCGCCCCTGAACTCCTGGTCTTGAGCCACCGGCTGCGGAACGCTTGTCCGAGCGAAAGGAGTTCCTCTGCTGACCACGGGCACGTGAAGTGAACCCAGC
Source organism: Microcaecilia unicolor (assembly GCF_901765095.1). NCBI lineage: Eukaryota > Metazoa > Chordata > Amphibia > Gymnophiona > Siphonopidae > Microcaecilia > Microcaecilia unicolor. The sequence goes on along the minus strand of NC_044032.1, from coordinate 354,620,202 downwards.
AGAACGCCCCGGGCGGTACCTTCTAGCTTCACGGAAGCGAGGTCTGTACGAGGAATGGACCGCCTGGCCCTTAGAGGAAGGCCTCTGCCTATCTTCGGGCAAGCGCAGGGGTTTTGGATCACTCAGGCCTTTCACAATTTTCTCTAACTCCTCACCAAATAGGAGAAGTCCTTGAAAAGGCAACTTCACCAACCTTTGCTTAGAGGCCATGTCCGCTGCCCAGTGTCGTAGCCACAGACGACGGCGAGCCGCCACTGCTACTGCCATTTGTTTAGCCGAAGCTCTGACAAGGTCATAAAGGGCATCAGCCAGAAAGGACAAGGCCACCTCCATCCGCGGAGCCACATCCAAGAAGGGCTCCGCTCCATATCCGGGCTGAGCCACTGCCTGTTGCAGCCAAGCTAGGCAGGCTCTCACAGCATAACAGCTGCATGCAGACGCCCGAACAGTGAGACCTGCAATTTCAAAGGACCGTTTCAACGCTGTTTCCAGCCTACGGTCTTGAACGTCCTTCAGGGCAACACCTCCTTCAACAGGGAAGGTAGTTCTCTTTGTCACCGCAGTGACTAGGGCATCCACTGTAGGCATTTGAAAACGAGCCACATGTCCCTCACGCAGAGGGTATAACTGCCCCATAGCCCTGGAAACTCTCAAAGGTCCCTTGGGGTCCGCCCACTGAGCCGAAACAAGCTCTAGGATGGAGTCATGCAAAGGGAAGGCCCGAGCAGCTTTCTTGGTACTAGCCATCCTGGGATTACCCGAGGAGGCCATGCCACTGTCAGGATCTTCAATCGAGAGGGCCTGCAGGGTATCTGAAATAAGCGCTGGCAGCTCATCACGGTGGAAAATCCTCACCGCGGAGGGATCATCCAGATCCTGTGGTAAATCCGCACCTGACTCTGGTTCCTCAGACCAAGAACGTCTGTCAGAGTTCTCCGAATCCTCACACCCCGACCACGGGGGGGGAAAAAGGTGCACCACAATCTGAAGGGGAATTAACCCTTCTGCACTTATCTTTAGGCCAAGCATCCGGGAAAAAAACCTCACTGGGCAGTCCCAGGCCAGAATCCATCGGGGGGGCAATCAGAGGAGCCTCAGGCGACCCTTGAGGAAGGGCTCTTTTCATCATGTATGCTTTATGCAGCAAAAGCACAAAATCCAGGGAGAAAATCTCACCCTGGGCACCCACATCCTGTCTGGTGCTAGCCACTCCTGAAATAACCTCATCTCGAGGTGCCCCACCCGGCTCAGGTCTCTCCGTGTCCACGGAGGCCGCGCCATGCGGTGTAAGCAAAATGGCGCCCGCTGCCAGCTCGGAGCGGGAAGAAACATCGCTCGCCATGCTCGGGCCGGCTCCTACGCCAATACAGCACGATTTACAGAGCCCTGCTGCTGATTTGCGCTTGCCACAAGTGGAACAGCGCTTTACATTGTCCGCAGCCATCGCCAAAAAATGGCGGTAAAATCCAAAATGGCGGTTTCGCGCCAAAATCGTCCTGATCGCGGGCCCACCCCGGAGGAGTTGGAAAACACTCTTACCTCAAAGGATCTAGTGTACAACTACGATCCTGCTGAAAATCAGGTCAAAAACCTCTGTTCCAGCGTCTCTGCGTTTAAAAACGCGACGCGACTTTTTTTTTTTTTTTTTTTTTAAGCTGTGAGGAAAACAGAGGTATTGAAGACTCCGGAGGCTCAGATGAGTGGGAAAGGCAGGGAAAGGGCGAACCTATATGCCTGCATCCACTGTTGGTGGGTAAGGACAGGGAAAGCAAGGCAATATGTCCACATCCACAGAGGTATGGGTAAGGCAGGGAAAGGGCTAACCTATGTGCCTTTAAAGTGAAGCTGCTATAGCCTCCAACACCCTGGTTAACAACTGGCAAGCCAGGAACCACCTCCCGGCAGATTTTTCTGGAGCTCAAACAAGCTGCAGCCACCCTGCTAAGGGAGATAGAGAATACTGGAGAGGCAGTGGAGCTAGCTGGCCAAGAGGGCACTGTGAAAGTTTGAGTGCTCTCTATCTCCCCTGCTGGTTGATGGACATAACCCATACGTAATGGCTTCATCTGCTTGATGACAAGGAATGTATATTTTTCATTCTAGTAACCGGAAATAAAATGTCTATTCTAGTTTAAAAAGTTATGTTCAGCAAAGACAAAACAGAAACCAAAGAACCACCTCTGTTACAGTAAAATACAGTATTTACCATACTTGTTCTCCCATATCCTTTAGAAGACCTGCTGCATGGCATGGGAACAGTATGAGTCTTGTGTGGTCTGTATTGGTCACTGACCCCTGACGACGCTCAGGTGAGCGAAACATGGTCTGTGTAGGGTCAATGGCATTTGGTGAATGTGCATCCTTGCTGTGACCTTGAGGATTACAATATGTTGAAACTAGTTGGACACGGACAGTGAAATGAGTGTAGGAGAAAAAAAATGATCTAGCCAAGTTAATTGTGGAAAATACCCTTCCGGAATTTTGAGAGTGTTAGGAATCATCTATATGGGCTTGGATAGGGGTGATCCAGCCTTATGAATATACACCTCACGTTGGGACAAGCACCGAGATCTGCACGTTCTAATACAAGAGAATTGTCATGAGAAGCATAAAGATTTTTATTCTTCTCATTTCTTCATAATGTGCCATTTGATAACATTGTTTACATTATTTATATCATGGTTTATACTTGAAAAATATGGGATGATATATTGTGGTATGATGAGTGTTTGTGTGGAGTGTGAGTGTTGTGTGTTTGGTTTAAATACGTGTAACACATTGTATTAAGAATATTTGGTATATGATCCTATATAATAATTCTCACCACCAACGTTCTAATGTGTCTGCCTGTGTCCGTGGCGCCTTCGGAATTGCTGAGCTAGGCTCCGTAACCAGGCTGATGTCACTCACAGCTGATTCTCAGGCAGCTGAGCTAGGCTCCATAGCCAGGCTGATGTCATTCACAGCTGATTCTCAGGCAGCTGAGCTAGGCTCCATAGCCAGGCTGACGTCATTCACAGTTGATTCCCAGGCAGGGGGAGGAGTAGGGAAACACGCGTCGCAAGTGGCAGGGAGCGGCGCATCAAACAACGACCCTCCTCTCCCCTGCCCCCCCCCCCTGCCACCCATGTCTGCGACCCTCCTCTCCCCCTGCCCCCCCCCCCCCCGGCAGCCAACCATGTCCAGCGACACTACTCTCCCCCTGCCCCCCCTCCAGCCACCCAGGTTGTGTAAACAATTCTTTGGGGCAGGCAGGAAAGATCCCCGGTCCTGCCTACCCGATGCTGGCGCTAACGCTTCCCCCATTCCGGATCGCTGTTCAAAATGGCCAACGATACTTACAAGGGCGGCCTCCAAGACGTCAGCAGAAGTCTCGCAAGTCCGCCATTGGAAGTCTCGGTGGCCATTTTGAACACCGATCCAGCAGCGGGGGGAGCATCAGCGCCAGCGCCAACAGCAGGCAGGCAGGACCGGGGATCTTGCCTGCCTGCCTGCCCCGAAGAATTGGTTACACAACCTGGGTGGATGAAGGAGGGGCAGGTGAGAGAGCAGGGTCGTTGGACACGGGTGGCTGTAGGGGGGGGGGGCAGGGGGAGAGTAGGATCGCTGGACATGGGTGGCTGGAGGGGGGGGCACTCACTCTCTCTCTGTCTCTCACATACACTCTCTCTGACACACTCTCTAACAAAATCTCCATCTCTCTCACACACTCTCACTCTCTCTCTCTCTCTCTCTCTCTCTCTCTCAAACAAACACTCCGAGGAAAACCTTGCTAGCGCCCGTTTCATTTCCGACAGAAACGGGCCTTTTTTACTAGTTTATAATAAAGGTATCTGTATACATATGGTTGCAAAGGATTTGATGTTATATATTATAAAAAGGTAAGATCAAGGTTTTATTTAGCTCCTGCCTTTTACTTGGAATTTGGTTAGGAGGCTGAATAATTTTGATGTAGACTAAGACAAAGCTTTATAAATTAAAAGGGTCTGCCTGTGTTTGTCTGATAAACCGTTCATTATAAATCAGTATCCTGAAATAAGATGTTTATGTTGTGACTTGCACGTTGTTAACTAAGATCTAGTAAGTGACAGCAGCTATAGCACAGTTCCAATATCATCTTAAACTGAAGGAGAGAGAAAAAGAAAGTGCAGAACGAAGCAAGAGAGTAAGTGTTAAAGGGGGGTTGGTTGATAAACGAGACGTATCATACACGTAACACATTAACTTAGTACTGATACACTTATCTTGTTGAAGGAAGTTTCGTAGGCAGCTGTAAGAAGCATCACACGATATCACACATAGCAAATTAGCAGTAACAAATATATTGATGAAAAAAATCTTACATTACAAGTACTGATAAAAAAATGTACACATTTCTACAATATTCAGAATCAATGATTAGAGATAAACTGTTTGCATGAGCTGTCTTTGAGCTACATTTTTTAAAAAATGCATATGAACTACTGAATTATGCAATTTTATCCAACTATTGATCTGGGAGGTAGTGCGGCAGGCTGCCCTGTGATCAACAACTTCTTGTGCTCTAATACAATTGCTCTTGCATGTTCAAAAGTGAGTCATAAATACTATTGACTGGAGAAAACAACTACAATTCAAGCCATAGGAGTGCCAGCGTGATCAAGAATGACCGATCTCCTTTAATGCTTTTATAAGTCTCTGAAAAATTTCAATTTTTTCTATGTCTATCAAATTCAGCAATTAATAACAAAGCTGCACATGAAATAAATACCAAGAAACTAGATAATGGCATATAAATATCATTCTTCTTCTTTATATGTTGTGAGAAGGGGTATGCTAGACAGAAAAGTTCATGAGATTGACTGCAGCCTACTGTGAAGTAGTCCAGAAAGCAATGATGTTCTTACCTGTGAGGACAGCTTTAGCTGAAGGGTCTGCCAGGTCCAGGGCTGACTTTCCATCAGTGTTGCGGATGTTTGGATCAGCTCCGTGCTGCAGTAGTACTGTGCAGGGAAAGCAGAAGCAATATCTTATCTCAGGGATACACAGATTATTTACTGGTAAGACTCTCTTCGGCATTGTGTAAGAGTAAACATACATTGCACAGTTTTCCCTTGTATTCTTTTTCTCCTCCCCCAAAGTACTGCAGCAAAAGATCCTCGGCAGAGTGCAGATAAGTTGGCAACTTAAGATACAATAAGATCACATGACTTAGTATTAAAAACATGAAAATTATATTTTGATCATTTAGGATGCTGTAGTTGAACAGCACAAGAGCACATGCTAACAAATCTGCTAAAGCCTATTCTCATCTGGTTTTCACTGCCAGTAAGGCAGCTGCCATCTCTCCTTTTACTGCTGAATACCTTCTCCTACACTAACACACACCTTTTAGTGGCTCACTATCTACAAACAAATTGATCACAACATAGCTGGGCTCCAAAAGTGTAATTTGTTTAAAACGTTTGTATCCTGCATTAACTAAAATTCTAAGTGGCATACTGCATAGTTAAATAACCAACATCTTTATACTATAAATAAGAAATAAAAACAAATTTAAAAACACGAAAAACAAAATCATTTTAATAGTTAGGGAAAGCAACTACCCCTTCCAATATCCTTCAGACCTATCACAAACTACTAGATTTAAATATGAAAAATTACAACAAAAGAAAAAAAAATATTTTGCTCATTTATATTCCACTAGTCATAAAATTTCCAAGCAGAGTACAGGTGAAACAATTGCATTTAAAACAAATACACTAAAAGAAAGTACATTATGCAGCTAAAATCATAATTAAAGGAAATAAAACTAACCAATCATAGGATAGAGAGAGGATGGCTGTGTAATGAATTTCCTTTCACATACCAATACTAAGGTATTGACACTATTTTGGGTTCAGCTTTACTAGCTATCATTACAAAATAGAAGTCTTTTTTTCTTAAATCAATATATAAAACTAAATTCATCTAGTTTTATATATTTAACCTGGGCTCCCCTGAATGTCAAGCCCTGTGTTCTAACCAGTGGCCCTCCTTGGTCAGCTGTTACTGAATTTTTTTAAATTATAGAACAGGGCCAGTCCAGGTGTCACAGATGTTTACATAGTTACCAAAGGAGATATTTTCCACACAAGTAATACAGAAATACAAGCATGAACACATCTTATATACAGTTTCTCCCCATAAAAATTCACTACAAAAATTTAACTCCATTGCAATATAGTGCCAATGGTTGAAATGTACTAGTATCAATCGCATGAATAATAAAACAACTGTAAAAATAAACAGAACATGTTGCATGAATCACTGTGTCAGTTCTTCAGTGGGTATGCAACAGAAGTACTGCACTTAGTCACCAGAGATACTGTTCATAAATGAAAACAAATTTTTGGCTGTGCAAATCTCAAAAACAAGCACACGTCAGTGTTTATCACTATTCCTGCACCTCACCTTGCACGATTACATCATCATAAGTCTAATGATCTTTTATCACCCTGTACTGGTGGAAGAGAATAGAAAAGCAAGAGATATCAGAAGTCCTTGTACATGATGGAGAATGCCTTGTCAAACAAGTGGTGCTTTATCAGTGGGTTAAAGAGACAAACTGAAAATTCCCAGTTACAAACTGTGATTATAAATCCTATTCACTAGTATAACTTTATCTGAAATACCCAGATAATTATACCTGACAATCTACATTCACTGCAAAATATTCATCTAGAACAATGCTCCCCAACTGGTATGCCTTCAGATCTGATTAGGTGTGCTGTACAAAAAAAAAAGCCAACCACCACTGCCTGATACTCCAGTTAAGACCAGCATAGTGAAATTTATTCTTACCTACTAATTTTCTTTTCCTTGAATCCTGTTAGACCAGTCCAGATGAGTGAGCTATGTCCACCTACCAGCAGATGAAGGCAGAGAATGCTAAGAATTCAGTGACATCACCAAAGAAGAGGCAGTGCGACTCTGGAGCTTGCCAGTATATCATATTTTATCATTCCTACCTTACTAATTCCCTTATCTCTTATTTGTCCTGTTTGTCCTAATTAGATTGTAAGCTCTGTCAAGCAGGGACTGTCTCTTCATGTTCACATATACAGCGCTGCGCACACCTAGTATCACTATAGAAATGATAAGTAGTAGTAGTAGTATATCATTGCCAAAGCTGATCTTAAACACTTGAAAAATATTATAGATTAATCACATGGAAATCGTTTGAGATAAAATTTATAGCCTAGGATGATGGGTCCCCTGTTATGGAGGAACACCATGACTCAGCATAATGAAGCACCCAATGGGTCAACATTAGAGATCAGTCTTATAGACCACCTGTATCATTTTGCATCATCATCCTTGGACAACATCCACAGGTATCACCAGAATGAATCACCATCATAGATCCCATTCATGACTAACCAAAGAACATTAATAGTCCTTATTGACCATCTTTATGGATCTACATTACAGAGCAACCTTTCCATACAGGCAAACATTATAGATCCAGCCCCAGGACCCAGATGTTGCAGGACCAAGCAAGTCTTATTTCAAACCCCGCCAAACAGAGCAAATTGAAAGACCTCCCAAGATACCAAATACCACCACAAGAAAACATCCTCAACGAAGTCTTCTTGGGTGAGTCCTAGATTCAAAGAAAGAAAATGAACAGGTAAGAATAAATTTCATCTTCCTGCTAGACCAAACAAGTGGGATGCACAAAAGCTTTTAGGCCCAGGGTAGGAGGAAGACAACCTCTCACTGTAAACTGGGAGCGTTGATCCAACCAGACCTCAATCCAAACCAGTAAGCTGCATTGCTCCAGCCAAGCTAACTTTGATGACAGCCTTACCTTCGACTTGAAAACGTTAACCCATATTGCAGGGGTGGACAACCTCAGTCAGAGGGCTGCAACCCAGGCGGGTTTTTAGGATTTCCCTAATGAATATGCAGGAGATCTTTTTTGCACGCACTGCCTCCATTGTATACAAAGAGATCTCATGCATAGTCATTGGGGAAATCTCAAAAACCTGACTAGGATGCTACACTCAAGGATCAAGACTGCCCACCCCTGTCATTCTGCCGTAGCTCCCTAGAAATAAGAATAGCGGCAGGCAATTCTTGTCCTCAAGAGCCCCAGGTAGGTCAGGTTTTCAGGATATCCATAATGAATATGCACAAGATAGATTTGTCTACTAAGTAGGCAGTGCATGCAAATCTATATTCAAATCTAATGTTATGCATATTCATTGTGGATATCCTAAAAACCTGACCTTCCTGGGGCACTCAAGGACTGGAATTTCCTATCTCTGGTATAGAACACGTATCCCAACTTTCCTATGCTGTTTCCATGAACATGCCTAGCCCAAACAAGACAATCACAAGACCAATCAAGAGAAAATATCTTCAATCTCATGTAATACCTGCAGATCCACAAACTGGCCAGAGATACCATACAAGAAACCTAAAACAGCCAACTACTGTCCTACCCAAAGGCAAGGAGATGAAGCTGGGCCAAGCATCCCAAAACACTGCACTGGACAAGCACAAAGCCAAAAGGCTTAAACTTGGAACATCCCAGAACCATAAGCCCCAAGCAAGCTACACACAGAGACTCTCAAAAGGCCACAGACTGTAGGGTCCGAAACAGGACATCTTGCCAACTCCCCTAAATCCTGCTTTTGTTTCAGCGAGAAAGCAGAACCCGAAAAAGGAACAGAGTGTTGAGCAGAGACAACTAGAGCTCCACCTCAGCAACTACTTGCGAATCACAGGGAATAAAATGGGGGCTCCCAGGGACTCTCAAAAACAGCCCTTGGAGAAGCCTTACTGCAAACTACACAAGGAAGGAGAGCTCACCTGTCCCATAGACTTCAGCTATCCTATATGGTTCCCATAAACACACAGCTAGAACTAAGTGTCATGAGATCTATAAAGACCTGCTACTGAGCATCTTGGGAATTTAATAGTCCCACTAATAAAAAATCTCATGGAACCTAAAGGTACACAAAGAGCCAACCTTCAGATAGCTGAGAACTGTGCACCAAAAGTCACCGGAAGTGACAAACTAGTGTGCTAAACAGACTGAAGAAACTTCAGCACTGCCCATGCTCTTCAACTGCCCAAACTCTGCCAGCATAATGCCTACACCAGCAGACAGGTGAACCCTGATGTACCTCTTCGTAGAAGGAAAAATGGAGAAAATGGCCATAGGTGTATAGCAAGACAGTTAGGTCAAGTACCAAGCCCTATAAATTTCAAATTATTTTCTTACATGTAAACAGTTAAAAGGCAAGATTGAATCTATGATCTGTTAGTTGGGAGGATGCTATCTTACAAGAGGAACTATCCCACTCCTCCTTACAAATGAACCATACCCAGGAAGGCAGGTATGAGAGATCCAAACTCTGGGAATAAGAAGACAGGCCCAGGATCATTCTCCTTGAAGTTCTCAGGTCTAGGCGTTTCCCGCCTTCTGAGGGCATTTGCGTAGAAAATGACCAGTCTGTCTGCAATAAAGACAGAGGATGTTGAGTCGACTACGGGACCTCTCCTGCTCCGATAAACGGTAATGGTCAAGCACCATGGATTCATCAGATTTCTCCGGTGAGGAATCCGGATTAGGAGGCGGTAGCGGGGGGGGGGGGGGGGGGGAGTCGCTGGAAGCGAGGAGGCCGCCGCTGGGCAACACGTTCTTCAGCCCTCTCCTGGAATCAAATGTCAATTCGCATGCATAAGGCTATAAAGTTCATCGAGGGTGGTCGGTTGGTCCCGCCAGCTCATCCTTGCCAAAACATGGAAGTTAGGGCTTCTTGATTCCAACGCAACTCTGAAGCAAGAGTCCACAAACTAACTGCGTAAGCCCCTACGGATAGGGTTCCTTGTTGGAGCCGGAGGAGCTCACTAGCGACTGAAGAGGGACGTTCAGGCTCGTCAAACACCATCCTGAAATGATGAAGGAAAGCTGTAAGATCTGTAAGGATAGAATCATGTTGTTCCCATAGGGGAGAAGCCCAAGCTAGGGCTTGACCCGATAATAGAGATATGATGTAGACTACCTTAATGTGGTCCATGGGGAAAGACGCCGGCTACAGCTCAAAACGCATAAGGCACTGGTTAAGGAAGCCTCGACAGGCCGTGGGAAATCCATCAATACAAGGTGGTTCAGGAACCTGGAGTAGCAAACCTGCTGGAATGGGTGCAGAAGCACCGACCAGTGGCCCTGCTGTTCAGTGCTGAGCCCGGATAGCAGAAAGCTGGGAACAGACATCTTGGAGAACTCCCGATAACTGATGCAGTTGGGACTGCTGCTGTCGTACCATCTGCTCTAGGTCAGGTAGGTCGGGCTTGTTTGACGAGTTCATGGCCTCAGCTATCTGTCACAATGTTGGGAGTAGAAGTGAGCCCTTGTGCTGATCAAAGAACCAGCAGTCAGAAACCCAACGCTTCACCTGCGGTGACCACCGTTCCCCAGCGATTGAGCCCCTGGGTTCAGGTGGTCAACAGGACTTAGGAAGTCAGGCGAGGAAGAGAAGGCGAAGACAGAAGGAGGCGAAGACAAAGCAGAGCAGAAGACAGTACCAGACAGAAGTCAGGTCAGGCAGCGATCCAGCAGAGGTCAGGTCCAGGCAGAAGTCAGGTCAACAGATCAGCAACAAGATAAACGCACCAGAAACCAAGAAGGTTGTAGCTGAGGCAATAAAGTAGGGAGAAGTTCCTGGTTTTAAAGTGAAGGCGTCTGACATCAGAGTAGGCGCACCCAAAGTGTAGGCACGCCCAAAGTGTGGGAGTCAGAAGGGAAGTATACAGTTCTTTGAGGGGAGAAGGCTTGGCTCCAATCTTGATGTCTCAGGTACACGACATTTTGTACCTGGAACAATAAAGAATTAAGTGACTTGCACAGGGTCATAAGGAGCTGCAGTGGGAACTGAACCCAGTTCTCCAGGATATCAAGTCTGCTGCACTGACTACTAGGATATTACTCCACCCAGTGCCCAGTACTTAAGTCTAGGGTCAATACGTTACCATTTTTGCTTTCTCAGTTGGCCAATCCATCTCCAAGGAGGTAATCTCTCTGAGAATACAGAAACAGCCCTTTCTTCCTATAGCTGGTGACAACAGTGGGATACTCCAGTACTCTAACCATTGCCCAGAACCTTCAGCTGTTCCACCAGACCATGGTTAAGGTCCATACTAATAAGAACACAAGGCAGGTCCTGAAGGTAAAGTGATAAACACCCTACATGCTCCATAAGCACACCATTTTTTTCTTTGAAGCTGATCTAATCAAAGACACCTCCTGGAAACTATGTATGGCAATAATAAGAAGCCAACTCCACAGGCTGTCCACCCCTATTCCCTGCGAGGAGGAAAACTGGGGAAAGGGAGAGAAAGAGAGAGACTGAACCAAGAGTAAGAGACTACCTGTTGGAGCTTAACAGAACTGAGCACCAGAAGCATCCTAGCTACTCCATACCTAGGAGGGGAACCAGAGCCTTTGAACCCTACCAGACTAACAATCCAAGGGGAAAAAAAGTGGTAGGAAAAAAACCTGCATGCTCACTAACACTGGGTGCAAGGTGGTCTCGCATTGGCTGCCTCTCTTTTTCTGTTAAGGCAGGGGGGGGGGGGAGAGGGGGGACCCACATCTCAGAGCAACCTTGAGAAAGAATCCAGGTAAGAGACCCACACATCAGAGAACATTAAACAGTCTCTAAACCATGCAAAAGGAACTTATGGCCCTGATCATCATCCAAGACACAAAATGCACAGGAAGACCTTAGGTGATCTAAAACGGTGACACTCCTGCACATGGGAACCTGACTAAAGAATACTGACCAAAAGCCATCGGGTGTCAGTTAAGTGCACAACTTCTTCTACTTCATAAATTGCATTAAGAATTTTTGAGCAAAACTATTCTAAAAATATATGGTCAAAAAAGTTAGACCTTTTTTCAGAAATAAAAAAAGTAAATAGTTATTTTAACAAAGGATGAATAAAGTATGACAAAATATATTAAAATAAAAGCAAAGTTACAAGGTTTTTATGACCAATGATGAATACCACAACCCCAGCTAAAGACGCTGAAATTAAAGTAGGTGTTTGGGTGTTTTGAGGCCTTTTCCTTGTTTTTACATTTTTTTCTATTATTGCAAAAGTATTACTGGACTCTTCATCACATTGTTTGGTCAGTCTGTGATAGCGACAACATCTAAATCTGCCTCTATGTATGTTGATAGTGTAATCCACCTAGAAGACTGTTGACAGAGCAGAATATAAGTTTTTAAAGGGTAGATAGCATGGATGGGCAGACTGGCTAAGCCATATGGTCTTTATCTACCTTCATTTTTCTCTGTTGCTATGTTTCTATGATTGTTGCAATGCAAGCAATTTTGTATTTTCAAAACTGTGCATGTTTAGTCTGAAACTGTACCTACAGGGGAATGAAGCAATGCATTCCTAGATGAATGTACATGTGCTGAGCTCCTGCAAGCCATCAAATAAGTCTTCTTTAAACAACCCCTTTCTGTTCCCTGATGACAAAAATGCTGATTAAAAGAGAGAGTGGCACTTGCTGAGTATATGCCCTAGGGTTCAGCCAGACTGCAACATTTTTTTTTCATCTTGCCAAAGTTTCTACTAAGAAGTCAGTGCTAGAGGACATGATGGCACTTGCCAAGAGCAGCGAGCCACTGGAGAAGCTGAAGGCCTCTTGTCTATCCCTATCTCCAGAGAAGTTCTCCTTGCAAACAGATACCAGCCTTAATGAGTCTCTGCAGATTGTGGTAAATAAGGCCACTCAACTGGTCTACAGAGAACATAAGACCATGGTCTCAAGCAGATACAGAAGCTTGGAACATGGGCAACGCGCCCATGATTACCGTGCAAAAAAATAGTGTTCCTATGAAGTGCTTTAAGAAAAGAACATAAAAACATAATAGCCATACTTGATCAGACCAATGGTACATCTAGCCCAGTATCCTGCTGCCAACAGTGGCCAATTCATGTCACAAGTACCTGACAATCTCAAACAGTAGCAAGATTCCATGCTACTAACCCAAGGGACAAGCAGTGGCTTCCCCAAGTCTCTCTCAATAGTAGACTATGGACTTTTCCTCTAAGAACTCCAGAAAAGCTATACCAAGACTATAGTCCATCTGTTTAATTACGTGATCTTGAAATAGAAGTTATCGAAGCAATTCAAGCACAACTGACTTGCCCTTATCAGCTGAAAGCTTTTATCTGCACTTTTTTTTTTTTTTGCAAACATATTTACCCTGGCCACCAGAACACTCATAGCCCACATGCCTCTCCACTGAAAGATGGGACTTTTCCAGGTACAGGTGATCCTTCACTTATATTTTGGAAAATGATATTGTATAATAACAGCTGCCTGAAGACTGGCTTGAATACCTATCAGAACTCCCACATCTTTATTTTTCAGTCTCCCCCCTCTGTCAAAATCAAATGCAAAAGAATAGTTTTCAGAACTCAAAAGAGATCACCACATACTTATGCTATATCCCACCAAGCTTGTCACAACAAATGGCATACCTAAGTTTTGAGAGTCAGCCTGGCAGAGACATTTCTGAAAATATAAGGGCAGTCATTCTGATCAGCCGACATCACATTACATAACAAAACAAGTTTATATTCTACCACCACCACAGTTCTAAGCAGATCACAAAATAATGTAACTGAACATTGGAAATTGTAGGTTAAATAATAAAAATCAATTAAATTACTTATCCGTTAATAAATATACACAAAACAAGTATACCTTAAAATATTTCCTAAAAAGTGAGTGATATTTAATCTCCCTAACCTCTTCAGGTAGAGTTCCAAATCTGGGCAGTTTGATATGATATTGTCATTGTATAACTGACATTGAGTTGGTTAAGGGTAATGTAAAATACTTTCATCTCGTACTCAACCTCCTAGTAGGAAAGCAGATAATATCCATCAAATAAGGTATTTCCAGCTAAAATATTATACACAATTGAACAAAATTTAAACTGTTTTCTAGCTAAAACTGGTTACAAAATAAACCCCTTTTTCCTTCCTCCCAAAACGGTTTACCCTTCATTTAATAGAAAGCTCACAGAGAAGTTGGCATGCTGCTTTATAGTCCAGGTCCTATCTTTCCCTATCTGTTTTGTTTTTAATTTTGACATCTATTTGTTTTTTCTGTTACCTTGTTCTCCTAAATCTCTTCCTCCTACAGTGCCCTTTATTCTTCCATAGCCTTACCTGCTGTATTATTTTATATTATTTGCTTCTATATTTACATTAGACACTGTACTGGTTTCTGGCTCCTGACTTCATCATTCTTATTTCTTTATCTAGCACCAGAAATATGATCAGAGATTGCGGACTCTTGGCTGTTTGCAGACCTTTTATACCTTCAACAGTGTGCTGCTTCTAATATCCCAGCAGAGATATGATCTTGTACACCTGAAGAAATTCTGTGCAAAAAAAATTAAAATATTGAGCGAGTATTTTAAAACTATGCAAAATACAATAGCATCTGTCTCTGAATAGCAATTTAAACATCATGGCAGAAAAGATTTTACTCAAAGATACAACATTTTCAAGTTCTTGGCGCAGAATTTCCCCAGGAGTACTGTAACAGCGCACCATAAATAGGGCTTCTGACTTTGTGATTTTTATTTCAGCAATCCACTGAGTCCAGGGGGAGTTATGAGCTTCAGGCAGTGCTGACTTCTTACAGCAATGCAGTGGTGTTCATAATTGTTGCTACAAATGTCAGCAGTTGAAAAGAGAACTGGTGCTACCTAGAATTCCTGTTGGCTGCACAGACTGTCAAAATGAAAAGTACATGAAATACAAAGCCCAAACCAAAAGGCTATAGATCACTTCCCTATACATACATAAATACACAAATACGCCTTCCCTGAGACCTTCCCCTAGCTCAGCATTCTTCAAATATGCTCTCTCAGCTCATCTTTCCCCCCTAAACTTTCTCCCTCACATAGACCCTTCCTCACCCAATTCTTCATCCTACACATTCCTGCTTACTCAGTCTCCACGGAGTCATGTGCCCTCTTCACTCATCACCCCTTGCTCAGTTCTCCTTCCACACATTTCCTTTTACCCTCTGTTGTTCCAAATTCCACCCCCCATACATACACCCCCCCCCCCCCATCTCTCGACTCTTCCAGTCCATTCCCTCTTCTATATACCCCTTACCCTCTGTTAAGCCAGCTCCCTCACCCATCCCCACACTCACTTCCTACCCTCCTTTACCCCAACAGGTCATTTTCATACATTCCCTTACCTCCTCTGTTCTCAGTTCTTCTCCCAACCTTCAAATCCCCTACCCCTAGCTCCCCAAGTTCATCTCTCCTTCCACACATGACCCATTATCCACTTCCTCCTCCCACCCACCACCTGTATTCCCCTTAGCCCTTTGCTCCTTCCCCAGCTTCTCACCCCAGCCTCCATTTCTCCATGGCATAATCACTGTTGCACAGTGCAGTTGACTGATTCACAAATTGCTGCTTCCATATTATTCCTCCACTGTGCAGCCCTAGCAAAATGCAATCAGCGGTGCCTAAAATACTGTGCTGTTCTCAAAATCTTCTAAGGACAGCACAGGATTTGGAATTGCATTGACAACATTCTGAGAGCTGTGTGGTGCCAGAATGCCATGGCAGCAGCTGAATTTGAACAATGGCTCCACCTCCCATCAACTCAAGGTAAATTGTGCACAGAATTTAATTATTGCAGAATCTACAAAGTGCAATTACACAGAATTGCCCTAGTAGTAATCCCAATTTCCTATCTTACCAGTGGACCAGCACTTCTTACCATCAAAAGAAGACCTACTGCCAAATGCCCTATGCAGCCAGTCTATTGCTGCTGATTGACAAGAATTCTAGTCAGGCCACAGGACAGTTCTTGCAACCACAACAGCTCCATAAGCAATGCACTGGGTACTTTATTTCTGTAAATATGCCAATGTCTCTCAAACTTTAACTAGGTCTGTATCAAAAGGTACAACTGAGAGGTAACAGAAAAACCTGTTATTCCTTATTCTTGATTTTGTGTTCTAGCAGAAGGCTGTATAGCCTATTCCTCTGGCTCTTGCTCTTCATGCTTTCTTGGGATGCAAGTAGTGGGTCCCAAGGGTATTCTCATATACCTATTCAGTTCAGCAACATGTGGTGGGCACCTAGGAGAACATAGCTGGCATTTTTTTGTTGTTGTTGTTGCTGCTTAGATTCAAAAGCACATTTTCCTTCCCTTTTTCGCCACCTCTAATATATGCTTGCTAACTGTGCCCTGTGAGTAGTCACCTGTGCAACAGTTTTACTTGAGTTAAAGTTTTAGTGAGTTAGGCAGTTAAATTTAATTCGATTTTCTCAAAAGTGTAGAAAAACAGGAAACTAAACAAACCAATTTCTTTTCACCTATGTCGTTTGCAGGCTTCTTCATTTTGTAACAGTAGATAAAGACCTAAATGGTCCATCCAGTCTGCCCAACGGTCACATTCATTCTCAATTCAAGATTAAATCAATAATGAACGTGATATTATTAACTTGATCATGGTCTTTGTTGTTTCTGGGACAGACCATAAAAGTCCGCCCGGCTCTGTCCTTTGAGTTGTCGTCAAAACTCTCTCCAGCCTATCCAAATCTATCTTGTCATTCTGTACTTCACATTGAATTTTAATTTCCAAACATTAGACCATTCTTCTAACCTTTGCAGATCCTTTTCATGTTTTCCACTCCTTCCAGGGTCTCCACTCTTTTACAAATCTTGGTATCATCCACAAAAAGGCAAACCATACCTTCTAACCCTTCGGCAATGTCGTTCACAAATCTACGGAACAGAATCAGCCCCAGCACCGATCCTTGAGGCACTCCACTACTCATCATTCCTTCCTCAGAGTGAATTCCACAAAACACCACCTTCTGGCATCTTGTCTGTCAAACAGTTCCTAACCCAGTTCGCCACTTTGGGTCCTAATTTCAGTCTGTCAAGTTTATTCAAGAGACTCCTATGCAGACCAGTGTCAAACGTTTTGTTGAAATCGTAGATTACATCTAGCACACGCCATCAATCCAATTCTCTGGTCACCCAGTCAAACAATGGTAAAATTATGTATCATACCTGATAATTTTCTTTCCATTAATCATAGCTGATCAATCCATAGACTGGTGGGTTGTGTCCATCTACCAGCAGGTGGAGATAGAGAGCAAACTTTTGCCTCCCTATACAGTGGTGGAAATAAGTATTTGATCCCTTGCTGATTTTGTAAGTTTGCCCACTGACAAAGACATGAGCAGCCCATAATTGAAGGGTAGGTTATTGGTAACAGTGAGAGATAGCACATCACAAATTAAATTCGGAAAATCACATTGTGGAAAGTATATGAATTTATTTGCATTCTGCAGAGGGAAATAAGTATTTGATCCCCCACCAACCAGTAAGAGATCTGGCCCCTACAGACCAGGTAGATGCTCCAAATCAACTCGTTACCTGCATGACAGACAGCTGTCGGCAATGGTCACCTGTATGAAAGACACCTGTCCACAGACTCAGTGAATCAGTCAGACTCTAACCTCTACAAAATGGCCAAGAGCAAGGAGCTGTCTAAGGATGTCAGGGACAAGATCATTATTATTATTAACATTTGTATAGCGCTACCAGACGCACGCAGCGCTGAACACCCGACACAGAGAGACAGTCCCTGCTCGATAGAGCTTACAATCTAAAAATACAGACAGACAAGACAATTAAGGGCGAGGAAAGTACTGGGTGAGAAGGAACAAGGATAGGGGAATTGAGTAGTGGTTAGGAGCCAAAAGCAGTGGTGAAAAGGTGGGTTTTCAGCATAGATTTGAAAACAGGTAGAGACGGAGCTAGGCGTACAGGCTCAGGAAGTCCATTCCAGGCATAAGGTGCCGCGAGGGAAAAGGAACGAAGCCTGGAATTAGCAGTGGAGGAGAAGGGGGACGACAAGAGAGATTTGTCCAGCGAGCGGAGATTACGGGGAGGAATGTAGGGAGAGATGAGAGAGGGGAGGTAATGGGGGGGCTGCAGTTTATAAAATGGGTTATCGGTAACAAACAAGCAGTTTATCTAGGGAAAAAAGTATTACTCTGGTTTCCTTAGCCTATAATAAAAATGGTCTTATACATCTTTTAAGTTAGTATATGATCTGCCCAATGCACCTGCACAAGGCTGGAATGGGCTACAAAACCATCAGTAAGACGCTGGGCGAGAAGGAGACAACTGTTGGTGCCATAGTAAGAAAATGGAAGTAGTACAAAATGACTGTCAATCGACAAAGATCTGGGGCTCCACGCAAAATCTCACCTCGTGGGGTATCCTTGATCATGAGGAAGGTTAGAAATCAGCCTACAACTACAAGGGGGGAACTTGTCAATGATCTCAAGGCAGCTGGGACCACTGTCACCACGAAAACCATTGGTAACACATTACGACATAACGGATTGCAATCCTGCAGTGCCCGCAAGGTCCCCCTGCTCCGGAAGGCACATGTGACGGCCCGTCTGAAGTTTGCCAGTGAACACCTGGATGATGCCGAGAGTGATTGGGAGAAGGTGCTGTGGTCAGATGAGACAAAAATTGAGCTCTTTGGCATGAACTCAACTCGCCGTGTTTGGAGGAAGAGAAATGCTGCCTATGACCCAAAGAACACCGTCCCCACTGTCAAGCATGGAGGTGGAAATGTTATGTTTTGGGGGTGTTTCTCTGCTAAGGGCACAGGACTACTTCACCGCATCAATGGGAGAATGGATGGGGCCATGTACCGTACAATTCTGCGTGACAACCTCCTTCCCTCCGCCAGGGCCTTAAAAATGGGTCGTGGCTGGGTCTTCCAGCACGACAATGACCCAAAACATACAGCCAAGGCAACAAAGGAGTGGCTCAGGAAGAAGCACATTAGGGTCATGGAGTGGCCTAGCCAGTCACCAGACCTTAATCCCATTGAAAACTTATGGAGGGAGCTGAAGCTGCGAGTTGCCAAGCGACAGCCCAGAACTCTTAATGATTTAGAGATGATCTGCAAAGAGGAGTGGACCAAAATTCCTCCTGACATGTGTGCAAACCTCATCATCAACTACAGAAGACGTCTGACCGCTGTGCTTGCCAACAAGGGTTTTGCCACCAAGTATTAGGTCTTGTTTGCCAGAGGGATTAAATACTTATTTCCCTCTGCAGAATGCAAATAAATTCATATACTTTCCACAATGTGATTTTCCGGATTTAATTTGTGATGTGCTATCTCTCACTGTTACCAATAACCTACCCTTCAATTATGGGCTGCTCATGTCTTTGTCAGTGGGCAAACTTACAAAATCAGCAAGGGATCAAATACTTATTTCCACCACTGTATGTGGTCATGTGCTGCCGGAAACTCCTCAGTATGTCGATATCAAAGCTCCATCCGCAGGACTCAGCACTTAGAGAATTACACCCACAAAGGGACACTCTGCCCAGCTCACCACCGCCAAAACGGGGGAGGGGAATTAACCCAGCTCATCCCCACACAAGTGGGGGAGGGGAATCCGTCCAGCTCATCCCCGCGGAGCGGGGGAGGGACACCACCCCGCCGATGCGGGGGGATCTGGCTTATCCTGCAACCGCAACCGCGGGAGGAGCTGACTGACCCTAACACCGCCGAAGCGGGAGGGGTACAAAGCTGCCCTACAGCCGCACGAAGCGGGAGGGAGTGCCGGCAGAATTTAAGTCTCAATCCAGCCCCGTAAAACGGAGGGGAGAGGAATGCAGCAGCTCACTGTAACACAAACTCGTCTCAACTCTTGAAGAATCCAAGTGAAAAAACTTGAACACGAAGTCCTCCTGAAGTAACTGAAGATTAAACTTGAACCTAAGATTCAACCAGAATAAAACAGTACAGATATCTGGGAGGGGCTATGGATTGATCAGCTATGATTAATGGAAAGAAAATTATCAGGTATGATACATAATTTTACCTTCCATATCATCAAGCTGATCAATCCATAGACTGGTGGGATGTACCGAAGCAGTACTCACCCAGGGCGGGACATAGAAATCCCTGACCGCAACACTGAAGCTCCAAACCGGGCCTCCGCCCGAGCAGCCACAGTCAAGCGGTAATGCTTGGAGAATGTATGGGCCGATGCCCAAGTTGCCGCCTTGCATATCTCTGCCAAGGAGACGGACCCGGCCTCTGCCATCGAGGCCGCCTGAGCTCTAGTGGAATGAGCCTTCAGCTGGATAGGCGGCACCTTCCCCGCGGCCACATAAGCCGCTGCAAAGGCTTCCTTGACCCATCTTGCCACTGTAGGCTTAGCAGCCTGCAGACCCTTACGAGGACCTGCAAACAGGACAAACAGATGATCCGATTTCCGGAAATCATTGGTCACTTCCAAGTATCTGATGATGACACATCTCACATCCAGATATTTAAGAGCAGAGTATTCCTCTGGGTAGTCCTCCCTACGAAAGGAAGGGAGACAGAGCTGCTGATTCACATGGAAGCGAGAAACAATCTTGGGCAGGAAGGAAGGCACTGTGCGAATAGTCACTCCTGCCTCA
Source organism: Microcaecilia unicolor (assembly GCF_901765095.1). Lineage (NCBI taxonomy): Eukaryota > Metazoa > Chordata > Amphibia > Gymnophiona > Siphonopidae > Microcaecilia > Microcaecilia unicolor. The sequence goes on along the minus strand of NC_044032.1, from coordinate 354,599,646 downwards.
GTGAACTGCAGAAAAGGCTCTCAACATGAGAGTGCCTGGAGCTCGGAAACTCTTCTGGCTGGTGATAGCCACCAAAAAGACTGCTTTCAACGTCAGGTCTTTCAGAGATGCCCTCGACAAGGGTGGCGGCTTCTGCAATGCTCTTAGCACCAGGTTGAGATTCCACGCAGGCACCACCGAGTGAAGAGGAGGGCGCAGGTGATTAACTCCCTTGAGAAAGCGCACCACATCTGGCTGCGAAGCCAGGGAAACACCCTTCAGTCGGCCCCTGAAGCAAGTCAGAGCCGCTACCTGGACTTTAAGGGAACTGAGCGACAGGCCTTTCTCCAGACCTTCTTGCAGGAACGCCAACACTGAAGAAATTGGAGCAGTGAAGGGAGAAAGTGAGCCTGCTTCACACCACGCTGCAAAGATATGCCAAACCCTGGCGTAAGCAGTAGAAGTAGAGCGCTTCCGAGCTCTCAGCATAGTGGCGATGACCTTGTCTGAGAAGCCCTTCTTTCTCAGACGCTGCCGCTCAATAGCCAGGCCGTAAGACCAAAGGGGGAGGGATCCTCCATCACCACGGGACCCTGATGCAACAGGCCCTGCTCCACTGGCAGCCGCAGAGGATCGTCGACTGAGAGCCTGATCAAGTCCGCATACCAGGGACGTCTGGGCCAATCCGGACCCACCAGGATTAACCGGCCCGGATGCTTTGCCACCCGGTCTAACACCCTGCCCAACATGGGCCAGGGCGGGAACACATAGAGAAGCTCTTGTGTTGGCCACTGTTGGAGAAGAGCATCTACTCCCAGGGATCGAGGGTCCCGTCCTCTGCTGAAAAAGCGCGGCACGGCAATTGGCCGATGACGCCATCAGATCTAGGCTCGGCTGGCCCCAGCGCTTCGTGATGTCCAAGAACGCCTGAGCAGATAGCTGCCACTCTCCGGGCTCCAAGGTATGGCGACTGAGAAAGTCCGCCTTGACATTCATGACTCCGGCAATGTGGGCCGCTGACAGCTGTTCCAGGTTCGCTTCCGCCCACTGGCATAGATTCATGGCCTCCTTGGCTAGAGGGGCGCTCTTGGTACCTACCTGGCGGTTGACATAGGCCACAGCCGTGGCATTGTCCGACAGGACCCGTACTGGCTTCAACGCCAGTACCGGGATGAACTCCAAAAGAGCCAACCGAATGGCTCTGAGTTCCAGGAGGTTGATAGACCACTTTGCCTCTGCAGGAGACCAGAGCCCCTGCGCTGTCCTTCCCAAGCAGTGGGCTCCCCAGCCCGACAAAGAGGCGTCCGTCGTGACGACAATCCACTCCGGGGTCACCAGAGGCATTCCCGCAGACAACTTGTCTGTCTGCATCCACCAGCTCAGCGCCTTGCGCACTGCTGGGTCCAAGGGAAGGTGCACAGCATAATCCTCCGACATCGGAGTCCAGCGCTGCAGCAGAGAGTGTTGTAGTGGTCTCATATGAGCCCTGGCCCAGGGCACTACTTCCATCGTGGCCGTCATAGAGCCCAACAGCTGCACATAGTCCCAAGCCCGAAGAGGAGAGGCTACTAGGAACTGGTCCACCTGAGCCTGAAGTTTGACAATCCGATTGTCTGGCAGGAACACTCTGCCCACTTGGGTGTCGAATCGAACTCCCAGATACTCCAGGGACTGAGTCGGGCGCAGCTGGCTCTTCTCCCAGTTGATGATCCATCCCAGGGAGCTCAAAAGAGCAACTACCCGGTCCACAGCTTTGCCGCACTCTGCATAAGAGGGGGCTCGGATCAACCAGTCGTCCAGATAAGGATGGACTTGTACTCCTTCCTTTCGCAGGAAGGCCGCTATGACCACCATTACTTTGGAAAAGGTCCGCGGAGCAGTAGCCAACCCGAAAGGGAGGGCTCTGAACTGGAAGTGTCGTCCCAGGACTGCAAAACGCAGAAAGCGTTGATGAGGAGGCCAGATGGGAATATGCAGGTACGCTTCCTTGATGTCCAAGGAAGCCAAGAACTCTCCTGCCTTCACTGCCGCTATAACAGAGCGGAGAGTCTCCATGCGAAAGTGCCGCACTTTCAGGGCCCGATTGACCCCTTTGAGGTCGAGGATAGGCCGGACAGAACCTCCTTTCTTTGGCACCACAAAGTAAATGGAGTAACGTCCCTTGCCAATCTGATTTTCTGGCACCGGAACGACCGCACCCAGGCGGATCAGGTTGTCCAAGGTCTGCTGCACTGCCACAGCTTTGACCGGAGACTTGCAGGGAGAGAGTACAAACCCGTCTCTTAAGGGTCGGCAGAACTCTAGCTTGTAGCCGTCTCTGATGACTTCCAGCACCCAAGCGTCTGAAGTTATTGTGGTCCACTCGCCCAGAAACGAGGACAGCCATCCTCCAATCTGCACTGGGGCGTGGACCAAGGCCCCGTCATTGGGTACGAGACCCTGGGGGAGGACCGGAGGGAGCACCTCCGGGACGGCGGTCTCTGCGAAAGGAATGCTGCTTGGGGGAGAAATTCCTCTTGAAGGAAGAGGGGGCAGAGGAGCTCGACCTGCCCGGGCGGTACCGACGGGCTTCCTGAAACCGTCCTCTGGAGGTACCGGGGCGAGTACTAGCCCGAGCCCTGACCTCTGGTAACTTCTTGCCCTTAGACGTGCCGAGATCGGTCACGATTTTGTCCAGCTCGACCCCAAAGAGCAGCTTGCCTTTAAAAGGCAATCTAGCCAGGCGGGATTTAGAGGCGTGGTCAGCAAACCAATGCTTCAGCCAAAGCCACCGCCGCGCAGAGACTGTCTGAGCCATACCTTTAGCCAAGACTCTCAAGACATCATACAGTAAGTCTGCCAAATAAGCCAAGCCCGACTCCAGGGCCGGCCAATCAGCCCTCAAGGAAGGATCCGAGGGGGAAGCCCGCTGCACTATCGTCAGGCACGCCCTGGCCACATAAGAGCCGCAAACTGAGGCCTGCAAACTTAAGGCAGCCGCCTCGAAGGACGACCTTAAGGCCGCCTCCAATCTTCTGTCTTGGGCGTCCTTTAGGGCCGTGCCACCTTCCACCGGCAACGCAGTTTTCTTAGTCACCGCAGTGATTAAAGAATCCACGGTAGGCCAAAGAAAGGCCTCCCGTTCACTTTCAGGCAAAGGATAGAGGCGGGACATAGCCCTAGCCACTTTGAGGCTCGCTTCCGGGACATCCCATTGAGCCGAAATTAAGGTGTGCATGGCATCATGCACGTGGAAGGTTCTAGGCGGGCGCTTCGTCCCCAGCATAATGGCAGAGCCAATAGGGGCTGAGGGAGAGACGTCCTCCGGAGAGGAAATCTTCAAAATGCCCATGGCCTGCACTAACAGGTTGGGCAAATCCTCTGAGCTAAAAAGCCGCGCTGCAGAGGGGTCATCCGCTCCAACCGAGCGGGGATCCGTCTCCTCCAAGGAATCCGCAAAGGACCGTTGGGAGAACTCAGATACGCTGCCCTCATCTACATCGGAGGAGACAAAGTCCTCCAAGGCCTGGGAATCAACCCGAGGGCGTTTACCTCCGGGGACCTCAACCTCTTTACCAGACGAGGAAGCAGGGGCAGCGTTTTGCATAAGGAAGGCCTGATGCAGCAGCAAAACAAACTCGGGGGAGAAACCCCCCCAGACTGTGCACCTCCGCAGCCTGGGCTACAGCCCTAGACGCACCCTCAACCGGCGCTCGCAAGAGCGGGGGAGAGACATGCTGCGCATCCAAAATGGCGTCCGGCGCGACACTCCGCGAAGGAGCCGCGTGGGAAGAACGGCGCTTAACTTTAGCCGCTTTTGTGCCGTCGCCCAAATTAAGGGCGTTCATGGCATTAATGTCTCCTACCTCTAGGGCGGCCCAAGAAGAAGCCGTCCGAGCCGCGTGGCCAGCCAAGATGGCGGAGGCGAGCAGCGGGGGATGGGCGTTTATGGCGGGAAAAACCGCCACGCCGGAGGAAGGACCGGGACACTCATCGGTCACGAAACTGTCACCCAACAAGGACGAATCAAACTTTAAAACCCCCGCATCCCCTCTAGAAGCGCCCAAGCGATCCGGGGAGCGACTCTTTGCGCCCTCGCCATCCGACGCCATATGCCACGTGGAGATCAATCGGGGAACCCCCTGCCCGCTATAAAAAGGTAAAAATTACCTGCTTTCCGCTCCGAGCTGTAACGACCTGGTGTCCCAGTGAGTAGCTGCAATAAACGTTTAAATAAACGTCGAAATAAACGCCTTTAAGGACGTTCAAAATTTTTTTTTTTTTTTTTTTGTTTTAACGGAGCCAGCGGGAGGGGGGAGAAAAGGAGGGACCTGGCACCACCAGGTTTGCACTTGCTCAAGAAGAGCCCTCAACCCCAGGCACTCAACAAAACCTAAAAATTAGGCTTGGAGGCCTAGCCAGAGCTGCTGCTGTGTGTGACCACCACCTGCTGAGATAGAGAACATACTGAGGAGTTTCCGGCAGCACATGACCACATATAGGGAGGCAAAAGTTTGCTCTCTATCTCCACCTGCTGGTAGATGGACACAACCCACCAGTCTATGGATTGATCAGCTTGATGATATGGAATCAATCATTTGTTTGGCATGATTTCCCTTTAGTAAAACCACGTTATCTCCGATCTTGTAAAATAAGAAAATAAGCGTTGCATTCTGGGACAGTCCGAAGGTCCATAAAGCCCAGCATCCTGTCTTCAACAGTGGCCAATTCAGGTTACAAGTACCTGGCAAGATCCCAAAACAGTATAATACATTTTATGCTGCTTATCCTAGAAATAAGCAGTGGATTTACCTATCTTAATAATGGCTTATGGAAATTATCCAAACCTTTAAACGCCACTAAGCTAACTGCTTTTACCACATTCTCTGGCAACAAATTCCAGAGTTTAATTACACATTGAGTGAAGAAATATTTTCTCCGATTCGTTTTAAATTTACTACTTTGTAGCTTCATTGCATGCCCCCTAGTCCTAGTGTTTTTGGAAACAGTAAACATGCAATTCACATCTACCTGTTCCACTCCACTCGTTATTTTATAGACCTCTATCATATCTCCACTCAGCTGACTTTTCTTCAAGGTGAAGAGACCTAGCCACTTTAGCTTTTTCCCCATAGGGACGTCATCTCATCCCTTCTCTGTACCTTTTCTAATTCCACTTTATCTTTTCTGAGATGTAATGATCAGAACTGCACATAGTATTTGAGGTGCAGTCGCACCACTGCCACATCCCAACTTCTTCCTGACATGAGAGGTAGGAATCTGTGCCTCCCTGCTTATTGACATAGTATATTGCAACCTGATTGCCTGTTTGAATAAGGTTAATCTGGCACATCAGCCAATCACTAAAAGTCTTTACACTGTTCCAAACGGACCTCAGCACAGAAGACCGATGTCAAAATGAGTCTCCCAAGTAGACTACTGAACGAGTGTGAAGCCCGTCCAAGTGAACTCCCCAATCCAACTCCAGCATCTTGTGTGGAGGAGGAATTTGGAATGGAAGTTTCAGGACCAGATTGGGCCAAATTGTCCATCACAAGAGCAACAGAAATAATAACTGCAAAGGTCTCCAAAGCCTGCCACCATTGGGAAGCTAGGGTCCACTGGGCCACTCTCAAACAGAGAATGCCATGGGTGTGACATGCACAGTATAGGCCATGTGGCCTAACAACCTCAACATCTGCCGAGCTGTGACCTGCTAGCTTTGTCAACCTGGTTTGCGATGCTGATCATGACATCAAACCTAGCAGATGGAAAGAAGGTTTAAGCTGGACTAACAGGGCTCCAATATAACACCAATTGCTAAACTGGAAGGAAATGGAACCTCGGGTAAATAATAACAAACCCTAGTAACTCCAGAAACAAATGGTTCTACGCACCAATTCTTGAGTATCCTCCTGGGATGTGCTCTTCACCAGTCAATTGTCTAGGCGGAGAAACACATGCACTTCCAATCTGAGTAGCAAAGCTACGACTATGGCAAGGCACATTGTGAAAACTCTGGGAGCGGATGCAAGGCCAAAAGGTAGGATACAATACTGGTAATGGTATTTCCCTACTTGAAAGCTGAGATACTCCTGTGAGAGGGACATGTATCAATGTAGGTGTAATCATACTTTAAGTTCAGAGAGCAGCGCCAATCATTTCCCTTAATCATGGGAAGTAGGGTGCCTAGGAAAAACATTCTGAACTTTTCTTTGATAGGATATTTGTTCAGAGCCCTTCAGTCTAGGATGCCATTTTCTTGGGCACTTTCCCTCTTCCCCTAGTGGCACAGGCTCAACCGCATGGGCCTGTAGAAGGAAAGAGTTCCTCTATAAGCATGTCCTGGTGCAGAGAGCTAAACTTTGATGCTCTTGGTGGGCAATTTGGAGGTAGCTCTTGTAAATGAAGGGCATAACTTTACTCTCCACCCCCAGACAATTTTGAGACCCAGACAATTTTGAGAACCCACCTGTTTGAAGTTATAAAGAACCATCTGGCTTGGAAAAAATTTAGTTTCTCTCCTACTGGTAGGCCATCCAAGACTGTCACTTTTACAATGTTTATGCTCTCCTGGAACAAGTTAAAGTTCTCTCCTTGTTTTGACTAGGGAGGTGACTGGGACTTTTTGGTCTGCTGCCAGGGGTAGGAATACTGGGACTGCTGGGAAGGGCAAGCAGGAGGTGTATTGATAATTTTCTTTCCTTCAGTCAGCTATACTGTTCTGCACAAGTAGGTGTTAACCCTTCCTACCTGCAAATGAAAGTAGAGAAAAATTGAGTTTCACCAGTGACCTAATCAGTATTAGTTTGTGGTGCTCCTTGGAAAACCCAGTATGCATCTGCAAAAGTAGAAGGTCCCTTTATGGAATGCATCCATGCCATCAACTACTGCAGCTGCAAGCATACCACCACAGAGTGGTACTCGCTATCGTGCATACTCCAGGATGGTCACACTTCAACGCCTGACACGAACAGTGAGCCCTTGGACCACTACCGACGGCCAGCAGTGGCAGGAGAACCTCTCAAACAGCAAGACACAGACCGGACTGGAGCAGCTAGCCAGGAGTAGCAGCAGAGGCAACGAGCTGGATCAGGCCACGCAGGAACCCAAGTCTTCACCTGCGCTTAGCCACGATTCACCAGGAGTTGAGCCCCTGGCTGCAGGTGGCCAGCAGGATTATCGGACGGGGCAGGCCTGGACTGGAACAGAAGCACAGGCAGCGAGCAGTAGAAGAGTCCACGAAACACACAAGGTCTGGGGCAGGCAGCAGGCAGAAGAAAAACCAGTAAACAAGCCGGGTCTGGGGCAGGCAGCAAGCAGAAGAATCAGCCAGAAAACAGACAAGGTCTAGCTGACACAAAAAGTAGCAAGGTAGCACTGCAACAGAACTCTCACAGAACAAGACTCCACTGAGGACCTCTGTTGCAAGGCAAACTAGAAAGCCTCCAGATGGCTAATAGGTGGCCAGCAGGATTATCGGACGGGGCAGGCCTGGACTGGAACAGAAGCACAGGCAGCGAGCAGCAGAAGAGTCCACGAAACACACTAGGTCTGGGGCAGGCAGCGGCAGAAGAATAAGCCAGTGAACAAGCCGGGTCCTGGGCAGGCAGCAGGCAGAAGAAAAACCAGTAAACAAGCCGGGTCTGGGGCAGGCAGCAAGCAGAAGAATCAGCCAGAAAACAGACAAGGTCTAGCTGACACAAAAAGTAGCAAGGTAGCACTGCAACAGAACAAGACTCCACTGAGGACCTCTGTTGCAAGGCAAACTAGAAAGCCTCCAGATGGCTAATAAAGGCAAACCACAAGGGAGGTTCCCCGGTACGGGTACTGCTTAGTTCCAAAAAGTCCCAAGACAGACTGGCGGGCTGGAAGATCCGGACCGGACCGGAGTAACCTCTGGAGCATGAGAACAACAAGTAGTCAGTCCACGGCAGTCACCAGGTGGCAATACAAATGAGAGCAGGAAACATAGGCAATATCGTAACAAGGATATAGCAATATCTCGGGAACCCATACTGCTGAAAATTATAAAACATGTAATCTGACTTTCAATCAAAAAAATTTTTTTTTAAGACAATGCGCGTGCTCTGCACTTTCCCTGAGTTTCAGGGTCCAAGTGTTTTGAGGACGGGCTGCAGAAAAGTGTAGCTGACTAAAGAAAACAAAATTACATCTAGCTACACTGTTCTACACAAGTAGGCTATATACCAAAGCAGATCTCCTGGACAGGGGAAGACAAGGCCTCCCTGAATGACAGCTCTGTCAAAATTCGAATGGACCCCGTCCAACATGCCCAATCTGTAGTAGTTCAGAAAGGAATAGAGCTCTACAAATCCCTTCAGGCACTACTGCCCAAGAAGTGGCCTGAGATGATGTGAAGTGGGCCTTCAGGCCCTGAGGCATCGGATGAGTCTTTCAAATGTAGGTGGTATCAATAGCTATCGATCCGCCTAGCAATGGAGACCTTAGAGGCCACCTGGCCCTTCCTAGGGCCATGAAAAAGAACAAAGAGATGACTGGCGAGGAGAAAAAAGTTTGTCTCCTTCAAATACCACAGCAGTGTCCTCTGGATATCAAAGTTGTGATGCCTCCAGTCCCAGGAGCAGAGCCCTCCTCCACAAAGTAGGACTGGTAAACTTCTAGATTCACATGGAAGACAGATCACATTAGGGAGAAAAGGAAGGGACTGAGGGGGAAAAAACGGGATCTTCTGCAATGGTGAGACCCAAAATCCAGAGCTGCAGAGTTATGACCATCCATCTGCTAGATAGAGAGAATACTGAGGTTTGGGTGGCTACACATGACCACATAAAGTGAGCCTCAGAAGTTCTCTATCTCCACCTGCTGGCAGAGGGGCATAACCCACCAGTCTCTGGATTGATCTGTGGAATTCTATAGAATGGAATCTTCTGCAATGGAGAGATATAGGTCCTGACAAGACAGAGCCTGCAGCTCGGAAACTCTACAAATCCAGGTGATGACCAGAAAGACAATCATGAGAGAGAGGTCTTAGCCATGACCTCTGGGCAACAGGAGGTGGTCCCCAACCTCTGGAGATTGGAAAAGGTTTGCCGTCCAATAGGAACACAAGGTCTGCACACCACAGCTGGCGAGATCAATTCAGAGTCACTAACAAGACCAGACTAGGATGTCATGGAATCCTGCGCAACAGGCAGCCTATTAAAGGCCAAGGAGAGAACACAGAGGGGTTCCTCCATCGACCATGATTGAACTAAGTTATCTATCCCTTAAGAGGCTAGCTCTTTCCAATGACGGAACACTCCACTGTCACATTAGGAGTGGCCCTTAGGCTCAACCAAGCTGTGTGGCTGCAGCCAGCAGAGCTGGGAGCTAGACCATGGACCAGGAGTACCAGATAGAATGACCTACCATTTACTGAGGTAGAAAAAATACTGGATCTTTCCAGAGAGCACCACCAGCTACTCAAGTGAAGTCACAGGTTAAAAAAAAATAATAATTACCTACTCAGTCTTATTTCTCTACCTCCATCTGCTAGGAGGTGATAACACCCACTTGTGCAGAACAGTGTAGCAAGAGGTTAAGGAATATGCCTATGGGGGACAATGGCTCCAAAAGTGTTTATTTTGTGTATGTATATAAAGAGGCCAAAAGTACTGCAAAGTCTATCATCCAACAAAACAGGACGAAAGGGGCAGCACTGGCTCCAGAAGGATACACAAAAACATTAATTCAAATAAACATATCTAAAAACAGTAAATGGCATCAAGGTATTTCTTTGCAATTACCAGAATCCAAAACAGAATCCAAGACAGATCTTATAGCATTATCATACAGCCCGACATGTTTCTGCATTAAGTCTGCCTCAGAAGCAATGACAACTCTGCAGGAATCACTGGTGAACAACAAATAAGGCACCTATGGGAGAAGAACAAAAGAGCACAGGAATACACAGAATAGAAAACAAACAAAAGGTAAGCATAACAAAAAAAAAAAAAAAATCTGAAATAAAGCAAAAACAAAAGTGAAAGACATCAGAAACTACCATCTTCACCTTCTGGTGAAAACACCATATTGTCCATGAAAGGAAACCATAGCCTTAAAAATACATATAAAACCTACCTCAGAGGTCCCATAATCTGTATGTACCAAATAAGTACCAAAGATCAGAAACAGTGCTGTTCAAAGTACTTAAGTAATAAATGTTTATTTTAATACTCAAATAAAAGGTATAGTGAAGAACACAAATTTACTTACAGTAAGTTAAAAAAAATTGTCTAATACTTTGAGTTAAAAAGTAAAAGTACCACAACAACGAATGCAACTATTGTTAATATTTTTATCCCACTTTACTACTCTACTATTCAATCCATTTTCCTTTTAGTTAAATTAAATTTTGGAAAATGACCATCACTCGTGTGAGTGTGGTTGTGAGTCTTTCTAGCACAGCTAAAAAGGTGTTCAACAACTGCATTAGCAGGAAGTGGATTGTTCAGTCTGTTAAAGTTCCTTCAAATCAGGATAGGCTGCAATATTACTGATGTCTTCTGACTGGGTCTGCAGGTATTAAGGGAATCACTGCCTGAAACACTTAACTTCTGTATAGCAAAGACTAATTTATCATCATCGCCATTATCATCTGCATTAAAAGTAGTGCAGTCCAATTCGTCATCTGCATCTTCATTATTATCATCATGCTATCCAATTTGAGAGAAGGTTTTCTCAAAATTGGAATCCTTGACTGTTACTCTAACAATTTCTCACCTGATAGCAAACTAAGAATATCATCCTTCAGTCTTAAGGCCAGACAAACAGACTTCCTCTCTAAATATCAATCCAGTGGACAGTTACTCCAGTGTAACATTTTGCACAGGATGACCAGCAGTCTGTTGTGGTAGAGACATGTGTCTGTTCATCAAGAATTGTAACCAATTTAAGCTTTGTCTCCGCTTCAAAGAGACCCAACTCATCACTGTTCTGTTCAATTCAACAAACACAGGCAACTCCTCATAGGCTATATTCACAGAACAGCAAAATTTAAGATGAGAGGATCCACAGTTTGAGTGACAATGTTTGCAATAGCAAAATCCTGCTCCAGGTTTGCTGTTTCGTTTTGTTTCATATGAACTTGTCATTTAATCTCACTTCTGTTTCTACTTTTTATTGTAAAAGTGTAAAAATTGGTGAAATTACTACTTCAGCAAAAGTAAAAGTTGCAAATGTTTTTTTTTTGTTGTTGTTACATTTGTACCCCGCGCTTTCCCACTCATGGCAGGCTCAATGCGGCTTACATGGGGCAATGGAGGGTTAAGTGACTTGCCCAGAGTCACAAGGAGCTGCCTGTGCCTGAAGTGGGAATCAAACTCAGTTCCTCAGTTCCCCAGGACCAAAGTCCACCACCCTAACCACTAGGCCACTTTTACTTAAGTACAGTAACTAGTTACATTTAGCTACTACACAACACTGCTATTCAAAGTACTCACTTGGGCCTAACAAGTATCTGATCAATGCTATTCTGGTTGGAACAGGAATGTACCACCTGATCATAACCACTTCATTCTCCAGAATCCTCTTAGGATTATGACCCTTGTGGTTTTCTGAAACAGAATGTTGTAACGTTTTACAAGATTTCAATGGAAAAGACATGCCACCTTACTGTACACCTTTCTATGGAGAAATTTTCTGCTATTGTCTGCCCACAACCAATGTTGCTTCCTATCTGCAGAGCAGGACTGGATCCTGAATTATTGACCTCTCTCACTCTTCAGAGATGTTCTGTAAAGAGCACACGAGCTTCACTAACTTTCTAGGCTAAGTAGTGCGGATTTGCTCTGTAACATGCAGACAAAAACTAGCAGGATCATGATACTTAGAGAACGAGTAGCCTTTAAAATATGCAGACTAATTCACTGGATAATGCTTGAATTAATCGACTTACCACCAAGAAACAGATTCAGTACCTCAACATCATATCTGAACTTGCACTACCCAGACTGTAGTGGCCTTAAGTACAAATCAATTTACGCCACCAACTTTACATATATAGGCACTCAACTATGGAATGCTCTACCCAAACAAATAAAATCTACCCAGAACTATCTAAATTTCCGAAAATTATTGAAATCAGTTTTGTTTAAAAAGGCTTATTCCCCAGGTTTAACCTAACTTGAATTAACTATTACTATAAACTCAGATCCAAGGACAATAATTACCTGTCATTATCACTTGCCTTTTGATGTTTAATTGTTATTTTATATCTTATTCTCAATTTGTATAATTGTTTTTCTTGGACTGTAGCTTGCACTACAGATGTTGTAAGCCACTTTGAGCCTGCGATCAGTGGGAAAATGTGGGATATAAATGTAATAATAAATACTTATAAATCTTGAAGAAATTATATATATCTTTCTAATTTTTTTTTTTTTTTTAACAAAGCTAGCTGTTCTGCCTCTAGCTGAAAAAGCACATTCCTTACTGAACTGGGTGACCAAAAAGATTTTAAAAAGTCACCATACCCAGCCACTCAGGTTTTCAGGATACCCACAATGAATGTGCGCAAGATAGATTTGCATACAATGGAGGTAGTGTATGCAAGTTTATCTCATGCATATGCATTATGGGTATTCTGAAAACCTAACTAGCTAGGTGTGTCCCCGAGGACTAGGTTGAGAACTCTTGGCTTAGAGGCTTGTAGGGAGTGGGCCTTCCTTACACTTCCAAATTCAATCAAAACCATCAGTTTTTACAGAGAAAATCATAGGAAATCCTCTCTTCCAACACCCCACTGCCAGTTCCGAGCTGGTGTTAGGTTTCCAGTGGTAAGGGCAGCTTTGTTCTTTAAACTGTACTCTAGCAATAAAAAATGACAACATGGATGCAGCAGCTCACAAGCTTGCTTGCTTTGATCTGAGTGAAGGCAATGACAGCTGCGTGGGGGAGTGGAAACAAGATTAACCAAATTGGCTTCCTTGCTTACAATGGACTAGATAGGATTACTTCCACTCCAGTCTAAACCTCCTTGGGCAGCTCTTTCTCTCTTCTCCCCTCCCCCCCCCCCAACTGTTTTACATCTTTCGCCCGCTCTCTCCTGCCCGTGTGGTTATTTTCAGTGCCCTGAACCGTTCTCCCTCCGGCACCGGCGATTCACAGTCAACCTTCTGCCAGCGTCGGAGCCTCTTCTCAGGTGCGTCCTGCCTACTCTAATGCAATTTCCTGTTTTCCGCAGAGGTGGGATGTGCCTGAGGAGAGAAGCTGACAGAAGGCTATGTGAATCACCGGTGCCAGAGGGAGAATGCTTCAGGGCAGTGAAAATAACCATACGGACGGGAGAGAGCGGTGAAAGATGTAAGAGACCTCAGGCACTGCTATGGTAAGTGACAGAGGCTTGGGTGACAGAAGGAGGGAGGGAAGCAGTGGCTTGGGTGACAGCGGGCAGGCAGGTGGGAGGGAGGTGGGGAATTCCCGAATCAATACTCCTGATTTTTTTTACAAAACGAATCAATTTGAATTGATTCATACTCTTCCCTTAGCATCGGTCTCCATGCTGCAGCCCCATTTCCCCAGCCCCCCACAAGCATCAGCTCCCTTCCCATTTGAGCCCCTCCAGCATTAACCCCTTCTAAAAATCCCTAGCATTAACCCCTTTGCATCATCCCCTTTCACTAGAATCCCACCCCATCCCAGCACCAGTATCAACTCCTTTCCAACCAGCTCTCCTCACACTGTCTCATACCTCGTATCAGCTCCCTTCCAAACAGCTCTCCCTTCCCCATCAGCTCACTTCCAACCAGCTCTCCTCACAACCCAATACCTGCATCATGTCAGCTCCTTTTCAGTTAGTGCCCCTTTCTCTGCCCGCATCTGCTCTTGACGTGTCCTTCAAATAGCAGCAAGAATATGTGGCTTCGCTTTCACCACTGTGCTCTATTCCCTGCTGTACCACCAGCACTGGAAAAGGTTTAAACATGAGAACAGGTACTTCCTATTCTGGCATTTAAATCTCTAATTAAGTCAACAGCACAGTGAACAGAGCACAGCAACAAGAGCAAAGTAACACTCATCACTGTGAAAGATGAGCCTGTGAAGCAGGCTTTTGGCACCCTTGAGCTTTGGTGCCCTAACCCAGTGTCTCACTTTACTCATGTCCTAAGCCAGACCTATATAAACATGTTAAGGTATAACTGCATCCAAAAGGTACCAAGCATATTGAAGAAACAAAGAGTCTAGAGGTAAAGCAACCACAAATCCACCAAAAATAAACACATGAAAGAGCCTCAAATTAAATGAAGTATCACTGAAGTGATGCTGCAAAGTTTTAACACAAAGAAAAACACAGCAACAAACCAAACCATTCTTGTGATGATGCACCTTGAAAGACAACTTGGCAACACTACAGCCATTAAAGCAATATTGATAGACTAAAGTTGTTCTAGGGATCAATAAACCTAGAGTTCTTGCTGGCTCAGACTGTTGCATAGCAAAGAAATTCTCACAAAATAGCAGGCACTCCTGAATCAACAGCAAAAGATCAGAGACTGTTAAGGCAGAGAAGCATCAAGGAAACAAGCATTAATACAAATCCTCTGAGGCTCTTCCACAACAGAAGAGCTATGAAGTGCAATGCAACCATAAAGTACTGAAAACAGCCTGAATTATTATTGTTCTAGGCATGATCATAGAAGTGTTCATGTGGTAACAAGAACTCAAAGCACAAATAAGAGGAATTCTTGATCCATCAGAGCACATTTAAGGTACCAAGCAGCATCAAAGAGCAAAAGCACCATAACACAGAGGTCAACACTGATCTACAGGTCATCATGGCAATCAGAAATTTAGGGATGGCATCTATAGTGCTGCCAAGTCAATGCAAGTCTGCTTTATAGTGGCCTGCACAGCACACAGAAGGCCATAATGTCAGCATATGCACAGGCTAATGGGAGAAGACACCAGCAATGTTAGTGGACCATCACAGCAGGGTGAAGTTGGAAGAAACCAGGGTGTCAGAGGTCACGTAAGCATAGTAGAGGTAACATCTGCTGCACGTGTAGCCAAGACTAAACTGTTTAGCACTGGCAGACTGGAATATTACAGTAAGGAGAGATAGGAATGTGTTGAAGAAATATTGTGGGGGGGGGGGGAAGATGACTGGTTGGGAAGGGCATGAGAGAGACTGGTTGGAAAGGATATGAAAAAAAAATGACTTTGGTAGAGTGAGAGAGTTTAAGAGCGACTGGTGGAAGTCAGGGCCTTGATAAGCGAAGCAAAGTCAGTCAGGTTGGGTTGGGGTTTTTTTTGTTCATTTATTTGCAAATAAAAAGAATTAAAACAGCTAATCTCAATATAAGCTGTGATAAACCATTACCAACAAACTGACAAAACAATGAATATTCCAGAGAAAGCAAAACATTTGCTGTTCTTGTTGCGGTATCAGAAACCACCACCCTCCCTACCCCATCCCAATCCTAACACCAAGATGACTACAGTCCTGCCACAATTAGTGCAGAAGTGCCGTGGTCAGCAATCTCAGCCCACCATGCTCCTCTCAGACCACAGGAACCCCATCAAAGAACACCTAATCAGTAATTTACCAGCCAGCTACTTGCTCTATGCAGTACCAAAGCCTAGACATGTTCCCAATACCTGCTGAAATTTCCACCACTGCACTATACCCCAGTGATGTTTTATCACATTTATAAAAGAGGTACTGATTTATATCGGAGGGATTGTGGAGAGAGGGGTGACCTATTTGGTGGACATGACCAAAAGTACATATTTTTTAGACTGTTTCATTCCCCCAGAGGGCAGACTGCTGCTTGCTTCATTTCAAGAGGCCAGAGATACAACCTGAATTACACAGACTTACTGCCAATGTTGGCAAGCAAAGTGGCATTTGCAGAAGCTTGGAAAAAAAATCTACATAATCGAAGCACACAGTATTAGCAAGGGTAGACTATATTTATGTTTTAAACAAAAATGCAATGAGAAGAGGAAACCTGGTTACCTTTCGTAAGAGTTAGAACATATATATTGTATAAAAATGCTACAGCTATGAGCCTTGGTCCCCCTGCCTAGACTTTGGTTCAGGCTCTAAAATGAGGGAAAAGCTTACAGGCCTGTGTGGCTCTTGCTTGAACTCCCAGTGTTGGAGCACTGCCGAGAACAACAGGAAACACAAGGGTGGGGGTCCAAAGGACAGAGTGGCATTGTGGTCAGCCATGGTCTTGCTTAAGATTTGTGGTCAAGCGAGCTAAAGACAAAACCATGTTAGCAAGATAAAGGCTACTCATTAGCATGAGCCAATCAGTGACAACCATGACATTAGCATAGATCCAATCAGGTATATCTACTGTCATATTATCCATATCCTGAGGGCACCGATAAAAATCAGAGTATTTCCTGGTTTAAGCTAGAGAGAAGAATTGCCACTCTCTCTCTCCAAGGGAAACCAATGTGACCAGCAGAATTGACAAATTACCTAATTGCTTTCCCTTGTAAAACCTTTAATTGGTAAAAGAAATTATAAAAGATTAGGAACTAACACCTGTTTGCAGCTGGATTATTATATTCCTATAACTAATTGATTGTACGTGCCTGTTGTCAAATCACTGATTTGACTTGTATCTTGGCAAATAAACTCCTCATCCCAAATGATGTTCTGTGGACTTCACTTTATGATCAGAGGCTGTAAGTATAAATGCTTTTGCTGTATCAGGCTATCTTTCGCTGCATTGTATAACTTGTAATCTAAATCCAGTTTGTCATAAGGCTGGTATCTTTTCCTTAGGCCTAACGTCTCTCTTAGTGGCAATTCCTTTTAGAACTTCACAACTTCTTGATTACCCCAGTACTAGTGTTCTTTAGAGATGGGAGTCAGATTTGAGGTCTCTGAACCCCTATATTAAAACAATATTCTGGAGGGACCAAATACTAACGGGTAGCAACATTTAGAAACACTCATGGATATATTGTTAGAAAAGTGATTCAGTTGGGCAAGGTGAGACCCTAATACCTTTATGTCAAAGCCTGTAAAGGATGTTAGGAAAAGTGGGAGAGACAGGTAGTTAAAGGATATTAGCATCAGCAACACTATTTGTTTATTTTTCTGTATTGGCATTTGATTTGTGCTTTAACTGGTTTCTCGTTTGGAGTGTATTCAAAATGACTAAACAAACTGGGGGGGGGGGGGGGCATTTCCACCACCACTGCAATTACTTAGTAACATAGTAGGCACTGGCCTTGCTCTCCAGTTAAAAGAAACTGAACCTGTCCAACCATGATCAGGGCACAGATCGTAGAAGTCTGCCCAGCATTGACTTTGCTTCCCAGTTACTGGTGTTGCCTTCTAATCACCACTAAGCCTGTTTGGTTCCATGCCTTCTATACAGGATTCCTTTTTATTTATCCCATGCATTTTTAAATTTCCTTACAGTTTTCATCTCCATCACCTCCCAAAGGAGTGCATTCCAGGTATCTACCAACTTTTCAGTGAAAAAGTACTTTGATATTATTCCTGAGTAGCCCCCCCCCCCCCCCCCCCCCGCAACCTCAATTCATGTCCTCTAGTTCTACCACCTTCCCGTCTCTGGTTGAGCTCTTCCCACTCTATATTTCTCCATCACAATCATAGCAGACACATAAGGACTAATTTTCAAAGCACTTAGACACACAAAGTACCACAGAATACTATGGCACTTTGTATGTCTAAGTGCTTTGAAAATAAGCCCCTAAATTATGCCATTGCATCATGGTATGTGCTTGTAATAACCTTCAATTTACCAAAACAACCTTTACAGGCCAATGTGGTCAAATAATAACACATCCGTGCAGTTTTCTTGAACAATCAAGGAAGAGTTATATCAGCACCAAACAAGAAGCATTGGACTAAATATACACACCCCACAGGATTATAGTAATACAGGCCAAGACTCCATTCCAAAATCATTGAATTGCAGTACAGGACCAAAAACGTGTCCAGCTGTAGTCATATCCTCTCCACATTTAACATTTTTGCATTTATAGAAAATTTAAAATTTATAGCCCAAAGATAACTGTCAAGAAACAAGCCACACAGTAACAAAGAAACAAGATGCTAAGAGCAAAACAGCCCAGGAAAATATCAGTACAAGCTTCTAGTCCACAAACATGGAGGAATAAGCAATACACAAAACCTGAAAGGAGGTAATAGAAAAAAAAAAATAAAAGAAATAAGAAATAGCAGTAACAGCTATACTATCACTTCCATCTATACTATCACTTGGCGATCTTTCCATCTTTGACAGCTATGAAAGTTAAAAAAAAATAGAATGCTTTATCTATCTGCAAAACACATTTACAGGGAAACCTTAACTAATATCTTGCCCCCAAAGTCAACACCTCCTGCCTCTAACATTTTCCTTCTCTACTCTGTCCACCTGGAAACATACGAATTCAATCTCCCAAAAATGTAACTGAGGTAGCTTGCCGTAAATACAGTCTAAGCAAAGCTTTGTCTCGAAGAAAAACAAGAGATACTAGGATGGTGGCCCTAAAGGCCAATTCCTCCCAAGAACTCTCCAAAAGCGCTGAAATGTTCAAGCTATCAAGAGGATAATTCAGCCGCAACCAGCCCTTCTGCTTTTGCCACCACAGCAGATGGAACAGATAAAAAAATAAAGTTTCTTTATAGATGGTAAGCCTTCTTCAGGATATTTGAAAACCTCCTTCAGAAGTTTATAGAAAGTTTATAGAAGTTTAACAGATGGAAAATTCAAGTCTTAAGTTCAAAGCTCTAGCTCCATTTTCCAAATTTTCAAGCTTACGAAGAACTAAATTGGCTCTTTGCAACAACTTAGCTTCCACCTCCTTCACGAGAGAGAGAGAAGTTTCAGTCACCTTAAGCTGGTTTTCCTGGTGTGTCAGTCTAGACTGAACAGCTTAAACAGATGAGGCATTAGACATCGAATTTGTCACAAAAGATACACAGACCTTATGAAGGATCTCCACAGCTGTCCAAATGAACTCCAGTGTGATATTCGTAGGTTTTACCAGCAGCTGAAGAATTGCACTGGATTTGGACCAACTCCTTTCCAGCTCTCCCAAAGCTGTGCCAGATCGAACTTCCAGGCAAGCCCAACACAGATATTTCTGGAGCTGCTAAGCAGCCCAAGTTCACCCGGGGAACTCTCCCCAAGTTGTGCAGCAATACAGGGGTGCTGCCCCTCCAAGACCACTACAGAGCTCCTGACTTCCAGCGCTCTGGCAACTGCATCTCATGGCATGTAGATCGCTCCCGGGACCTAAGAGGGACTGTGCAGGCTAAGCCCTTGGCTTGATTTGACAGTATATCGGTAAAGTCTGTGGCAAGAACTAGAAAATTCTACACCAATTTAAGATGTTTCAATTTTGTGGAATATGCATTATAAAACATTCAATATACCAAAAAGCCAATTTTTATTGAAGTTAAATCTCCCACATGGGTTTTTTTTTCTTTAAATTCTCCCTTAATCTCTTTCCTCCCATTTTGTTAGATAAAAACAATTTAATTATCAGCCTGGTTTAAAAGTATCAATTTTCTTAAAACCACAGAGTGACTAATGAATACCAATCACTTTTGAAAAAGAATTAAAATGTATTTGATACAATTTGTTTCTACATTTTCTGCGGATTTTTGATTAGCGCTAAAGCTTGCTAAATCAGCATAAGTCTCATTTTTCTTTTTTGCCATCCTACAGATTTTTCATGATCAAAAATGGAATCTATTGAGCTACAGCATCATAAGCTTTCACACATATCGGGGTAGGTTTTCTCCTATTTTTTTTCCACCCGTCAATTCACTTAGCCCAGTCACTAGAGTGATACTCTTTCCCAAGGGGACACAAACCACAGCTCCTTTAGAAAGTCTACATTCTGTAACTCACAATCATAGGTCCTAACTCCAGCAAGTGTCACAGTTGTGCAAGGAGTAGAGAAGTGGCCTAGTGGTTAGAGCATCGGTCTTGCAATCCAGAGGTGGCCGGTTCAAATCCCACTGCTGCTCCTTGTGATCTTGGGCAAGTCACTTAACCCTCCATTGTCTCAGGTACAAACTTAGATTGTGAGCCCTCCTGGGACAGAGAAATATCCAGTGTACCTGAATGTAACTCACCTTGAGCTACTACTGAAAAAGGTATGAGCAAAATCTAAATAAATAAATAATAAATAAGGACGGGATTCACTCCCAGACCCAGGGGCTTTAAACACTAATTCCATAGCATCCCCAGCTTTGACTGGTTCAAGAAATGGAAGACCTGCCCTAAGTCTCCCACATAGCAACACACAGCACTGCCAGTGAATCAGCCCGATTATTTTCATTTTTGTGCAAGATTATCGAGTTTCTTGATCATTAACTATAAAGAAACAGAAAAGATTTAAATCTTAACAGAACATTCTTACCTATAGATTCTCATCTGTAATAGAGTCTTCTGAAGACAGCAATATACCAATCACACAAGGAAGTTTCATAAGGCACTGTTATAAAAGTGAAAGATCTTTCACAGCACTCTAGAAAAGTCAAAAGCCTTTGACACCTCACAAGTGACTGTTCTCGCCCTTAGTCAATGGATGGATCTGCGTTACTGGTGAACTGGTGTCTTCAGAGAAGACCTGTAAAAGAAACTTTTCTGGCTCTGAAAAGTAGCTTAAGGTCACCACTCCCTAGCTAAGGGCTGTCTTTAAAACAAAAGAAAAATTGTTAAAAGGGGGCATGGGGAGAGAAGAGACTAAGGGGTATGTTTATTAAGGCACGTTAGTGTTTTTTTTAATGTGCCTATAAATTTAAGGCACGTTAAATGCCAACAGGCCAATACATTCCTATAGGTGCGTTAACGTTTGACGCATTTAGCGTTTAATGCACCTATAGTGTGCCTTTGTAAACAGGCGCAAAAATGTGTGTTTGGGGGAAATTCTAGTTATGTTTTCAGGGAGGCCCCCTCAAAATTATACATTTAGGATTAGAAGGGATGGAGTTTCATTTTATTAATTTCTACCCACTTGCTCGTGGTCAGTGCTCCAAAGCATAAGAACATAAGCATATGTATATACATTCACACACATACTTTTAGATGCCTGATGGAGGCATGTGTGCAAAAAACCCAGCCTAAAGAACTAGAATTTGTAAGCTGTGGATCATTATATGTCTTGCTTTTTTTTTTTTTCTGATGTTGTGAGATACTATGGTGATATTAGTAAGTTTCTTTTATTGCCAGGAATGTTTCCCTGATGCAACAATGCGAAACAGTGCATTTTGTCGAAGGCTTTCCTGTGTGGCAGATGCAACAGCTCAGAAAGAGATAAGTAAGATAAGATAAATGGATATGGAAGTATATTAGAAGAGGGCTATTTTGCTATAAGATTATTGAAGAAAGGCATCACACAATGAGTTGATCTGAAGAATTGAATTAAAAAAAAAAAAAAAAAAGATACGTTTGAAAAATGGACCAATGAGAAATAGAACTATTGGCATAAGTCTATTTATGTCCACAAATAATATTTGCATGGGCTGCATCCTTAGTTGGGTAGTGTTATACATTTCAAATTTCTATTCTGCACAGTCCTGCATTCTTGGCAGGTTACAAAGTTACATACATAGCAATAAATACATCACAAACCTTAAATCAAAAACAAAACAAAAATTGTTTCCATAGCCATGTACGTGCCCCTCCATCTCACAAACCTGTGAAACCTTCCACTTCCTCAACTAAATATTAGTAGTTTCTTTAGCTTAATATTGGACCACGTTCTGTTGCTTCAATTATTTGGAACTGTGGTGGCAATATGGAACAGAATTTTTTAAAAAGATACTTTTAGCTATTCTGAGGAACAACTTGCTGCTATCACTCTGCGTACTGCCTTATTGGATGACGACAAGCAAGATCATAATTCACATATATCATGGCCCAAGCTTCATAATTTACATCAGAAATTGATTTGGGCCCAATTACATGGTAGAACCATGGCTCAGAATCGATATATTCCATGGGGTTGGAATGTCTGTCTATAGAGCACCTAAACTTTTTATGTATGACCAAGCCTTTCTAGAGAAATGGAACACCATCTTGAATAAATGCAGTTTAGGTTTGATGTTGCTCATAATGGACACAACCACGTCTGTGGAACTAGAGATTCAGCCTTCTATAATGGAATTACAATAATTAAAAAAATAACATCACTAAAATGAATATAATAAGCAGATGGCTGAATTATAGCCAAAAAAAGTCTTTTTCGTACTTCTTTGAAATAATATAAATTACAGAAATACAGATGAGATGGAAAAAGATTATGCTCAAAATCGGATTTATCCATGTATGTATAAAGCAGAGTTTTGATAAATCGGGAAAGCTGTCTGATGATTTCTGAACTGATTCCGAGCGTAGTGAAGATAATAATCCTCAGCGTCCACAAGCTGCAAGAGGTAAAGGTGATTTTTTTTTTTTACCGCAATGCAGGCAGAAGAGAACAGGTCAAGGAAATCGCAGAGCAGCACATGGCCTGTCCAACTCCGAAAGACCTTACAGCACATCACAGAATCAATAGTAGTTAATGTTCTCCTCCCTTCTCTTGACAACTCTTCAAAAACAAGTTTTAAATCTAGTCTTGGAGTTTGTTCCTACATCACGATATGATCCATTTGAAGATCGCATTTCCATCTATAAATTTGTGAGGAAATTATGGTTCTTTTTATGTTCACAAACAGAATCCAAGGATAAATCTATCATCACTCCAAATCCCATTGGTATCTTCCAGGTTCCATGCATCCTGTTATTCTTACATGTTTGAATTTAGTGTTGCAAGATTTAAAATAAAACTAAAAAAGACAAGTTAAAGAGGAAAACAACTTTAATATACTATACTGTCATATATATACCGCTTATTTTTCCACAAAGAACTTTATGGTGGTTTACATATTCAAGAGAAACTCATCAAAGAGAGAATTACAAATTATGTCAAAGCTGAAGCATTTAGCCTTGAAACAATTACAAGCTCAAGCTGAATTAATGGTAACTAGGGCAGAAAAAGGTGGAGCAATAGCCTTACAATCTAAGGTGGTTGTTTACAAAAGCCCAGCTCACGTTATCTGCAGCAAGGCCCATAGGAATAAAATGGGCCCTTCTGCAGATAACTCAGCTAAGCTTTAGTAACAACCCCCTAAAAGTCAATACTTGAAAGAAGCTTACAATACAATTGGGAGACCAAAATTATTACAGACTGCTACCAGTAGATCCAACTTCAGCTTTAACACTTCCAAGTGTATGTTATTTGACAACAGCTAAGGTGGATGAATTTGTAACATGTAAAGAGCAAAGATATTTAAAGAAAATGCATCCTATAGTGCCCCATCTGTATTTCGTCAAAAATCCATAAATTGCTATTTCAACTGCCTAGATGACCGATTGCTAGTACGAGAGGTTTGGTTTTAGATCCTCTGTCTACATTTCTTGCTTTTTTTTTTTTTTTTTTTTTTTTTAAAGACCAGAAGCTCAGGCTATTAAATCATACCCCCGGGCTAGCTCATTTTTTTAAAAACATTAGAAGCTATTCCTCTCACTCTTAACGATTGGTTTTTTTGGTGACACTGGATGTAGTATTGTTGTATACTAAGGCACTCCATGAAAGGACTGAAAGGTATTCAATTGAAAGAAGACCAGAATCCCAAAGGATTCCTACTCAATTTCTAATGGACTTGGTCCGACTAGTTCTTCATCATAGTTATTTTTGGTACAAGAGCAGATATTATAAACAGTCTATAGCGACAATTTATGTGGTTTTAATAGAGGACAAAAGGAGTTATTTTCTTCTATTTCATTCCAATTCATTTTAATAAGGAAGAGGTTCTCCGATGATATTTTTTTCATTTGGACAGGATCAGAATCTACGCCGTTAGAATTTATAGAATGTCTGAATACTAGGGATCATAATTTGCAATTTACTGTACCTTATGATATAACAGCCATTTTTTGGATGTTCATTTTTACAAGAACTTGAGAGGTCCTGGCACTACAGTATTTTGTAAGCCATGTGATCATAATAATTTGTTACGTTTCTACAGCGTACATCCATGTAAGCTGAAAGAAAGCCTCGTTTACTCTTTCCAAAAATACTAGGACTAGGGGGCAAGCAATAAAGCTTCAAAGTAGTAAATTTACAACAAATCAGAGAAAATATTTCTTCACTCAACGTGTAATTAATATCTGGAAGGAGTCGGCAGCACTCCTGCAGTCTCAGGTGCCGATAGCCACAGAGCGACCGCAGAAACTTTTTTTTTTTTTAATCCAGACAAAGCTGCAAGCACCGGCAATAAGTCCAGACCAAGACTCCACAGCCACAGCACACCATCTGCCAAGGCACAACCAGCCCATAGTTCCCCTGATGATGGGTGCTCCTGCCAGCAAGGGAGAAACCAAAAAGGCTAAAGCCCCATGAACCGCCATAAGTCCTCCAGAACCAGAAGTCGCAAATGGCGCAGCGACCCCCAGATCACCCATGCCTAAACGTGCGGCTGCGCGCCCATAAGAGCTAGAGAGGGAAAACCCATATACGCTCTCAGCATACCGACAATGCAGCCTCCCAGACAGACAGCATGCCAAAATTGTGGCCAGGGCAAATTCAGGGATTCTAACTGCTCAGGTACTGATCGTCCAAGGCATGCAGCAACTCTCCAAAAATGGCGTCAAAATTTCAGACTCACAGGTGAGACGTGCTGATAGCCAGGGGATTCTGCCAACAAACCCTGCCATGTTACCACTGCTGGTCCTGGGGAAAAGCCCAGGGCTGAACGGTGAGAGAAAGGCCGGTTGCTGCAAACGAGCAGGCAGCACCAGGACCCAACATGGCTCATTGGGTTGTTCTAACGAAAGCAGTCCCAAATGCTCCACTGGCTCCAAGAAGGAAGGGAAACAGGAAAAAAAAAACCTCTCAGTTCTAGGAGCCTGTAGAAAACTGAAGCAGAGCAACTGCAGAAAAGGCCCCGGTGCTCCAAGTAATGCCCCAAATTCTCTGGCTACACTTTTTTTTTTTTTTTTAAGAGGCAGGAGTAAAGACCCAACCACAGAGAGATGGGCAAGTGGTGGTGACAAACGGGGGGGGGGGGGGGGGACACCTCGACCCACGGGTGTACACCCCAGCTGGCACACAGAGAAAGCCAAGACCCCCAGCTCAACTAGATCTGAGGGAACAGGCCAAGAGCAAGTCCAGTTCAGAGAGCTGCACAAGATATGTCCATCCACCTGCTGAGACAGAGAGAATACTGAAGTTAAGGTAACTGTACAAGATATGTCCATCCACCTGCTGAGAGAGAGAGAATACTGAAGTTAAGGTAACTGTACATGTCCATATAGAGAGAAATTCTGATATTTACTATAGCTCCAACTGAGGGGCATAACCCACTCATCTCTGGATTGACCTATGGGAAGGGTCTCAGAGTGGAGACAGAGAGAATGGGTCAGAAGGGGCTCAGAGTCCAGGAGAGGGGGGGGGGAAGAGAGAGAATTAGAAAATAAGAATATAAGCGTTGCCATACTAGGACAGACTGAAGGTGCATCAAGCCCAGTTTCTTGTTTCTAACAGTGGCCAATCCAGGTCACAAATACCTGGCAAGATCCCAAACCTTGTTGTACACCTGTACAAATTCTCTTATAGGGGCTCAGAGTGCCAGGGCAGGAGAGAGAGTGGTATGAACTAGAGGGAAAGGGTCAGAGTTGGAAAGAAAAAGGGAGGGAGAAGGGATCCAAAAATGTAATAGTTGTACCCTGCCCTTATGTTTCAATAATTTTATTGATGATAACTATGTTCCAGTAAATCGTATCTTTTTCCAACAGAACCTTTTAAAATATCATATACTACTAAGAACACAAATATAGAACTTTCATATTTATCATCAAAGATTTTACATTTTCCCCCCCTCCCTCTCCCTCCTCCTTATATTTAAGATTGTTAATTGAACTTTGCAACATAAAAGAAGAAGAATCGACCACATATCAAAAGAAAACGTAGTACATGAACATGGTATTAGACACACTTGTATCTTGAGGGGCCTTGGTTCTTATGGCCCAACACTAAAAAGGGGGTTTCTTTTTTACAGCGATGTGCCTATCCGTAATGTGGTCAAGATATATTGTCAGTAATGTCACCAGACAAATCCTAACGCATCCAACTTGTCAATTGCTTAGGCGCTGTGTTGTGCTGTTGCTTTGCCCCCCCTCCCCCCGTTGCACCCTGCCCTTAAAAAAAAAAAAAAAAAGGCAAACCCTTAAGTGGCTTACAATTCAAATATGCACAATTTAAAACAATGCATAACAAAAAAAAAAAAAAATCTACTCAGATTGTACTTTTAAAAATTACTCCAGGACAGTGGTTCCCAAACCTGGTCCTGGAGGCACCGCAGCCAGTCAGGTTTTCAGGATACCCACAATGAATATTTATGAGAGAAATTTGCATGCACTGCTTTCACTGCATGCAAATCCTTCTCATAAATATTCATTTTGGATATCCTGAAAACCTGACTGGCTGGGGTGCCTCCAGGACCAGGTTTGGGAACTACTGCTCTAAGGGAATGCCTGCAAAAAAAAAAAAACTTGTTTTCAGTGTTTTTTTTGACTGGGGGAAAAAAAAAAAAAAAGATGAACAAAAATTAACATACTCCAGAAGCTTGTTCCATAGTACTAGCCCCGCTATGGAAAATGCACATGCAGACAATTCCTTTCAGATCTGGCACAAAAACACATTTCTGAATTCAGACATTACATTCCACCGTGGCTTATACAATTGTACTATTTGCTTTAAATGCAAGGGCATGGGCTGATACAAACTGTTAAATCAAGATTAAAACTTTATATTGAATCTGGTATTGTATTGGAATCCAACGTAATTGTTTTAACACTGGCGTTATATGAACACATCTATTCTCTCCAAAAATCAGCCTTGCTGCTAAATTCTGAATCACTTGACGTGCTTTAATTCTTGTCTTAGCCATCCCTAAATAGAAAGCATTGCAATAATCCAATGTGGCTACAATTAAACAATGTACAATAAACTGGAAAGCATAAATGCTCAATATCTGTTTCAGTCTTACCAACATATGCATGTTAAAAAAAAAAAAGACAACCACTTGTCCCTTAAGAGATAGTCATGTGTCTAAAATAACTCCTCCTACACTGGTGAAGGGAAAAGCATGAAAGGAGGGGGTTGAGAGGCACTGAAAAGGAACAGATCTAAGAAGGGAATGAAGAAATTGAGTAGCAGGGAAAAGAAAAGAAGAAAGTTGCTGGATGACAGGAGGAGATGAATGACAGGAAAAAGCTGGGGTTGATGAGGAGATAAGACTTGTATTAAGATAAAGGAGGGCTGAGAAGGGGTGAGAGAAAGATTGAAAGTGCATAGTTGGCGATATGTGAAAAGAGGGAAACTGAGGACTAGAGGGGTAAAATCTAGCTGTTGATTAGAGATGCAAAGAAGAACACAATGGAGGGAAACAATGCAGAAAAATGAAAAGAGGAGAGAAAGAAGAAATGAAAATAAGACCCTGGATAAGAACTTAGATGAAGGTGTGGAGGAGTGGCCTAGTGGTTGGGGTGGTGGACTTTGGTCCTGGGGAACTGAGGAACTGAGTTCAATTCCCACTTCAGGCACAGGCAGCTCCTTGTGACTCTGGGCAAGTCACTTAACCCTCCATTGCCCCATGTAAGCCGCATTGAGCCTGCCATGAGTGGGAAAGCGCGGGGTACAAATGTAACATAAAAAAAATAACAAAAGTTGAATGATTAATAAAACAGGATGTCCAGACAAGAAAAGTAGAACACACTATTTTCAAAAGTGATTGGAATATGTCAACTTTTGAAATGTGCCATCCTAGTAACTATTCAGAGACCAGAACAAAATACATTTCTGTTTCTCCAGTGATGCACTGCATTCAGACTTCTTGGAGTGCCTATTTCTAGTTAATGGTTGCTTATTCTATGTTTCAGACTCTGTCTACATTCTGCAGGAACGTTAGAAATTAGATATTCTGCTAGTGTTTAGTTTCTGTGTAGGAACTGTAGCAGTTTGACTTGTTCTGTTTTTCCAGTAAGAAATATACTGATATTCTAGGATACTGCTTCTTATAGGTAGGGTTGTTGTTGCTATTTGAGTCCTGGACTTTAGTGCTGCTTTATTATGACAGGCTTTTTATATAGATCTAGAATGTGTTTTTGGCAGCATTTGGATACTGAAGCTTTAAAAGGTACTCTCTCCCCCTATAGCCCCTCTACCTTAGGATATATGGTGTTATATAAGGGCCCATCTTAATTTTCCTACCTGAGGCCCATTCAATCTTGCTATATCATTCCTACAAGACAGAAAAGCAGAACATTAAAGCAAGAAATAGGGTACCTATATACCAGCTCTATGAGCACCTTGTCATAAGATGTGCTCAAATGGACAGTCCAATTTATTATCATGCCCATAGTGTATAGTTTTCACACACTCCCTTGGCAAGCAGCTGCAATTGTGCCTGCCTAAGCAAGAAAATGCCTAGCCATAAATATAGGCATGACAATGGGTTTAATGACTATTACAGTCCAATTTACTAGATGCACTAGTAATGTACAAATGATGCAGTACTGTTACTCTATGGGTCATTATCGTGGCTGAATAAAGAAAAATCTTGTTATCCAGGCAAATGAAAACTGCCTGGCCAGTAATTACATCCAATGTATATCAGCAATATTCAGCAGTGTCAACTCATCCCTTATTACGCCATGGAACAAGATCTCATAAGAGCACCTGCTGCTGGCACAAAATGAACTCTCCCAGTAATCATAAGACCCTCACATTCAAGGCAAAACTGCTGGAACACTCTTGGTTCAACTAAGATTGAACTGGGAAGTCGTGGGGGGTTGGGGAGGAGAAGGAAAAAGTAACAGAATTACCCAAGCATGTTGAGATTAAGTTTTATCATCTTTCTCCATAAGTAAAGGACATTTTACTGTCAAAAAATGGCTCTTATAAAAACTTTATGGCCAAATAGATGTATCATACACAGGTGTTGATGGATATATAGTTGGGCAAAATGGGAATGGAGTTGCAATGTATTTTATAAAACATGCATAGAATACATATAAAGAAACACTTATCAGTGTCTTTTAGGGCATTTAACAAATTACATGCTATACAACTAACCCTCAGGATCACAAGGGCAAAACACATTTTCCTCACAGGACTTCCCTAGTTGGCCTTTCTAATTTGAAAGAAGGGTAGGGTATGAGGCAAAAGAGCAAGATAGCAAAAGAGAAGAACCAATTTCCCTAAATATCCTTTTCTCTACAGCTGATCTCCTCCCATATTCCTCCAATCAAGTGATCTCCCATCTCAAATCCCTACCTAGACCAATCTCACCCTTTCATACCATCTAACAGTAAAAGCAGAATAGTCGATTTTACAGCTAATACCGTACTTTATTAGGCTGGCAATATGAGAATTGTATTCCCTCCTTCAACCTCAAGTAGTCTGAAAAAGGGACTCCTATGAAAGTAAATCGAGGGCATTCAAAACACCTGATCATTTTCTTTCCATTAGTCCTTCCCACTATTCTAGAACCTGTGGAATAGTTGTGTCCATCAACCAGCAGGTGGAGATAGAGAACTGAAAATTGAGCTGACATATCTCCTGGCATCCAGTCAAGCTCCTCAGTATTTACATAGGCAAGCAGTAAGGATAATAACCAGAACATAACAACCTTAAACAACTTGCTAACCTAACACTAAACAGACAAGCAATATGTGTGGACCTCTCATCTCTGGACAACTCACACAGAACAAGAGATATGCGTGAAGCACCATGCAAGGTGATGGTTAGTTGGTGCAAAGTAATGGACCAGTTATTATCTTAGAAACCTTAAGCCGGCCTCTGAAATAGTGGGAAGGACTAATGAAAAGAACATTACCAGGTAAGACCTAATTTCTCCTTCCATTATGTAGATTCCCACTATTCCAAAACCTGTGGGATGTCCAAAAGCAATCTCTAGAGCAGTTGGGATCCTGGCACCACCACCACTGCCCTGAGGACTGAAGCCCCAAAACTGGCATCTGAGTGCACCGCAACATCCACCCCCTAGTGCTTAGCAAAGGTATGCAACATTGACCATATTGTCACCTTGCAAATATCCACCGAAGCCTGTAAGGCAGTCTCCACCCAGGATGACATCGCTGTATGCCTCACGGAATGAGCCTGCTGCAGCACAAGCAAATAAACTGATGTGATTACCCTCTGTTTACCAAAAACCACAGTTTCAGATCTGCAAAACTCATTCATGACATCTAGATATCTAATGAGAACTCTATGCACATCAAGAAGCTTCAAAGAATACTGAGCCTCTTCATCTTCTGTGAAAAAATGGAAGCACCACAGATTAGTTCATATGAAATGCTGATACCACTTTCGGAAGAAAGGAAGGAACCATGCGCAGGGAGATTCCCGCCTCTGAAAATTGAAGAAAGGTATCCCAATAAGACAGCCTGAATTTCCAAAACCCTGTGTGTCGACATAACAGCCACCAAGAACATTATCTTTAGTGCAAGATCTTTCAAGGAGCCTTCCGGAGTGGCTCAAAAGCAAGGTAGTAATGACTGAATCAGAATAACCTTTTTGTCTCAACCAAGCCCTTTCAATGGCCAAGCCACAAGACCAAAGGGGCATGGATAAGTTCATAAGTATTGCCACACTGGGACAGACCACAGGTCCATCAAGCCCAGTATGCTGTTTCCAACAGTGGCCAATCCAGATCACAAATATCTGGCAAGAAAAAGTTCAATACATTTTATGCTGCTTATCCCAGAAATAGCAGTGGATTTCCCCAAGTCAATTTAATAATAAATAGTCTGTGGGCTTTTCCTTTAGGAAGCCATTCAGACCTTTTTTTAACCCCGCTAAACTAACTGCTTTTACTACATTCTCTGACAACAAATTGCAGATTTTAATTATACGTGGAGTGAAGAAATACCTTCTTCGATTTTGTTTTAAAATTTACTACTTTGAGACTTCATTGCTTGCCCCCTAGTCCTAGTATTTCTGGAAAAAGTAAACAAAATGGTTCTCCTTCCAAAATGGCTGTACGTGTTTCAGACAGTGCTTATTTATTTTAAGCCCAATGAGCAACATATATTTTAGAGCAGTACTTGAGGCTTTACTTATGAAAGGCTTGTAGAATGTGCCTCTCTTTTAAGATAATGACTTCTACTCTCAGATGAGGTGGCCTAGCATTGTTGGGCCTGTCACCTCTGCCATGGAGACAGAAGATACTGAGGAACTGGGCTGCTAGAAGGGAGCTATGTGGTGGTGCTCAGTTCTGTATTCTCTATCTCCACCTGCTGGTCGATGGACGTAATGACTCACTCGTCCTGGAATAATGGGAATGAACGTAATGGAAGCATTGTTTTTAATTCCATCCCTGTGCTTGTCTACAACACCTCCACCGAGAGTGTCTTCCAGATTTTCACTATCCTCTCCGTGAAAAAGTATTTCCTGATGTTACTCCAAAGCCTACAACCATGCAACCTCAATTCATATCCTCTAGTTCAATGGTTTTCAACCCAGTCCTCAGGGACCACCTGGACAGTCAAGTTTTCAAAATATCCACAATGAACATGCATAAAAGATACTTGCATGCAATGGAGAAAGTGCATGCTAATACAGCTTGTGCATATTCATTGTGGATATGCTGAAAACCCAACTGGAGGTGGTCTCCAAGGACTGGGATGAGAACCGCTGCTCTAGTTGTACCGTTCCTCATCTCTGGAAATGATTTATTAATACACTAGTAAAAAAGGCCCGTTTCTGACACAAATGCAACGGTCGCTAGCAAGGTTTTCCTCGGAGTGTGTATGTTTGAGAGAGTGAATGTGCAAGTGTGTGTGTGAGAGACAGTGAGTCTGGGTGTGAGTGTGTCTGTGAGAGAGTGTGTGTGTGAGAATGAGTGTGTGTGCAAGTGCGTATGTGAGACAGTGTGTGCAAGTGCGTATGTGAGAGAGTGAGAGAGAGAGAGAGTGTTTCACACAGATACAGTGTGTGCGAGAGAGTGTGAGACACAGACTCTGTGAGACTTGAGAGTATGAGACCAAGAGAGTGTGTGAGTGACTGTGTGACACAGAGAGTGAATGTGATACAGTGTGAGACAGAGTGTGTGAGAGAGAGAGAGAGAGAGAGAAAGACTGACTGTGAGAGAGAGAGTGTATGTGTGACAGAGATACCTCCCCCCCACCTCTCTGGTGTCAGGCCCCCCCTCTCTCTCTCTGGTGTCTGAGCGTTACTGTGCAGGACGCTGAGCTCTGGCTGTGCTTCAAGGAACTGACCAATCCTATTTAATAGAATGCACCGCCAACATTCTGAAGCCGAGATACCTCGTGTGGTTGGTCACTTCTGCTTGTGACGAACTCGGAAGTACGTGATGTCAATTCAGGAGATGGATACAGAGAGCAGGAATGCCTCAGCCATGCAGTCAGCTTCAGAATGTTGGAGGTGCGTTTTCTTATATAGGATTAATACTTTCCAAGTATTTGAACATCTGTATCCTATCTGCCTGTCAGGTTCTCAGGTTCAGAGCCCGCGGGGCTGGGCTCTGGAGCAAACGTGAGCCCTTCGGCTGCTGACGAGGAGCGACAGCAGCAGGCAAAACCCACCAACCAACGCTGGGCAAGCACACCGACACCGGCAAGGACTGCAAGCACCGCCCAGCGAGCCGGAACACATGGACTGGAACACTGGACTGGAATTCCCCGGACTGGAGGACACAGGACTGGAAACCCCCCCCCCCCCCCCCCCGGACTGGAGGACACATGACTGGAATTCCCCGGACTGGAGGACACAGGACTGGAATTTCCCCCCCCCCCCCCGGACTGGAACACTGGACTGGAATCCCCCGGACTGGAGGACACAGAACTGGAGCACACCGGACTGGTCCACACAGCTTCGCCTGCACTTAACTACTAAGCCCCCCAGGAGTTGAGCTCCTGGGTTTGAGTAGCCGGCAGGACTTACTGGATACCGGATGACACAGGGACCAGGACTGGAAACAGAAGTGCTCCTAAACCTAAACTGATCTACGTGCTCCCAAGCCCTAAACCAGCAGGAGTGTTCCTAACAGTAAACTGACAAAAGGACTTCCTAAGCCCTATACTAAACATGAGCTCCTAAGCCCTGCTCAAGAAAGGGACTTCCTAAGCCCTAAACTAACAGAGCAGGGAACTAAACACAAAGCTAACACAGGTGCTACTAAGCACCAAGCTACAAGCAGAGCTCTACACTAACAAGCTAAACACAAAACTAACAAGCTACCTAAGCACTACTCTGGCAAGCAACCAGAAGAGCTCCTAGCACTAAAAGGGAAGACAGGGGAGCCACAAGGAAAAAGCAGGGAAGCTAACACATAAGCCAAAAGTGCTTCTAAAGCACCAAACACCAACAGCAAAGACTGCAACGCTCCCAATAGCACAAACACCAGAAGTACTTCTAACAGCAAACTCTGCAGTGTTCCTAACACCAAACCCTGAAGTACTTCTATCAGCAACAGAGCTTCCAAAGCCCTACACACAGCAATGCTTCCAAAACCAAGAGGAAAAAGCAGGGGAACCATAAGGGAAAAGCAGGAAAGCTAAACACAGTCACCAGTGCACACTGCACTAACACTAACCTGGCCCTTAGCAAAAGCAAGCAGGAAAACTAGACACAAAGTCAGAAGTGCACACTGCACCACCCTACCTAAAGCAAACACCACCGTTGCAAAGGCTCTGAAGGAAACAACACCACTTCCTTATCAAGGCCCTCCCTGATGATGTCACACTCCCTAGACCTAGGCAAAAGCACACTGACCCAGAGAGGCCCAACCCACACCAATGCAACACCGTGAAGCACTTGAAGCCAGTACACCCAGAGAGGTAGACCTAACTCAGTCCACCCACACAGCTGTAGTAAAGTAAAACAATTAACCCCATGCTGCTGGAAGCTGCCAGCACAGAGAGACAGAGCCAGCTCAGAAAGGACAGACAAAAGAAACAGAAGCCAGCTAAGAAGCTGACCCCCAGGAAAGAGGTAAGTTTGAGAGGGGTTCAGATCCCAATCATAACACTGCCCTATTGCTCCCTTCCTTTAGGGTAGAGGTGGGCAAACTTGGGTCTCAAGGACCACAACCCATTCAGGTTTTCAGGATTTCTCCAATGATTATGCCTGAGATGTATTGTAAACCGCTGTATACTACTAGTCAGTCCTAGCAGTAAAGCAAATTCTAATAAACTATAACTGTACATACAATGGAGGCAGTACATATTTATTAAAAAAAATCCTGAAAGCCCCAATAAGTCAGAACCCAAAGGATCAGCCGCAAAGCCTTCAGCCTAAAGCAGAGGACCCTCAAAAAGCACGAACCCAGGAAGGATGTGGAACTAGGAAACTGGGCACTGGAAACAAGGACTTGACCCCCTGAGTTCAAGGCTACAAATCTCTTCGGAAGCAAAAGGGCTCTGCTAAAGTTCAGCTAATCTGACCTTCAGAAAAGCAAAGGGATTAACACCAAAGTATCCTGTTCATGTTGGAACCTAAACGCCAGAAACTAAGCACATTATTCCTGACTGAGAGGTCCAGGGGAGAAAGAGCCTAAGTTACTGGATATCAATACTCATACCAGAAAACATTCTGGTTACAATCCCTGGAGGGTATGTCCCTTTGATCATCAAGAGAGCAGAACCTTCAACGATTATTCATACATAAAGCAGTTTATTGAAATACTCAGTTACATTTCATCCACAGGCTGCATCAGGGACAAAAAAAGCAAGGAGAAATTAGGTCTTACCTGAAAAGTTTCTTCCTATTAGAACTTCACACTATTCCAGAGCCTGTGGGATAATTGTGTCCACACCCCCTCCCCCCCCCTAGTAGGTGGGGATAGATGTCTCAGTTCAGTTTTCAGTTCTCTATCTTGGCCTGGGCTTTTAGTTCATTATTTTAAATACATTGATTCTATTGGTAACTATGACCAATAAGAAATTCACAGATTTAAACCGTTATGATATAGTTCACTTTTTGCACCAACTCACTTCATTAATATGTATTTTTTGATCACACAATTTGATTAATTTAATATGTACCTTTTTATAATTCACATACACCAACTGCATGTTTATATTTGATCTATTTCTATGTTTTGTATGAACTGTGATTCACATTTGATCAATGTTAGTTTTATATGCTTTGCATGAAAAATGGTTCACTTTTATCTTTATTATATTGGATCTCTCTCTCTCTCCTTATTGCATTGTGATTAACCAACAGTTTTTATATGTATTTTTTTTTCCTGTTTTATTTTTGTATCAGACCTCTGACACAGGAGCTTGTCACCAAACCAAGGCCCGTGTGAGGTCTAATAAAGGACTCTTGACTATCCCATGATTTAACAGCCCTTGGTGCTTTTTTTTCTTTCTTCATCCATATAACAGACCACAGGCATTGTATCTTCTATGAAAGGCACACTTTAACAAGTATATAAGCAACTTGTTAAACTATTCTAAGCTTTGAAAACCAAACTTGCTACCCGTGAAGCAAAGCAGCATGATGAAAAAGGCAGTGAAGGTAAACATTCAAGTTGATTGAAGACCAAGCAGTTCAATTTAGACTGTCTTGACATGACTGAAAAGTTCAATTTTGTTCTAAATTACTTCACTTGCAAACTAAAGCACATGAGGGAAATATATGTCCTCATTAAGTAGCTTTCTATTGGCACAAGTCGTTTAAAACTCTGAAATAGGAAACCAGTGATTGATGGTTCCATTTTACTCTATTGGGAAAACAAAAAGCACTGCTTATTAGAAAAATTAAGCATTGTACCATATCACCCTAAAACAAAACAGATACACTACTATCAAATGTAGTCTTGTTTGCCTCTTTACAGATGCAACATTCTATGGGATGATCCTAACCAATAAATGCATTCTTATAGAATTTTTAAAAAATAACAGGGTTGAACAGCTCTAATCCATCAAAATTTAGTTCCCTGCCAGTTAAAATTTGACTTTACATCTGGCAAATTAAAGCAGTGAACTGTATCCCTAATCAAGTGTTAGAATGCATTCTCTTATCTCATCTACTGATAAAACAAGAGACCTCATTGATCAAAAGACCAAACTGAGAATGCGGACATTGAACAATTATTTATTACATTTTTATCCCATATTTTCCCCACATAGCAGTAGGCTCAATGTGGCTTACAGGTTCCGGAGAGGAGAGTACCAACTCCGGGAACATATACAGAGTGGAATTAGATTGCAAGAAATAAGGTAAAATTATGTCTTACCTGATAATTTTCTTTCCTTTAACGCAGCAGATGAATCCAGGAATTAGTGGGTTAAGTCCGCCTACCAGCAGGTGGAGATACAGATAAACAAACTAAAGGCAGTGATGCCAGACAGCCAGCTCCTTCCTCAGTTAGTATGTCATTCGTAAGCATTTGCCAAGGCCAAAAATATGAAACCAACAACAACCAGAAACCATCCTCACTATGAAAAACAGAGAACCAAATAAGAACTTCAAAATAACTGCAACTTGATCCAGAAATCGGAATCCTTTCTGTGTTCCCATAACTGTCTGAACTCTGCAAAAGAGAACTCAGAAGGAAAAAATAGCTACACTGCGCGGAAAATGAAAAAAACGTCGGCTGACCTAGGGAGGGATCCTGGATTCATCTGCTGCATTAAAGGAAAGAAAATTATCAGGTAAGACATAATTTTACCTTGTCACTTGCAGCAGATGAATCCAGGATCTAGTGGAATGTACCAAAGCATTCCTTAAGTAGGGTGGGAAGCCAATGCTCCCCGCGCCAACACTCCCGCCCCAAACTCGCATCCTCCCGAGCAGACACGTCTAGCCTGTAATGCTTCGCAAAAGTATGACGGGACGCCCAAGTAGCCGCCTGTGCCCGAGTAGAATGCGCCTTCAGGGCCACTGGAGACGCCCGCCCTTGTAGCAGATACGCTGCTCCAATTTTTATTTATTGCATTTGTATCCCACATTATCCCACCTCTTCGCAGGCTCAATGTGGCTTACAACATATCATGGATATTGGAAACGAGAGGAGAATTGACATTTAGTGTTACAGAAGTATTTTGGTTGCATGGTAATGGAATACATGGTAGTGAAATGACAATGACATAAGGCATTCTTAACATTACTAGATATATGTGGGGATTTCACATGTTTTGGTCTTTGTGGTATATCTTGTCAAAGAGATGGGTCTTCAGCAGTTTGCGGAAGTTGGTCAGTTCATAGGTCGCTTTTAGGTTACGTGGCAGTGCGTTCCAGAATTGCGTGCTCATAGGAAAAGGTTAATGTGTGCATTAGTTTATATTTTAGGCCTTTGCAATTGGGGAAATGAAGATTAAGGAATGTGCGAGATGATCTTTTAGCATTCCTGGGTGGTAGGTCTATCAGGTCTGACATGTAGGCTGGGGCCTCGCCGTGGATGATTTATGTACTAGGGTACATACTTTGAACGTGATGCGTTCTTTGAGTGGTAACCAGTGTAGCTTCTCTCGTAGGGGCTTTGCACTTTCGTATTTTGGTTTTCCAAATATGAGTCTGGCTGGTGTGTTCTGGGCTGTCTGGAGTTTTTTTGAGTATTTGCTCTTTGCAGCCAGCGTAGAGTGAGTTGCAATAGTCTAGGTGACTGAGTACTAATGATTGTACCAGATTCCGGAAAACGGTTCTTGGGAAGAATGGTTTTACTCTTTTTATTTATTTTTTTAAATATGTTTATTAAAGGCTTTTTCATACCTATAATAGAAAGGTAAACTCAAAAATAAACACAAAGCAAACAACCCCCCCCCCCCCCCGCAAATATACACAAAGGAAGATCAAAGAGCCATGGCAATACCCGGAAACACACAGTATGGATACACAAAATCAAGTGGTGCTATGCGGCTCCTTACAAAAATGATCTGAACGAGCCCAGGTCTTCAAAACAGACTTAATTCGTCGACGCCTATGGGCCAAAATGGTTTCATATTTCCTAATCACACAAACGTAACTCCACCATTCATTATAATTGAGGTACACATTATTTTTCCAATTGGAGACAATTAAATGCAGAGCAACAGCTAACAGTATGTTGAACAACTTTTTATCGGACTCCAGGAGGAGAATATTAAGACAAGAGGCTCGTAAGATCACAACCTCATAAGAAAGCGCAGTAGTCTCTGGCAGGTGAAAAATAAGACACATTCTTGTCCAAATAAGTTGCCAGTAAGCTCTGACGTTCTTACAGTAGAAGACCATATGCGCTAATGAGCCATCCCTCTCCTGGCAAGACCAGCAGCTAAAGTTGACACTCTTAGTGATTCTTGCCACACGAGCAGGAGTCCAATAGGCTTTGTGAAATATAAAATATGAGGATTGGGATATCGCTGCTGACTTAGTGGGACGCAGGGAGTTAACCAAGAAAGTGTACCAGTCAAATTCTGACGCATCCAAACTGAATTCCGCCTCCCAGGACATCCTTAATGGTGCAACTGTATCAGCATATGAATCCTGAAGTTTTTTGTATAGCAGGGATGCCTTCTTTCCACTCGATGTGATGGTGCAACAAAAAGAGAGAAAATCTGAAGGAGTTGTTGTAATTGAATTGGAGACCTTAAAGGTTGAAAGATATGTGGATATGTCCTTCCATGTGCCAGAATCTATTAAAGAAACATTATACAATGCAGACAGAGCATCAGGTGACAACAAAGTACCAGCAATATATAATTGGGATAACTGCCATACACCCCCTCCCTGCCATTCCGCTGTTTGAGACTGCAGGAGACTAGTTGAAAAACTAGAATTGTACCAGAGAGAAACATCTTCCAATGAGACAGTACGAATTCCAAGACCAGCTCTAAACGTACGAACATCAGAGGCAGAGGCTCTGAGCAACCGAATGCGTCTTGTATACGGATACAAATCTGCATATGGGAGAAGAGATAAAGGGCAAGGGTGCACCAGGGCTGCCTCAAAGATCTGCCACCGAGGTGTGAGGTGAGTAAATTCCCTTTGGAACCACATTAAAGACTGGGCAAGTCAAAAGGCCTTATGATAAGTCTTAAAATCATGAATATTGAGACTCCCAGATGCCTTGGTAACTTAAGTTTCTTGAGCGCAATACGGGGAGGCTTTCGCCTCCATAGAAACTTAATTAAGAGGGAATCAAGTTTGTTGTAAAATGAATTTGGAAAGGAGAGGGGGGTCATACTGAAAATGTAATTGAACTTTGGGGCTAGAACCATCTTGACAGCCTCTACTCTCCCCCACCACGTTAAATACAACGGGGACCACAAATTTAGAATCGAAGTGGCTAAGGATAAAATTTGCTCCTTAAGGGACAAACTTTGATCAACAGACTTCACATACCATACCCCCAAATACTTAAGTTTGCACGGCTCCCAGGAGAATGGGTATGGGGATATCTGAGATCTATGCGCTAAGGAATTAAGCGGCATTATAGCTGATTTAGACCAGTTGATTTTATAACCAGACAGAGTGGAAAAAGAATTAATTACTTCCAATATACTGGGAAGAGAATTGGGTGTGGTATAGAGCAAAATATCATCAGCATAGATGGAAAGTTTAAACATCTCCCATCCAACAGACACCAGAGATATTCGAATGTGCTCTAATGGCTATAGCCAGAGGCTCCAAGGCAATATTGAAAAGAAGTGGAGACAGTGGACAGCCTTGCTTAGTGCCTCTTCTAAGGGGAAAAAATTGAGAATTAATACCATTCACAAAGATGGAAGCTATCAGATTAGTATACAAAACATTTACCATTCTAATAAAGGCTGGGCTAAAATTAAACCAAGCCAAAATATGGAACAAGTAAGCCCACTCAATTCTATCAAAGGCTTTCTCGGCATCAAGTGAAACCGCTATAAAAGGTTCAAATGAGCCCTCAACATGCGCTAGAACATTCCAAAAAAGTCTAGAGTTGTCACTAGCTAATCCAGCTACCGTAAACCCATTTTGATCTCTATGAATTATATCTGGGACAATATGTTGGAGGCGGAGTGCCAACAGTTTTGCATAAATTTTATTGTCTATGTTAATCAGTGAAATAGGCCTGTAATTCTCAACCCTAGATGGATCTCTGTCTGGTTTGGGTATAACAACAATCGTTGATTGATGGAAGGAGCCAGTTTGACCCTCATATAATAAGAGAGAGTTATAGAGAACTTGCAGTTTGGGCGCCAGAAGATCTGCAAACATAAAATTCTACAGTAAAACCATCATTTCCAGGCGAATTATCTGCAGAAAGAGAATGAATGGCGCCCAGGATCTCCTTATGGGAGAAGGGTTGCTCTAAAGCATGGTTTTGAGAGACATCTATAAAAGAGGCCTATCAAGATGGTTCCAAAACTCTCCAAAGGGCCCTGAGGAAAATTGAACCTCAGAATCATATAATTTGTTATAGTATAATTGGAATTGCTGGGCAATGGCATCATCTGTGACATGTATGATCTCCGAGGGGTCAACAATTTGCGAGATCCTATTCCTACTTCTTTTAGTTTTAAGGTATTGCGCAAGAAGGTGGCTTGCTTTATTACTCTCAGCATATAATGTTGATTTGTGAGCATGAATAAGGTCCAGCGCCTCCTTTGAGAGAGTAGTATTCAAGTCATATCTTAATTTCTGCAAACTCAAAAGAGTAGCCGGGTCATTATCTACAATGAACTGATCTTCTAA
Source organism: Microcaecilia unicolor (assembly GCF_901765095.1). NCBI lineage: Eukaryota > Metazoa > Chordata > Amphibia > Gymnophiona > Siphonopidae > Microcaecilia > Microcaecilia unicolor. Next base: position 354,558,966 of record NC_044032.1, on the reverse strand, counting down.
CAGCTTAAGTTTGGCAGTTTTATCCTGCAAATCAGTTCTACACCTACGATTGGCCATGGCAGAATAACTAATTATGTGACCTCTAATAGTAGCCTTAAAAGCATCCCACCACAGGTTTTACTCTTTTAATTTCCACATTGAGTGGAACATCTTTTTGGTTGTGATTTTCATGTGATTCTCAAGTGTTAGGTGACGGTCAATGGTGACTCCAAGAATTTTCAGGGTTTCCGAAATTGGTAGATTTAGTTTTGGGGTGTTGATGGTGGTAAATTTGCTCGTGTTGTGTTGGGAGGTGAATATTAGGCATTGGGTTTTAACTGAAAGGCATCTGCCCAGGACTGCATGATATGTAGACTTTGGTTGATTTCACTGGAAATTTCTTTTAGATCTTGTTTCAATGGGATATAGATCATTACATCATCAGCGTAAATGTATGGGTTGAGGTTTTGCTTTGATAGTAGTTTGGCCAAGGGTGTCATCATTAGGTTAAATATCATCAGTGAGAGGGGAGATCCCTGTGGAACTCCACATTCAACTGGCCATGTGGCTGATGTAGTCGAGTTTGATGTCACTTGATATGAGCGTGTACTTAGGAATCCTTTAAACCAGTTTAGAACGTTGCCTCCGATACCGAAGTATTCAAGGATGTGTAGTAGGATTCCATGATCAACCATGTCGAAGGCACTTGATATGTCGAATTGTAGAAGTAGTATATTCTTGCCGGTTGCAATCGTTTGTTTGAATTTATTCATGAGCGTAACTAGTACTGTTTCAGTACTGTGATTAGAACGGAATCCTGACTGGGACTCTTGTAGTATTGAGAACTTGTTTAGATAGTCTGTGAGTTGTTTGGTAACCATACCTTCTGTTATTTTGGTTATTAGGGGGATGGATGCTACTGGTCTATAGTTGGTTAATTCACTCGCATTTTTCTTTGCATCTTTTGGTATGGGAGTGAGATGTTTCCTTTCTCCTTTGGGAAGAGTCCATTTTGTAGCATGAAATTCACATGTTTCGTTAGATCTGTTATGAAGTGTTGGGGGGCCGATTTCATAAGGTTATTTGGGCAAATGTCTAGTTTGCAGTGAGATTTGGCGAATCTTTTAAGCTTTTGGGAGATGAGATCTTCCGATAGTGGCTTGAATTCAGTCTAGATCCTATCTGCTGGGTATACTCCAGGATCTGGGTCCAGACAGTCTAGGAGTGCAGTGTATTTGATGGGGCTGACAGGTATTTTTAGTCGCAGTTGTACTATTTTCTCTTTGAAGTACTTCGCGAGGTTATCAGCTCCTGGTGTGTTTGTGCTGTTGTTCGTGACTGATGTGGTGTCTATTAGTTTGTTCACAAGTTGGAAGAGTTTGTGTGTGTCCTTGTAATTTGGTCCAATTTCGGTTTTGTAGTATAATCTTTTGGTTTATCTTATGGTGTATTTGTATTTTCTTCGAAGTTGTTTCCAGGCATTGATTGTAGGATCGTCTTTCTTTTTATTCCCTGCGTGTTCTAATTTCCTAACTTGTGTTTTGAGATTTTTCAGTTCTTCGTTGAACCACGGTGTTGAGTTCTTTCTGTGCGAGGTTCTGGTTTGAATTGGGGCAATGTTGTCTAATATTGTTCTGCATCTTTTATCCCACTCTTGGAGGAATTTGATTCTGTCTGTCTTTGTTGTCCATTCGTTATCGTAGATCTGTTGCCAGAATATTACCGGGTCTATTTTTCCGCTAGTGGTTTAGGTTTTTCGTTCTTGTTTTTTTGATTGTGGTTTTCATCCTCCATTGGAGGAAGATGTATGCTTTGTAGCGGTCTGACCATAGTGTGGGTATCCATTTTGTATCTGCTAGTATAAGGTTTAGGTCTGGATGGAATTTGTATGCGATAACATCTAGTGTGTGTCCTTTGATGTGTGTCGGTTGTGCATTTGGTACATGAGAATCCCATAATTGTAGAAATTCCTTGTATTCTTGGGTGCTTGTTAAGGTAAGATCTTCCAGGTGCAGGTTGATATCGCCTATTATAATAAGGTTTGAAGTAACCCTAGTAGCGCTTTAGAAGTGTCAAGTAGTAGTAGTAGTAGTAGAGATGCAAGTGTTCGAGATGAAGTCCATAAGGTGTGTTTGAGTGTCTTGCCAGCTACCTGGCGGCCTGTAGAGTAGGATTGCGTTAAGGTATTCCTGCAGGTTTGGGTGATTGATTCTTACCGAATGGCTTCCCTAATCCAGCGAGCAATGGAAGCCTTAGAATCCGCCTCACCTCTTTTCGATCCCGACAAGAGCACAAAGAGATGATCCAAGCGTCGAAACTCGTTAGAGATCTGCAAGTACCGAAACAAGGCTCTCCGCACATCCAGGAAACGTAGCAAGGCAAACTCCCCCGGAGAATCCTCTCTTCGAAAAGACGGAACATAAACCACCTGACATGGAAAGCCGAAACCACTTTAGGTAGAAATGGCGGCAACGTCCGGATCGACACCCCTGTTTCAGAAAACTGCAAAAAAGGTTCTCTGGAAGACAAAGCCTGAATTTCAGAAATCCTCCTCGCCGAAGCAATGGCCACCAAAAACACTGTCTTAAGTGTTAGATCCTTCTCAGAAACCTTATTCAACAGCTCAAATGGTGGGGCTCGCAGTACCACATTCAAATGCCACGCCGGGCACAGCTGCCACAGAGGAGGCCGAAGCCAAAGAGCCGCGCATAGGAAATGGACCACATCAGAGTGAGCTGCTAAAGAGGAACCGTCCAGTTTGCCCCTAAAACAAGCTAGCGCGGCCACCTGCACTCAAAGGGAATTATATGCCAATCCCTTTGAAGACCATCCTGAAGGAACTCCAGAATAACCAGAATGTCCGCCCGAAAAGGCGATTCAGCACGCAAATCACACCACTCCGAGAAAGCTTTCCACACTCGTGCATACGCTGCTGAAGTAGACTGCTTCTGTGCCCCCAAAAGAGTGGCAATGACTGGTCCTGAAAATCCCTTCTTCCTCAGCTGCCGCCTCTCAATAGCGAGGCCGTAAGACCAAGGTGGGAGGGATTTTCCATCTGAACTGGCCCTTGATGCAGCAGATCGGGAGTCACCGGAAGTCGCAATGGTGGCTCAGAGTGCTTGAACGAGATCTGCATACCACGGCCATCGGGGCCAGTCTGGGGCCACTAGAACGACTGGCCCCCAATGCCGCCCTCTGCAGCAAAGAACTCTCCCTATCAGAGGCCAAAGAGAGGAAAAAAAAAAAAAAATACAGTAGCTGTTGTTCCGGCCATGGCTGGAGAAGAGCGTCCAATCCTGCGGATCCTGGCTGCCATTTGCGGCTGAAGAACTGGCGAACTTTGGCATTGCAAGCCATGGCTATGAGATCCATTACTGGTCTTCCCCAATGTTGACAGATCAGCCAAAAAGCCGAGTCCGAAAGCGTCCATTCCACTGCGTCCAAAAGAGCCCGGCTGAGAAAATCCGCTTGAACATTATCTTGGCCCACAATGTGCCCTGCCAACAGACTCTGAACATGCGCTTCCGCCCATATTAGAAGACGAGACGCTTCCACTGCCAAGGGAAGACTGCGAGTGGCCACCTGCCGACTGATGTAGGCCACCGCCGTGGTGTTGTCCGAGAATACACGAACCCCCTGCCCCTGCAGAAGGTCCTGAAAACTCCGCAGCGCATTCACGATTGCTCGCAACTCCAGACGATTTATCGGACAAGTCGCTTCGAGAGGGGTCCACGATTCCTGGGCTACACAATGAAGACAATGGGCTCCCCAGCCCGCAAGGCTGGCATCCGTCATGACTACCACCCAACTGGGAGATGCCAGAGAAATACTCTTCTGCAAATTGGCTGACCGGAGTCACCACGCGAGACTGTCCCTGGCCCGGCTCGACCAAGGAAGGCGTCGTTGATAATCCAGCAACGTCGGCGACCATCTGTTCAAAAGGAAATTCTGAAAGTGAGTCCTTGCCCATGGAATGACTTCCAAGGTCGCCACCATGGAACCGAGGAGCTGAACATAGTCTCACACTCGGGAAGCATGACGACTCAATAAAGTCCGTAACTGAGAAAGCAATTTGATCCTTCGCCCCTCGGGGAGAAACACCTTCTCCCGCTTCGTATCAAATTGAACTCCAAGATACTCCAGACTGAGTAGGAACTAGGTGACTCTTGTACATATTGACCACCCAACCTAAGGATTGCAACACCACAATCACTCGGTCGGTGACCACTCGACTCTCCTCTGCTGTCGTCGCCCGAATCAGCTAGTCGTCGAGATATGGATGCACTCGAATCCCCTCCTTCCGCAGGAACGCCGCCGCCACCACCACAACCTTGGAAAAAATGCATGGGACAGTGGCCATTCTAAAAGGAAGAGCCCGAAACTGGAAGTGCTGACCCAGCTCCGCAAATCTGAGAAATCTCTGATGGGGCTGCCAAATGGGAATGTGCAGGTAAGCTTCCGTCAAATCGAGATCCGTCAAAAACTCGCCTGGTTGAACAGCAGCAATAACTGCCCTTAATGTCTCCATGCGGAAGTGACAAACCTGCAAAAACTGGTTTACTTTTCTGAGATCGAGAATAGGCTGAAAAGCCTCTCCCTTCTTTAGAACCACAAAGAAGATGGAGTACCGACCTGTGCGCCTTTCGAGAGGAGGAACAGCCACGATAGCCCCTATCCTTAGCAGGTCTCGCAAACACTGCAGAACCACTGTCCACTTGGCCCGCGATACACAGCGGGACTCCAGAAAAAAAGTCTGAAATGGGAGAGAAGAATTCTAGCTTGTAACCTTCTCACACCACAGAGGATCCACTGGTTCGAAGTAATTCTGGCCCACTCTGAGAAAGCCGACCACTGATCTGCTCTCCTCCCGAGTGGACCTGCGCCCCATCATTGGAAGGCCCAAGAAGGAGCCCCCTGGTGAGAGGGGGGTCCAGCCAGATGCTTCTCGATGTGAAAGGAAGAACGCTGCCCAATACGAGGACGGTGAAAGGCTGCGTTGGACCGCCCCGGGCGATACCGCCGCGTCTCTCTGAAACGTGACCTCGAGGCTCCCTGCCTGGAAGTAGACTTGGGTCTATCCTCCGGAAGACACTGTTGCGTTCTCGAGGGCCTAGGCATTCTGTCAGGTCCTCGAGGCAGGACTGGAGTTCGTGAGCCCTTGGGCCACTGCCGAGGAGCGGCAGCGACAGGCAAGACCACCTCGGGTCTGGAAACACAGAAGAGTAGTACTGGAACTCTGGACTGGAGTAGTACAAGGCAGGCAACTAGAACAGATGAGACAGGAACAGCTTCGCCTGCACCTAGCCACCGTTCCTCCAGAGTTGAGCTCCGAAGTGCAGGCGGCCAGCAGGACTTGCAGGATAAGGCAGGAACTGAAGATCCAGAGGACCCACCCTGGGTCTGGGATACACGAGGGTGACAGGGCACGGAACTAGACTCAGACAGTATGCTGCTGCACAGCCACTAGCAAGACCCAGAAGACAGACCAAGGAACACAAGGCGTACAGAAGCTAGCAGGAGCAAGGACTAGGGCAGCAACACACTAGGCAGAACGGGGATCCGGGAATACCCACAGGGTAAACCCTCTAGCTAGGTGGAGACAGGATACAGGAATAATCACCCAGGAAAACACACTAGCCAGACAGATACAGGATTCAGGATAAACCCTCAGGATATACAAGCAGGGTAGGCACACAGGCTAGGCAAGGCAGGGTTCAGGGTAAAGAGAGCAAACCAGGAAGAACAGGCCAAGGGTCTGAAGCCACAGCCGTTCCACACACTGACTGGGGAACCCACAAAGGCTGAGGCTTTGCAACCAGACAAAGAACAAACCCGGACAAAGGCTTCACCCCAACCCAGGGTAAGCCAGGAACAGAGGCTTCACCCCAAACACAGGGTAAGCCAGAAACAGAGGCTTCACTCCAAACACAGGGTAAGCCAGGAAGGACCCGCAGTCCACAGACAGAGGCAGGGAAGACCCCCCACGGAAGGACAACAGAGACACTGACAGAAAGAAACTGGGCTGGAACCCAGAGAGGCTAAGCAGTAGTGCAGTACTTACTAACCTGACCTAAGAGCATAACACTTATGCAAAGGCCCAGACTGCAAGCACAGCACTTCCTTATGAAGGCTCTCACTGATGAGTCACCAGCAGCAGGACAGAAGCAGGAAGTACACTGACCCCAAAGAGAGGCTTGACACACATAGGAAGTGAGCCCACAGGAAAGACAGGCAGGAGCCATCTTGGAAGCTGGCACAGAGCCGGTGGCAGCCATCTTAGATGCTGGCTCCCCAGAGAGGCATAGCACACACAGGTGAGGTCTAGTGAAGTAATCAGCACACAGAGCCAGAGACAAGACTAACACAAAGACAGACAGAAGCCAGCAGAGCTGCTGGCCCCCAGAAATGAGGTAAGTCTGAGGGTGGTCACGGCCACAGACATGACAGACACTGAGATTTCGAATCCCCCAAATCTTTAACAATCTTTTCTAGGTCTTCCCCAAAAAGCAATTTCCCTCGGAAAGGCAATTTAATGAGGCCCAATGATGGAGCCACAGAAGATGCCGAGAGGAAACGGTCAAGGCCATGAGTTTGGCCGAAGCACGGACCAAATCATACAAGGCATCCGCCAAGTACACCAGCCCAATATTCATCAGCGACATCTGAGGAGTTCCCGGCATATCAGACTCCGAAATCAAATCCGTGACAGAATGTAGCCAACTGAGACAAGCTCTAACCACATAAGAACTACAAACAGAAGTTTGAAGGGGCACGTTTTAAAGAGGCCTCTAGCCATCTGTCTTGCATACCCTTAAGTGCCAAACCACCTTCCACTGGAAGAGTAGTCTTCTTAGTGACCGCTGTCACCAGGGCATCCACCCTAGGTAAAGCAAAGTGCTCTAAACGGTCCACTGAAACCGGATATAGCCTGGCCATAGCCCTGGCTACTTTCAGCCCCCCATCCGGATCCGCCCACTGGGCCAAAATCAACTCTTCAATAGCTTCATGTAGCGGAAAGGCCTTAGAAGGTCATCTGGTACTAGCCATCTTGGGGTTGGCCACCTGAGAAGCCATAACCTCGGGGTCCTCTATAGTCAGGGCTTCCAGCACCTGAGCGATAAAGGAGGACAACTCCTCCTTATGGAAAATCCTCACGGCAAAAGAGTCCTCCGGTTGGTCAGCGAGGACACCGCCCTCCACCCCGTCTGCTCCGAGAGCCACCACAGAGGAAGCTGCAGGCGACCGTATGCAGGACCCCTCCTCAGACCTCAAAGAAAGCCTAGCCTTTTTAAGGGAGGAGAAATCTTCTGGGGAAAAACCCAAAATCTATTGGCTACCCCCGGACCCTCCTGAAAGAAACAAAGGCCGAAGCTGTCGCAGCCGTGTTGGGGGGGGGGGGGGGGCAAGGCCCATTTCAACAAAAACGCCTGATGGAGTAGCAAAATAAACTCTGGCGAAAACCCCTCCCCTGCAACGGAGGTCACAACCATGGCACCACCACCCACAGTGCCTGACACCCCCCCCCCCCGACTCCCCTACCAACAGAGAAGAAGCTTTGCCGAAAAACGCTACCACAGCCGGCTCCACAACCGATCGCAAAATGGCGCAAGAATCGCCAGGCTCTGAGAGGGAAAGCACGCTCTGGGGGGGGGGGGGGGCTGCTCCGTCGAATACCGCCAAATCAACGCACCCCCAGCTGCAAAGGCCCATCGCTGAACGCCATTTCCAGCATCGGGAACAGCGTTTTACCGCCTCCGCTGCCATGGCCCGTCCCCAAACAGGAACCCAGCAGGACTTACCCCGGACCGGGAAAGCGCGGGAACTGACAGCTGAGCCGAAGAAAAAAAAAAACTCTCCGACTCCACTTCGAGGCAGGCTCAGACAAGCAGGCAACAGAAAACAGGACTCGGACAGCAGTAACACAAACCTGCTCTCAGCAAAAACAAACTTCCCTGTGCTTCTGTGTTTCTCTTTTACATAAATTCCATGGTTCTCTTTGTTTTTTTTAGTGAGGAGGCAGAAACAAACAGGGAAGGAAAGGAACAGCAAAAGCCTGTTCAGAGGGAATTTGAGGCACAGCAGGGACCCAGCAACTGCGTATGCTGCCAAAGGGGACACCACCAGTCCGCCACCCCTGGCTCAAACTGGCCACCGGCCCAGAAGCACCCTCAGAGGCCTTGGGCCCAGGAGCTGGAGAAAAAGCCATCCACCACCTGCTGAGATAGAGACATACTAACTGAGGAAGGAGCTAGCCGTCTGGCATCACTGCCTTTAGTTTGTTTATTTCTATCTCCACCTGCTGGTAGGCGGACTTAACCCACTAGTTCCTGGATTCATCTGCTGCAAGTGACAAGGAAAATATAGTTTTCATCCAACATAAAATGTAAAAGACCAGCTGAAAAAAAGTAGGTCTTTCTGTATTCCTCTGGTGCATTCTAGACCAATGCACCCAACGCCGACATCAATGTCCAGGCTTTGGACCTGGCTCCAAAAATCTTCTCTCAGCCTCTCTGGCCAACTGTGTTTTCTTCATATGAAGACAGAGAATACAGTTTGCAGAGGTATGATCAGGCCCCAAACACTGCAGACACCAAGAATGGGTGTCCTTGCCAGAGATGGTCCTATTGCAATGTGCAGCGTTTGAAGCCCCTAGGAACTTTCAATGATATGAAAGGAAAAATAACCATGGCAAAATCAAATGACTCAATGGTGTTTAACAAAGGGAAGAGTACCAAAAAACAGAAAAGGAAAAAAACCTGACAGGAACACGGCCTAGTGAACGTGGAGAAAAGAAAGGAAAAAAAAAATCAAACAATAAATAGGGAAGGATAAAATAAAGTAAACCCAGAAAGAGGTATTAAGGAAAAGAATTAAAAAGGAAGGCACAAAAAGACCAACCAAACCAGCTGTGGGGAGTGGATAACGAGTGCATCCTCTCAACAAGGGAAAAAAAAAAAAAAAAAGAGAGCGAGAGAGCTGCTGGTCCTGCGTTCTCACGGCAGGCAGGCGGGCCTATTTTTAAGGTTGTTACAAGCTCCGAACCAGTAACACAGACCCCGCATTACCCATGTGTGAGAATTATAGACCTGCTTGTCCTCGGAGAATTTTTTTTTACATGAGCCTTCATGGACAAGGTAGAATCTAAGATTACCCCTAAATCCCTCTTTTCATTAGAAATGGGAATACTTAACTGTTAAATGTATTAGTTTGGTAACAGGTAAAATCTGTCATGTCGATAAAACGTCATGCAACTCAGACTCTTCCTTTTCTCATTATATCTGCAGCTCTCTCTCTTCCCCACTGGCAGCTGTAGGATGCAGGAGAAGGGAGCAGTAGCTAAGATCTAGAAAGTACCTCCTTCCTGCCTTTCCCTGGGGCTTAACAACTTGGAATTTTCTGCTCCACATTTAATAAAGTAGAGCATAGAACACTGGAGCGCCCAGACACCCACTGCAGCCACAGAGCTGGCACCTATGATTTTGTTAATTGTTAGATTTCAACAGAGATTATAAATTAAAACTGATTGAGTGAGAAAAACAAAACTCACATAACCTACGTCTTCAATTAAACCAGCATGGCTTATTTCTCAAATATGGCAGATAATGAAGCTTCTGCTGTACTAAAAAGATAATGGACTTACAGGAAGAGAGGAAAAACAATCACTCAACACAAGCCCAGGAAAACAATAAAGTCAGTCAAACTCACTCCTACAAAATCTCTAGGAGCTGTACTCCCATCTATGTAGTCCTAAACAAACAAAAATGCCCTATTTACAGAATCTTATTTAAAAATACACTCACAAAAAACACACTTACCAATGCACACATCAATCTTCCCTTTGATAGCAGCTTCGTGCAAAGGAGTATAATTCCAATTGTCTCTAGCATTTGGGTCTGCACCTTGGCACAGTAATAAGCTAACCACTTCAGCATGGCCAAAAGAGCAAGCATTATGAAGTGGTATTAGACCTCCATCGTCCCGAGCATGGACATTAGCTCCTGTCTGCAGCAGATGTTCTACCACATCCTTTCTTCCAAACCCTGCAATAGAATATAAATTATTTATTCAAGACAATACATTATGAGAGCAATTCTATAAAGACTGCCCACATTTGGGCACCAAAATGCTAAGCACAAATTCTATGGCAGCACCTGGGCACCCAGATTCCTTTTTGTGCACCAACATTTAGGCACGGTTACCAATGCCATGTAAAAGGCAGGCGTAAATGTTAGTGCACAATTATACACAAGTATGGGACACACCCATGCACCTCTCACTGTGAATGCTCTCTTACAGTCAGGGGCATAGCTACGTGGGGCCACGGGGGCTTGGGCCCCTGTAGATTTGGCCCTGCCCCCCCCCCAACAACCACTTTGACCCCCCCTCCCGCCGCCAACCCTCCCCCGCTGCCGCCGTCGTGTACCTTTGCTGGCGAGGGTCCCCAACCCCCGCCAGCCGAAGTCCTCCGTTGCGGCCGCGTTGCTGATCTGCAAGGGCAGGCTTCTGTTTCTGTGAGTCTGACATCCTGCACGCACAACATACAACATGCAGGATGTCACTCATAGAAACAGAAGCCTGCCCTTGCAGATCAGCAACGCGGCCGCACCGGAGAAGAGGACTTTGGCTGCCGGGGGTTGAGGGCCCCCGCCAGCAAAGGTACACGACGGCGGCGGCAGAAAGAGGTGGTTGAAACGGTTGGCGGCGGGAAGAGGGGGGGGGGGGGGTCGAAAGGGTTGGCACCGGGGAGGGTCAAAGATGGTGGTGGCAGTGGGGGGTTAAAAATGGCAGAGGGGGTGGCGGGGCCAGAGAGGGGCTAAAATATGCCCCCTCACCTTAGACTCTGGACTCCCCCCTACCGCCAAAGTCTGGCTACGCCCCTGCTTGCAGTTACACTCTGTGCATCTTGCGCACTCAAATCCGTGAATATAACATTCGCATGTGCGCTGGTATTCTATAATATTAGCACACAAAAGGTGCTTACGATTAGATGCCAAGATTACAGAATGAGGGAGAAAGCAACAGAATGAACGAGGCCCATGTTATGAAATATATTTGCACAAGCAAAAAAAGTATAAACTATGGTGTACTGACACTTGTTGGCTGCATTGTGAGATAAGAGCTCAAACATCAAATGTCTCTCTCTCAATATACCTATATTCAACAGTACCAAGTTGTAAATATAAAGTCGTGTTCATAGAGAATCATTTTGCAGTATAACAGACCATCAAATATACTAAGGGAAGAGGCTGGATCAGAAACAGCAGCTAAATGCAGAGCAGACATTCTTCCTTTCGTTTTACATTTACTGCTAATAAAGCAGCAGATTCAAGGTGATTTATTACCTTTACAGAAAAGTAATTATAATGATGTGGTGAATTTCTCAAGAGCTCATAAAGACAAAGCACCCAATTATAAAACTCTGGTACCAAATGACGGATTCACCCCTGGATGACTGGATTTCCACTTGGTGATTAGTGGTCAAACATTGGGAAATATTTTGCCCCATTTATGCTGTTTTGATATGCTCAGGTTTATTCAGAAGGCCTCGAAAAAAAGCTATTTCAGTTCATGCAAAAGGTGACATCCTCCTCTGCTCTCCACCAGCTTTATTTCATCTCCTGCCCTCAGCCTAAAAGCTTTTACTTTCCTCTTGGAATCACCTACCACAAATAAATACACATGCGTGAGAAAGACTAAGCCCTGAAAGCCTTTTGCTGCATTATGTCCCATTCTCTCTTATTGGGGGGGGGGGGGGGGGGGAGGAGAAGGGTACTGAAGAACCTAGAATAGAGGGTAGAGCCCAAAATACAAAGTTAACCCCCCCCCCCCCCCCCCCGCAAGCCCAGAAAGAGGAAGGTGTCCAAGTATTCTTGCACAATTTATGCTTGAACCTGTTATGCTGTTTGTCTGAATAAATGATATACTTTTTAAAACCTGCAAAGGTAAACCAGGCTTTTTTTTGCTTAAGAAAGCCGTGCTTTGTGTCCCGAACCTGGCTAAACTGACTCTTAGACTAGACTAAAGGCCTTAGCTCTGCCCAGTACAAGAGGTAATAAGACCCTGACCGCCACTCAAATCATGGAGCTGAGGAAGAAAAGAATATTTACTCCAGGCTCTGGTGAAAGGGTAGTGGAAACTGCAGTATGAATAGAAACAATTACACAGGGCTTTGCATGATCAATGGATTCAGCAACAATTCCTCCAGAAGTGGCTGCAATAGCTACAGATCTCCTTGTGGTTTGTTTGTATGTTTAAACCTTCTGAATAAGAATCGATTGATACAAACCCCACCCCACCCCACCCAAAAAAAACAGCATTTGACAACAAGACTTATAATCTCCCTATTGAAAATACAAGTAACTGTTCTCCTCCCCCCATTAACCACTATTCCTTCAGCAAGCATCCTGCACTCTACCCCACTAACCACAAGTAACACAGTTAAATGAGTCCATTCTTTCTGTGCTGGATACCATGATGTTTATCAGTCAATTGTTCCAAATCCCAGAGCACTTTCAAGAGCCAGTCCATAACTGTTGGGCCTTCAACATGTTTCCATTTGAGAGCAAACACATATTCAGCAGCTACCAGGCAGATACGCTTGACACACACCTGCCATTTGAGGCCCAGTAAACAAACAGCAGGATCAACAGGAAATCGTAACGCCAGACACTGTGCCAACAAAGAGCTACTGTAGTCTAAAATGGTTGAATATTCCGGCAAGTCCACCAAATATGGATAAAAATCCCTTTCTCCTCTGAGCACCGCCTACAAACATCAGTAGCACTCTGAGGAAGCACAGCCTGCAGTCGCTCTGGTGTATAGTACCACTGGGCCACAACTTTACAACCATTTTCTTTGATCAATGTACAAAGGGATGCCCTCTTAACTTCCAAAGACGTTTCCAGTCCCCAGAGGTAAATTCCCTCCCTAGATTCACTTCCCACTGGTGCATAAAATTGTATCGCTTAAACTCTTACCCCCAAAAGAACTTATATAATAGATGGAAGCCCTCCATTTCCCCAGGGATACCAACAAATTTTTCAAATGCTCGGTCTTCCAGAATATGCCACAATCACCCTTCAGCAGTCAGAAAATGTTTGATTTGCAAATAAGAAAAGATGTCCCAACTAGAAATAGGTTAAACTAGGTTTTTAAATCTTCAAAATGTGCAAAGATTGCCCACATCCAGCAATTGGTGAAATCGAACCAACCCCTTATGGGCCCAAGTGGAAAAGGCCCCACATGCACACCCCTGGCCCATCCAAAAAAGTGAGGCTCATGACAAATAGGACCTAAGGGACGAAAGCAGAACACCAATCTCACTCCACCTCTTAACTTTGCCCCAAAAGGTGAGAAGAAGCTTCATGAAAGGGTAATATACCAATTAAGATACCGAGAACTACCCTATATCCACAGCAAATGTTTTAAAATCAAAGCTCAGAAAATGTTTCAACTACAGAATGATTCCCCATTTATACGGAGCATTCTCCCAATCCACTAATTGGTTTAACTGTGCTGCCCAATAATACCAGCCTAAATTAGGTACACCACACCTCACCCCCCAGCTTCACATTCTGCCACAAGTGTACTGATAGAATTGAAAAATGAGCTTGCAGAGATATTGTTAGTAATATGTAATTTATCTTTAAAATCAAACACTGTACTGGAAGATTGGAGGATGATCAATGCAACGTGGATTTTAAAAAAGGGTTCCAGAGGTGATCCAGGAAATTATAGACCAGTGAGCCTGACATCGGTGCCGAGCAAAACAGACCATTATAAAGAATAAAATTACAAAGCATATACAGAAGCATAGATTCATGAGACAAAGCCAACAAGGATTTAGTCACAGGAAATCTTGCCTCACCAATCTACTATATTTCTTTGAAGGGGTGAATAAGCATGTGGATAAAGGTGAGCTGGTTGATACTGTGTATCTGGATTGTCAGAAGGCATTTGACAAAGTACCTCATGAAAGACTCCAAAGGAAATTAGAAAGTCATGGGATAGGAGGCAATGTCCTATTGTGGATTAAAAACTGGTTAAAAAGATAGAAAACATTCCTCCCCAGGAACTCCATTCACTGTGTAAATCTCTCTTATCTGCACCCTTCTCCTCCACCGCTAACTCCAGACTCCGTTCCTTTTATCTTGCTGCACCATATGCCTGGAATAGACTTCCTGAGCCGGTACGTCAAGCTCCATCTCTGGCCGTCTTCAAATCTAAGCTAAAAGCCCACCTTTTGATGCTGCTTTTAACTCCTAACCCTTATTGGACTTTGGTCCTGAGGAACTGAGTTCAATTCCCGGCACAGGCAGCTCCTTGTGACTCTGGGCAAGTCACTTAACCCTCCATTGCCCCATGTAAGCCGCATTGAGCCTGCCATGAGTGGGAAAGCGCGGGGTACAAATGTAACAAAAATAAAAATAAAATATTCACTTGTTCAGAACCCTTATTTTACCATCCTCACTTTAATATTCCCTTATCTCTTGTTTGTCCTGTTTGTCTGTCTAATTAGATTATAAGCTCTGTCGAGCAGAGACTCTCTCTTCATGTTCAAGTGTACAGTGCTTCGTACATCTAGTAGCGCTATAGAAATGATAAGTAGTAGTAAAACAGAGAGTACGGTTAAATGGTCAGTATTCTCAATGGAGAAGAATAGATAGTGGGGACCCCTGGGGGTCTGTGCTGGGACCGATGATTTTTAACACATTTATAAATTATCTAGAGATGGGAATAACTAGCGAGGTAAATTTGCCAAAGACACAGTTATTCAAAGTTGTTAAACCGCAAGAAGATTGTGACTGTTGGAAACAGGATATGGAGCTTGACGGACCTTCAGCCTGTCCCAGTATACCAATGTTTATGTTCTTAACACAGATTTCACCAGATGAGGAGTCCTCCCACCCTATATAAAAACATGAAAGTCCCTCTGTAATAGAGAAAGAACCCACAAAGGGACTTCCACTGGCAGAGTACAAAATTAAGATAAAAGATGCAGTAGTACATTAATTTTAAGGGCCACAATACAGCCCCACCAAGATAACCAAGTCCCTTTCCAGAGAAAGATTTTGTCTAATTTGCTGAAATAAGGGAGCATAATTACAGGAGTATAAATGCTTCAAAGTTTTCGGAACCTGAACTCCCAAACACCAAAACTCTTCAACTGCCCACTTAAAAGAAAATTGTCACTTCAGAATATCATCATCCGCAGATGTGGTAGTCACACCCATCAACTCTGTTTTATCCAAGTTAAATTTAAATCCTGCCACAACTCCAAAGGCCAGGGATTCTCAAAGCACCACCAGCAGTGTAAGAACTGGCTGCTCCACATATAACAAAACATCATCCGCAAAAAGAGCAATATTCTGAGTGCCTCCACCCCCGGAAAATCCTCTAATATCTGGATTAGAGTGGACCCGCAAGACAAAGGGTTCCATTCATAATAATGCAAACAAAGGGGAGAGAGACCGTGGTGTACTGGAAAATTTAGCAGGCTTTTTTTCTGGGCATAGCCAGCGTGCAATTTAAGAGGGGGGAGCAGCGCATTCCTCTCTCCCCTCCCCCACAGGCATACCTTTGCTGGCAGGGATGCTGAGCCCCACCAGCCAAATAAATGGACTACAACTACTTCCCGCTGCTTGTTTCTGGCTCTGAGCAGCATGCCAGGAATTCTCATGCACACTTGCATGAGAAGCAGCGGGGCACAGCAGCAGTCCATTTAATTTGGCTGGCGGGGCTCGGTATCCCTGCAAGCAAAGGTAAAGGAGCTCAGAGACGCCATGGGTGGCCCATCTCAAAGCTGGAGATTTACCACCCCTATGCTGGAGATTGAAGGCCAATGAGTGAGGTTTTTCTCAGGAGTCCTAGCCATGTCTAAAACCAATTCAATAAGATGCACATTCCAAAAACTGATATTCTAATCAATAAATAGACAATAAAATTCTTTTTTCTACCTTTTTTTGGTCTGGTCATTTTATTTTTCATATTCTGTTGGTCCCAAATCTCTGGTTTCTGCTTTCCTCTTTCTTCTCTTAACTGTTTTGGCAAAGTCTCCTTGTACATTTGGCACTTCTTTTCATGTCAACCATCTACTTTCTCTCCTAAGTCCAGCACCTCTTTCCCTCTCCATGCCCTCTCCCTTCCTTATTCCTCCCAATGAATCTCTTTCTTCCTATCCAGCACCTCTCTTCCTCATTGCTCCCCCTAATGCAGTACCACTCTCTCTCCCTGCCCCCACCCCTGATACAGCACTTATATCCCTCCCTATCCCTACTGATACAGCACATCTCCCCCTCCCATGCAGTGTCTCCCTTGTGTTGTTGTGTCTCAATGCATCACTTCTCTCCTTCCTTGACCCCCATCATACAGCACATCTCTTCCCACCTTGCCACTCCATGCACCACCTCTCCCTCCTTGCCCCCCCCATGCAGCACCACTTTCCCTCGCTCACTCCCTCCCTCATGCAGTACCTGACTGCGGTCCCTTGTTGCCCCCCATCACCACTGCAATGCAGTTTGCCTGCCTCATTGCCCCACCCGAACCTCTCTGCTTTCTCCCTCTTTGCCTCTCCCCCCCCCCACGCACCTCCTTGCCTGCTTCAGCCACCGTCAGCATGTCCCGCCCCCAAGGGCTGAAGGAAGACCCCCAGGATTGGTTGAAGCAGCCTGTTCCTGATGTGTACCATGATGTGCGGGCAGGGGAGGACAGAGAGAGATCAGAGAGGTACTGCATGGGCAGCAGCGACAGTGGCAGAAGATGCCAGAGTCACTAGGGAGAAGGACGCCAACGCTGCCAAGAGGGGACACAAATCACCCAAGCCCAAATTTTGAGAGCCGATTATGAAGCAGCTTAATTTAACAACTGGTTCCCAAAATTCGTAAAAACTGCTCCGGCACACCACCGGAGAGAGGGCACACCGATGTATAAAACAGGAATCCATATAATCCCCGTTCACTTTGACATGTGCTGTAGGTTGTGTATAAAGAGCCTCTATCCAGGAGCAGAAATTGGGGCCCAAACCAACATTATGCAGGAGCTGGCAAAGATAGGGGGTCCACTGGAGCTAACTATCAAAGGCTTTCTCTGCACAGACTGACAAAACAGTCAGCCAATACTGGGACAGCTGAGCTCCTCAGAGAACTTTTTTTTTTTTTTTTTTTGTTACATTTGTACCCCGCGCTTTCCCACTCATGGCAGGCTCAATGCGGCTTACATGGGGCAATGGAGGGTTAAGTGACATGCCCAGAGTCACAAGGAGCTGCCTGAAGTGGAAATCGAACTCAGTTCCTCAGTTCCCCAGGACCAAAGTCCACCACCCTAACCACTAGGCCACTCCTCATCATACACCGAATATTATTAGCCACCTGCCATTTAAAAATGAATCTAGTCTGATCAGGGTGTACCAACACTAGAAAAACCTGGTTCAAGCGCTCCACCAAAACCTTTGCAAGAAGATTAACATCAACACTCAAAAGCAAGATTGGCCTATAAGAGTTGCAAATCACTGGATCTTTGTCAGGCTTTAAAAGTATGGATATGCCAGCTTTGTGCATACTCAGGGGTAAAGATTTACTAATTAGCAGCCCACTGTCCATACGGCACAGTAAGAGGTCCTACCTCCCTTACAAAATGTTTATATAGCCATGAACCTGTCAAGGCCTGGGGATTTCCCACTATGCCAACTCAATTGCCCAGACCACCTCACTGATGGAAATAAGAGAATCTAAGGCATCCCTGTCCACTGGAGAGAGACATGGTAAATCTACCAAATTCAAATATTGCTGAATAGCGGATGGGGAAACAGAGGTGTCCTGACAGAGTGTGATAAAATTACAGAAAGCAACGACGGATATCCTCCTCAGTATAATATGAGATGCCTTGTTAACATGGTACCCCAACAACTAGCAAACAAAAAACATCTAATGGAGCTGACGTTGTATAAAGTTAACCCACTCAATCTGCATCCTATTCAAATCACCCCGAACCGAAGCCAAACCGAAAAAATATTGGGGGTGGAGCACCCCTGAAGTCTCCTCTCCAATTAACTCAAGAACTCTCAAAGACACAAATGTTCCTTATCCAAAGCTCATTTTCTATGGGCCCCCATTTAATAATATGACCCAGCACTACTGCCTTAGGAGCATCCCATAAATAATCAGACACCTCCCCAGTATCATTGTCAAATAATCTCTAATGACCCCCTTTAAGATCATCACAAATTTGGCAATCGCCCAACAAATTTTGAGTCTCCAAAAACCCATGCAACTCCTCCCCTGCCCCCAAATCCCCTAATTCGACCCACACTGGGATGTGATCAGATGTTAGTATAGGCTCGATGCCCATCTCACGAATGTGTCCCCACTACAATTACGACAAAGAGTCAATTCTAGCGTATGTGTCACACCAGTGAGTGTAAAAAGTATTGGTATGATGCATGGGGAAATAAAGTCCAAAGCTTTCGGGAAGACATGCTGAACCTCTGCACAAGTCAAGGCACCAAGGGGAGATCCTAGAAACAGTATCCAAGGGGGAAATTGTGGCCTCGCTCTCAAGCCTCCATTCCCCAGTGGTGACATAATTTCCTATTTTAATTCTCTTTCTTTTTTGCCTCCTCCACTATAACCAGCTTCAAGATTGATCTACTCCTTTCAGCTTTTTTTTTTTTGTGTTCCTACAGCTTTCTTTTTCCTTCAACCTGGCCCTCCCATTCTCATTATTTATAATCACCACTCTTCCACTAATGGTTTTCCTCTCCCCCCCCCCCCTTCCAACAACTCTTTCCTCTCCCCCCACAATCCAACATCTCCTGTCTCTCCCCCCCCCCCAATTCCACCATCTTCTCTCTCCACCCCTACCATACGAGCCAGCATTCCTCTGTAGCACCTGCAAACAGCTTCTTCGCTGTGTGTTCGCCACTCAGAATCTCTTCTTTCTCCCCTGCCCATGTAATCCAGCATGAACCTTGTCTGTTGTGCAGCACTGCCCTCATTTCTCTTCCCCCTCCCTCCCTCCGCATCATTCAGCATTGCCCTTTCTCTCTTCCCCCATCTCACACAGATCCATCACTCTCTCCCTGCCATCCAGCATATTCCCTCTCTTTCTCTTCCCCCTATTCTACATCTTCTCCCATCTCTCCTCCCTGCCCATCCAGTATTGCTTCATCTCTTCACCTAAAGCAAAATCCGGGGAAAAAGAAACTGAAAGGGACTCCCCTGCTACCTCTAAATCATTTCCCTCCATCGAAGCCTGTGCCACTGAAATGCGCTGCGCCTCCTGTCAACTGCCATGTGCGGAGCGGGTCACATGTGAGTGGAGAAAATGGCGCCCGCCGATGCGCGCTGCACTAACTGCCCCGAGGAAACCGCCGAAACTATCCCCTGTGCTTCCAACTCACCAGACGCTTGAGGGGAACCCCCCGTCAAGCTGAGCACCCGATGCAGGCTGATGGCAGCAGGACTCACATTCCCCCGACGCTGCTCTCCAGCCCCCACACCGGGAGTAGTGCTTTGCAGCCTCAGAAGGCACTGACATGCTCCACAAACTCCTGCCCCAATTGACACAGCACTTCGTCTAGCTCCTCCATATGATTAAATAAAAACAAAGGCTCTTAAAGAGACGCTTACCTTTTTTTTTTTCAGGAGAGAAAGGAAACACCCGATCAGGCCAACAGCCCCAGGCAACGGAGGAAAGGTAGGGGGAGACCAGGAGGGACCTGGCACCACCAGGTGTACACCACAAGCTGCCACTCAACCCCCGTCTGTGCTAAACTAGGCCCAAAGGACACCAGTAGCCAGATCAAACCAGAGCTGCACAGAGATATCCCTCCACCTGCTAGATACAGAGAATACTTGGGTTTACTTGGCTGCACAGGTCCACATATAGCAAACCTCGGAGGTTCTCTCTATCTCCACCTGTTGGTAGAGGGACACAACCCACAAGTCTCTGGATTGATCTATGAGACGCTATGGAAATACAAAAAAAAAAAAAAGGTCTGAAAGTTTTCAGATATAAGAGAAAGCTGTGCTATGGATTATTAATCAGCTTCATTACTGCACCAGCATACATAGGGAAGGCAAACAGTTTTGCTACACCTCTACAACCTGGAAGGACATAACCTACTGCCCTGAACAGCTCCATTTCCTTTTCCTTAACTATATCACAGCAAAAATCATTACCAAGATTCTACTAACAAAACAAGAAGGACTTGAACACAAGGAGTAAGTCCCCCACCCCCACTATTATAAATGTTTTCCAGAAAGGAGTAGTTATCAACGACTTCACTGATAGTGTGGGTACCTAATCATTCGAAGAAGCCAAAAATAATAAGATCTAAAATCACAAGCTGAAGTAGGCTGTACTAACAAAAGATCTCAAAATAATAGCCTTCACCAACATATTTAAGTATTAACAGGAGCACAAAAAATGTAGTCCTAACAGGACCACAAAAAGGATACACATCGAAACAAGTTATATAAGAACATAAGAATTGCGTGGATCAGATCAATGGTCCATTAGGCCAGTATCCTGCTGCCCAGCAGTGGCCAATCCAGGTCACAAGTACCTGGCAGAAACCCAATTAGTAGCACCATTCCATTTAATTTAATCTCACTCATTCCGATTTCCAAATCATTTATAAGTGTTAAATAGCACAGGCCCCAGTACAGATCCCTGCAGCACTCCACTATTCACCCTCCTCTGTTGACAAAAAAATGTTCATTTAACCCTACCCTCTGTTTTCTGTCCAATAACCAATTCTTAATCCACAGAAGGACATTGCTTCCTATCCCATGACTCCTCAATTCTGTCAGAAGTCTCCCTCAAGGCACCATGTCAAAAGCCCCCTGAAAATCTAGATACAGATAGCCCTTGAACAAAGTACCCCATGAAAGACCCCCAAGAAAACCAAGGGAATGGATAGGGCCACAGAGAGAAGATACAGAAAGGGACATAGAGGAAAGATGAATGGTGAACATGAAGAGCGATGAAATGTTAAATGGGCAGAAGACCCTGACAACAGAAAAGAGACCCTGGGACCAAAGCAAATGGAAAAATAAAGTGCTTAGATAACAGAGGTAAGAAAAACAAAAAAAAAACCCACACAATATTTATTCTGAATTAGAGTATGTCAATTTCAGAAAACATGCTTCTCCGACACCTTACATTTCAGTTTCTATCTAGTATTGCTATACATGTAGTACTTGACTTTATGAGGTTTCCACTTAAGTCTTTTTGTCTTCATATCGCTATTACTGATGTGTGATCCCTTATTTCAAATTTGTTGAGGGTCTGTCTGTTCTGTATATGTGACCAAGGTGTGGTATTCTGCTAGTGTTTATTTTCTGTGTAGGGATCTGCAGTTAATCTGGCAGAACCCAAAGCAGAGAAGCTTATAGAGAGGACCTTGTAGATCATAAAATTTAAAAATATTTTTGTATCCCAACCATCCATAGTTCTAGGCAATTTAGAAACAAACAACAAAAAAATTCATAAATCAGAATGTGCAGACAACATTAGACAATTACTAGGATTGCCCAAAAATAAGGTATTACGCTCCTTTTGTACTTTGTAAACCTTTCAAAATCACTGCACACCCTTTAAGACCAGTTACCCAATACTCACTAGCTCTCTCCCAAAGCTACTGCACGTTAATGCAAGGAGCCTTGGTACATTCTTTGAACCCAATGACTAACCTATTTTCAACGTCAGAATAATCCTTCAATTCCCCAGCAATCAAATAATTCACTAAAGTAAATGCTTGTGCTATTGTAGAACCGCTCCCAATAAAGAGAAGATAAATGGAAAGAAAATAAAAAACTATAGAGTATTTTTGTCTCAAACATTTACCACCACCCCCAATAAGATTTGACAAAACGCAAAAAAAAAAAGAAAAAGAAAAGAAATCCCTTGTCCAGGCAGCCAAAACTATCAGAATGGTTGGTAACAGGAAAAACACTTCTCTTTCTAAAGAGAGCTACAACTAACCCCCCCACCCCCACCCTCTCTCAAGAACTACCACTTAACTTGCTTGCTTACCAACAAAATTTACAAGTTGTTTACTGTAATAGATGCAAACAGAATACATGATCACATAATATCACGGAAATAGAAAAGAAAGGCAATAAAAAGAGGAGTATATGAAACCAAAGACTAGCCGATGCTGAAAAAGCAACAATGACCAGCTGTAAGGGAAAAAAAATCCCAATACAAAATGAACTGATTTACGAATGCTTTTTATAACATCCTGCAACCTTAAAATGCCTAGAAATGTACAAAGTGAATCATGGATTGAATACATTATTCAAGTAAACTACACGCCATCTGAATTATGAAGGCAATTTTGTCTTTCCAGATCCAGTGAGGAAACATATCACTACTCTTGTCCTAGCAAAACAGAAGAAAGAAACCTCGATGAATGGAACAAAGCAAAGATCAGTCAAAAAGCAGAGTCAATCAACTACTCTTGTCCTGTCAGACCCCGTATCCACCAAGTATGTATATTAACCCATTGGGCTATGGATTTAGCCCAGAGGCATTGATGAATCGGTATCACCAAATTTACTATTTTTTTTAATGAAGCTATACAACCGTGATTATCTGAGTAGTGACTGTCCGTTCCTAGGTCAGTATGTCAAGCTCCATCTCCTTTTGAAGCTGCTTTGAAGCTCCTATTCACTTGTTCATTACCCATGTGGGTTTTATCATTCCCACCATAATTAATTCCCTAATCTCTTATTTGTCCTGTTTGTCTTGATTAGATTGTAAGCTCTGTCAAGCTGGGACTCTTACATGTTTAGTGCACAGTGTATATAGTAGTGCAATAAAAATAAGCAATAGTGGTACTGAAGAGTTTCTCAGCTGACAATGTAACTTTCCTTAATAGAAAAGGTAAGAAAAACTGAAAAGGTCCACCTGACAGAAGAATATAAAAAGAACTGAAGGCATTTATAGATTTGTCAATAAAATATGCAACAATGATGCACAAGTTACTGAGAAAAGATCTGCCAAGATTGCTACAGAAGACACGCTGAATTTGAAAAGTGTTTTAATAGCACAGTGTAAGATACACGTTACCAATTAGCTTGCAATGCCTGCGTTCTCATACAGGATCTTAGAGTGACTAAGAATAATATTCCTCCATTTGCACTGGATAACTTATGCCAGTGGTTTCTAAGCCTGGTCCCGGAGGCACCCCAGCCAGTCATGTTTTCAAGATATCACGAAGATAAAGTTTGCCTATTTGCGGATGATACTAAGATCTGTAACAGAGTGGACACCCCGGAGGGAGTGGAAAACATGAAAAAGGACCTAAGGAAGCTAGAAGAATGGTCCAAGGTTTAGCTATTAAAATTCAATGCGAAGAAATGCAAAGTGATGCACTTAGGGAATAGAAATCCACGGGAGACATATGTGTTAGGCGGGGAGAGTCTGATAAGTACGGATGGGGAGAGGGATCTTGGGGTGATAGTATCTGAGGATTTGAAGGTGTCGAAACAGTGTGACAAGGCGGTGGCCGTAGCTAGAAGGTTGTTAGGCTGTATAAAGAGAGGTGTGACCAGCAGAAGAAAGGGGGTGTTGATGCCCCTGTATAAATCGTTGGTGAGGCTCCACCTGGAGTATTGTGTTCAATTTTTGAGGCCGTATCTTGCTAAGAATGTAAAAAGAATTGAAGCGGTGCAAAGAAAAGCTACGAGAATGGTATGGGATTTGCGTTACAAGACTATGAGGAGAGACTTGCTGACCTGAACATGTATACTCTGGAGGAAAGGAGAAACAGGGGTGATATGATACAGATGTTCAAATATTTGAAAGGTATTAATCCGCAAACGAACCTTTTCCGGAGATGCGAAGGCGGTAGAACGAGAGGACATGAAATGAGATTGAAGGGGGGCAGACTCAAGAAAAATGTCAGGAAGTATTTTTTCACAGAGAGAGTAGTGGATGCTTGGAATGCCCTCCCGCGGGAGGTGGTGGAAATGAAAACGGTAACGGAATTCAAACATGCGTGGGATAAACATAAAGGAATCCTGTTCAGAAGAAATGGATCCTAAGGAGCTTAGCCGAGGTTGGGTGGCAGAGCCAGTGGCGGGAGGCGGGGATAGTGCTGGGCAGACTTATACGGTCTGTGCCAGAACCAGTGGCGGGAGGCAGGGATAGTGCTGGGCAGACTTATACGGTCTGTGCCAGAACCAGTGGTAGGAGGCAGGGATAGTGCTGGGCAGACTTATTCGGTCTGTGCCCTGAAAAGGACAGGTACAAATCAAGGTAAGGTACACACAAAAAGTAGCACATATGAGTTTATCTTGTTGGGCAGACTGGATGGACCGTGCAGGTCTTTTTCTGCCGTCATCTACTATGTTATGTTACTATGTTATAAGAGAAATTTGCATGCAGTGGAGTTAGTGCATGCAAAGGTCTCATGAATAGTCATTGTGGATATCCTGAAAACCTGACTGGCTGGGGTGCCTCCAGGACCAGGTTTGGGAACCACTGACTTATGCCAAGACCAAATATCCCAAGAGCTAAGCCTGCATGGGTCTTGAAGATAAATTTACAAATAGAGCTATCCTCAAATTTTTAAACATGACAAACCAATTAGGAAAATGCTGAATAAGATTACTCGGAATCAAATAAATCACTTAAATATATAATATATAAAAAAATAAACAGAAAAATATATTTAAGTGAACTTAAATATAAAGGAGAGAGATTGGTAATTGCACTACTGGGATGGGGGGGACTATGGACAACAGTTCAATTATTTAAAAAAAAAAAAAAAAAGCAATCAGTATTTTCTTGTGAATTGGAAACAGTAACATCTTATTGCTGGGTGTGATGTGTAAGTAGACTAAAAGGTAGTATGTCTCATCCACTAGAAACTGTGTTAACACTACTAACACTGGAGCAATGAACTTGGATGAACTATGGAAAACAAAATGGTTGTGACCAACTAGGACATTCCCATTCTCAACAATACAAAAATTGATGAAAGAAAGCCAGACACCGAGATAAGCACAAGAATGGCAATAATACTAACAAATATTAGCAACAAGAGACTTATGTACTATGCACAGAAAAAGAGGCGGCTCTCAAATACCAAAAAAAAAAAAAAAAAAAAACTTCAAAAATCAAGAGAAGACAGGTGGAGAAACATACAGAATTTGTCCCAATTGTACAGGGCCCCATTGGCCTGAATAAAACATTTCCAATAGCCTGAATATATTACACCTATGAAATGTAGTAGAAGACTGTCACAATGCAAATGTGTTAACATGAACATAAGGAGGTCATTCCTGTCAAGACACAGGCAAAATTAACTCATTTGTCAATATTTGTTTTCAATTTGACTGCCCACTTCAAAAAGATCTCAACAGAATGGAGTCTTCCCAGAGTGTGGCTACTAAAATGGGCAGTGCTCTGTCATAAAGCGTATGAGGACAGACTTAAAGATCTCAATATGTATACTTTGGAAAAAAAGCAGGAGAGGGAAGATAAGATAAACACATTTAAAATACCTAGGTGTCAAATGCGGAGGAGGCAAGTCTCTTTCAATTGGGAGGAAGCTCTGGAATGAGGGAACATAAGGTAAAGATGAAAGCATACAGACTCAGAAGTAACCTGAGAAAATACTTCTTCACGGAAAGGTGAATTCGTGGAACGTCATCCAGGTAGAGGTGGTGGAGATAAAAACTGTACCTGAATTTAAGAAAGCTCAGGAGATGTACATACGATCTCTAAGAGAGTGAACGGGAGACTAGATGGCACGAATGGGCAGACCTGATAGATATTATCTGCCTTCATTTTTTTCTCTGTTTAACACCTCTCAAGACATCATTCCTGTGCTAAATTTATGTCACTTAAGTCATGTCCCCATACATTCTTAATTGCAAGTAATAATGTGTTCTCAAGAAGCAATGTGGCAAGATGTGCAATGATACATTAATTCTAAAACTGATAGTAGGGAGTAGTTAAGGTGTGTTACAGCTATAATGCTCCTTATTTGCCCCTTAACATGCATTAAAACAGCAGTAATATACATTATATAATCGTAAACTATATTAATGTAAGTTACAGTAGGATACATAATATTGAGATGCTAAATATATTTATTTTGTTACATTTGTACCCCACATTTGATGCTCCCATGCCACATCTTAAAGGGGCTGGGCAATAAAAGCTTAACCTACTCTTTCCTCCCACAGTCCTGTGCATTCACATTCCTGCCTTTTTAAACTCCCATACCTAATATAGCCCCCTTTACACAAAGAACATTCCACCCCCTCCCCCGAAAACTATGGTGTCTTGAGATTCAGGGCAGAAGAGATCCTCAGTCACTCCTACCCCTCCTGGGTTAAAAATGACACTGGCAACCCCTAGTCGTGTCTCATAGTATTACTGCTAGGAGTCAAGGTACCATAGAAGGGCTTTTTTTGGGGGGGGTGGGGGTGGGGGAGAACTTACCACACCTTAATAATTACCCCTCTAAATGCCTAAACGTGATATTCTAATGTGTGCGTTGCAAACATTTCCTATATCCCACCTGTTAAATAATTAAGAACACAAGGTAAATATAAAAAGCATGGTACTTACACACTGCAATATGATGAAAACATCACATAGAAAAGCAGACCTAAAATTAAACCTAATTAACAAGCTCTCAGGATACGGAAACTGATTATTCCATCACCATTCTTTTATTATACTAAAGTACATGGTAAAAAAAACCACGACAACTATGTGTAAAATTTTAAGAAACTTAAAATAAGCAATTTGGGAAAAAAAATGCAAAGGTTTCCAGTACAGATACAGGGCTAGCCCTGCCAATAGACAGATTAAATGTTCACCTAGGGTGGCAGCAGTTGGGAAACTGTACTCCTGTACTATTGCCCATCTTCACCCACCACTGCCCCCTTCTTTCTGGTGCCAAAGAGGCAAAAAGATTCAGCACCAGCACAGATCTGCATTCAAGCACTGTCTTGTACTGTTCCACTCCCTGCAAGAGGAAGTCCTGTATCACAATGGAGCAGGGCAAAACAGCACTGGAGTTCGAGCCTGTGCTTCAAAGCCCATCAGTGAATCCTCCTGCCCTTTCAACAATGAAGGAAAACAGAAGCAGCAGGCCTAGTAGGAAGAAAGGAAAAACAGAATATCCGGGATGCTGGATTCAGAGGTGGGGACAGTAGGGAAAGGGAGATGCTGGCCTGTTTGGAGGGTTATTGTCTGATACCACCAGTGTGATAGTGGAAATACATAGTTGAAGGTTTGCCAAGGCACTAGGGAGTCTGATTCTCTTGAGTTGGCTCTGTATAGACGTACTGTGTTGGTGACATTGAGGCATATTTTCAAAGCACTTAGCCTTCCAAAGTTCCATAGGTTTCTATGGAACTTTGGAAGGCTAAGTGCTTTGAAATGAGCCCCAAAATTATATCCTTAGATAATTTTACATTAGCCTGCGCGATCAGCTCGTCCAACATAAATGTAACTTGCAAAGCATCCAATTTTTCCATTATGTTTACTGAAAAGGACCCTTAAACAATACATAAATTAAGATGCAATAACTACAGTGGGGGAAATAAGTATTTGATCCCTTGCTGATTTTGTAAGTTTGCCCACTGACAAAGACATGAGCAGCCCATAATTGAAGGGTAGGTTATTGGTAACAGTGAGAGATAGCACATCACAAATTAAATCCGGAAAATCACATTGTGGAAAGTATATGAATTTATTTGCATTCTGCAGAGGGAAATAAGTATTTGATCCCCCACCAACCAGTAAGAGATCTGGCCCCTACAGACCAGGTAGATGCTCCAAATCAACTCGTTACCTGCATGACAGACAGCTGTCGGCAATGGTCACCTGTATGAAAGACACCTGTCCACAGACTCAGTGAATCAGTCAGACTCTAACCTCTACAAAATGGCCAAGAGCAAGGAGCTGTCTAAGGATGTCAGGGACAAGATCATACACCTGCACAAGGCTGGAATGGGCTACAAAACCATCAGTAAGATGCTGGGCGAGAAGGAGACAACTGTTGGTGCCATAGTAAGAAAATGGAAGAAGTACAAAATGACTGTCAATCGACAAAGATCTGGGGCTCCACGCAAAATCTCACCTCGTGGGGTATCCTTGATCATGAGGAAGGTTAGAAATCAGCCTACAACTACAAGGGGGGAACTTGTCAATGATCTCAAGGCAGCTGGGACCACTGTCACCACGAAAACCATTGGTAACACATTACGACATAACGGATTGCAATCCTGCAGTGCCCGCAAGGTCCCCCTGCTCCGGAAGGCACATGTGACGGCCCGTCTGAAGTTTGCCAGTGAACACCTGGATGATGCCGAGAGTGATTGGGAGAAGGTGCTGTGGTCAGATGAGACAAAAATTGAGCTCTTTGGCATGAACTCAACTCGCCGTGTTTGGAGGAAGAGAAATGCTGCCTATGACCCAAAGAACACCGTCCCCACTGTCAAGCATGGAGGTGGAAATGTTATGTTTTGGGGGTGTTTCTCTGCTAAGGGCACAGGACTACTTCACCGCATCAATGGGAGAATGGATGGGGCCATGTACCGTACAATTCTGAGTGACAACCTCCTTCCCTCCGCCAGGGCCTTAAAATGGGTCGTGGCTGGGTCTTCCAGCACGACAATGACCCAAAACATACAGCCAAGGCAACAAAGGAGTGGCTCAGGAAGAAGCACATTAGGGTCATGGAGTGGCCTAGCCAGTCACCAGACCTTAATCCCATTGAAAACTTATGGAGGGAGCTGAAGCTGCGAGTTGCCAAGCGACAGCCCAGAACTCTTAATGATTTAGAGATGATCTGCAAAGAGGAGTGGACCAAAATTCCTCCTGACATGTGTGCAAACCTCATCATCAACTACAGAAGACGTCTGACCGCTGTGCTTGCCAACAAGGGTTTTGCCACCAAGTATTAGGTCTTGTTTGCCAGAGGGATTAAATACTTATTTCCCTCTGCAGAATGCAAATAAATTCATATACTTTCCACAATGTGATTTTCCGGATTTAATTTGTGATGTGCTATCTCTCACTGTTACCAATAACCTACCCTTCAATTATGGGCTGCTCATGTCTTTGTCAGTGGGCAAACTTACAAAATCAGCGAGGGATCAAATACTTATTTCCCCCACTGTATCTTCAAAGCTTAACTGAACACTAAAAACAAAAAGAGGACTCAACCTGAAGCCCCTCAACTGTTCGTCCCCCTCCACTGTCGACTCCTTGAGCTCGAACCCTCTCTCACCTGCTGCAAAGTGCAGTGGGGTTGATTTCCTTCCCGCCATGTCCTTGGCATTCACGTTGCTGGAGTCCAGCAGCCGCTTCACCCGTGACACATCCCCGTTCCTGCAGGCCTCGAACAATTCCCTAAAGGCGCCGCTGACAGCTGATGAACTGAACTCCGGGCTCTCAGCGGGGCTAGAACCCGAGGATACGCTACTGCTGCTGCTCCCGGTACTCGTGCTACTGCTACTGCTCAGGCTAGAAACGGAGACCGAGGCTGCGGAGTCTGGGGGCTCGGTCGGGGACACAGACTGTTCTGGATCTCTGTCTCGGCCGCCGCCGCCGC
This sequence comes from Microcaecilia unicolor, assembly GCF_901765095.1. Classification (NCBI taxonomy): domain Eukaryota; kingdom Metazoa; phylum Chordata; class Amphibia; order Gymnophiona; family Siphonopidae; genus Microcaecilia; species Microcaecilia unicolor. The sequence continues at coordinate 354,529,400 of NC_044032.1, read as the reverse complement.
CGCCTCCTCCTCCTCCTGCTGCTGCAACAGCTACATCGGGGTTTTCATCTGCTTCACTACCAGCCGCCGCCTCCAGTCCGTAACGAGAACATAGACCAGGACTATGCGGTGGAGAAGAGGCACCAACAGGAACCGGAGGCGTTACTCCCCTGTGCTGCTGAGGTGAGCGACGTACCGCTGCCGCCATCTTCAAACCCTCAGCCTCCTCACTGCAGTAACTGCACCGCCCCCTTCCTATTGCTTGTTTCCGCCTCCCCGAACCAATCGGAGACGAGAAAGGCCCACAGACCGGAATTGACGTCAACGGGTGATGGGATGAGCGTTCTAATATGTTATTATTGTGCCGGGGTAAACAAAATTAAAAAAAAGACCTTGCCGGGTCCCCGCTTCCAGTTCCTTCCTGTACCTATGAGGTGTCTGAGGGTGGAAGCCTGGGCCGTCAGGAGCTGAAGGTGGCTGGATGCTGCCGCCGGTTCACTCCCGCGAACCCGGAAGAATCGCGCATGTGCGGGCGCCTGAACTCGGGGCCCATGGGAGGGGAGACCAAGGATGTTTAATATGACAGGAGAAGGCATGGGGCTGTGTCAAAGAGGTTTAATAAAGACATGAAACGGCATGAGCCTATCTGGCCCATTGTATGGCTGAATCCAGTGGGCGGAGCTTGGCGCCATATTGAGTGATCCAAAACATTTGCGGATGCTATTTATTTATTTATTGCATTTGTATCCCACATTTTCCCACCTATTTGCGGGCTCAGTGTGGCTTACAATAAGACTTGAATAATAGAAATACATTTGTTACAAATAAGTTATGGATTACATTGAACAGAGTTGTGCGAGGCATTCGAATATCGTTGGTAGTATAACAATGGGACAAAACATAGAAACATTAGAAGGAAACAATGGGAAATTGAGAACAATAGCAAATTTATGAGGTTTCTATTCTTTTATTAAACTCTTTGGTTTTGCATTCTGACTGTTAGGAGAGCATGGGGTGTAGTGGGGATTTTCTTATACTGTGCCAAAACTGAAAACTCTTATTTCTTCATTCCGGACAATAATAAAAGGAGCTTACCATTGAATATTATCTACCCAACTGGACATGTACAAAGTCTGTCATTTAATGATGCCTCATATTCAGAAATTGTAGCCATAATACAGACAGTTACATAAGTAATGCCACACTGGGAAAAGACCAAGGGTCCATGAGCCCATTCTGCCTCGCCTCACCCTATGCTTGGAACAACCTTCCTGAACCCTTACGCCAAGCCCCCTCCCTGCCCGTCTTCAAGTCTTTGCTTAAAGCCCACCTTCAATGCTGCATTCAGCACCTAACCCTTACCGTTCAGTGAATCCAGACTGCCCCAATTTGACTGCCCCTATCGGACCGACCGTTCACTTGTCTATTAGATTGTAAGCTCTTTGAGCAGGGACTGTCTCTCTTTGTTAAATTGTACAGCGCTGCGTAACCTTAGTAGCGCTCTAGAAATGTTAAGTAGTAGTAGCCCAGCATCCTGTCCACGACAGCGGCCAATCCAGGCCAAGGGCACCTGGCAAGCTTCCCAAACATACAAACATTCTATACATGTTATTCCTGGAATTGTGGATTTTTCCCAAGTCCATTTAGTAGTGGTTTATGGACTTGTCCTTTAGGAAACCATCTAACCCCCTTTTAAACTCTGCCAACCTAACTGCCTTCACCACGTTCTCCGGCAACGAATTCCAGAGTTTAATTACGCGTTGGGTGAAGAAACGTTTTCTCCAATTTGTTTTAAATTTACTAAACTGTAGTTTCATCGCATGCCCCCTAGTCCTAGTATTTTTGGAAAGCGTGAACAGATGCTTCACATCTACCTGTTCCACTCCACTCATTATTTTATATACCTCTATCATGTCTCCCCTCAGCTGTCTCTTCTCCAAGCTGAAAAGCCCTAGCCTCCTTAGTCTTTCTTCATAGGGAAGTCGTCCCATCCCCGCTATCATTTTAGTCGCCCTTCGCTGCACCTTTTCCAATTCCACTATATCTTTCTTGAGATGCGGCGACCAGAATTGAACACAATACTCAATGTGCGGTCGCACCATGGAGCGATATAACGGCATTATAACATCCTCACACCTGTTTTCCATACCTTTCCTAATAATACCCAACATTCTATTCGCTTTCTGAGCCGCAGCAGCACACTGAGCAGAAGGTTTCAGCATATTATCAACAACGACACCCAGATCCCTTTCTTGGTCCGTAACTCCTAACGTGGAACCTTGCATGACGTAGCTATAATTCGGGTTCTTTTTTCCCACATGCATCACCTTGCACTTGCTCACATTAAACGTCATCTGCCAGCTAGCCGCCCAGTCTCCCAGTCTCGTAAGGTCCTTCTGTAATTTTTCTCAATCCTGTCGCGAGTTAACGACTTTGAATAACTTTGTGTCATCAGCAAATTTAATTACCTCGCTAGTTACTCCTATCTCTAAATCATTTATAAATATATTTAAAAGCAGCGGTCCTAGCACAGACCCCTGAGGAACCCCACTAACTACTCTTCTCCATTGTGAATACTGCCCATTTAACCCCACTCTCTGTTTCCTATCCTTCAACCAGTTTTTAATCCACAATAGGACTTTTCCTCCTATCCCTTGACCCTCCAATTTCTTCTGTAGCCTTTCATGAGGTACCTTGTCAAACGCCTTTTGAAAATCCAGATACACAATATCAACCGGCTCCCCTTTGTCCACATGTTTGTTTACTCCTTCAATGAATTGAAGTAAATTGGTGGTCAGGCAAGTTGTTCAAACATTACCACATGCACATACTAGAACAGCTATCCATAATACATACATTGCCAAAGTCAACAACAACATCAACTGAGTACATCCTAAATGTAATTTTTCTGTTTATCATCTTTATTCAAAGCCCACGGTGCTAGATAAGCTTCATAAGGAACAAGAAAAAAAAAACAATGAACCATCCAACATGACACAACATAAACTTTTACAGAGAAACATGCTATGGTGACTAAACACAATAACCGTGCCTCATTACATAAGTACATAAGTATTGCCATACTGGAAAAGACCAAAGGTCCATCAAGCCCAGCATCCTGTTTCCAACAGTGACCAATCCAGGTCACAAATACCTGGCAAGAACCGAAAAAAGTACACAGCGCTGCGTAAGTCTAGTAGCGCTATAGAAATGATAAGTAGTAGTAGTAGTATACTGCTTATCCCAGAAATAGTGGAGTTTCGCCAAGTCCATTTATTTATTTCTAGCATTTGTATACCACATTTTCCCACCTATTTGCAGGCTCAATGTGGCTTACAATTGTTCTGTAATGGTGATCACCAATTTTGGAAAAGAGAAATACATAGTTAAAATATAGAGGTGACAGAGTGGAATTAGGTAGTCAAATAAAGTTCATTTTCATAATAAGAAATAAAAGCTAATTGGATAAAACTTCATTCGTAGTAGATTAGCTTGAACAATCAGGAATAAAGAGTTACGTTTTGTGTAGCTCTGGTGTAAACTTTGTTATTGATATTTAGGATGGATCTTCGTGGTATGCCTTATTGAATAGGTTAGTTTTCAGTAATTTCGGAAATTATTTATGTCGTGTGTTGTTTTTACTGATTTTGGTAATTCATTCCATATTTGCGTGCTTATAGAAGAGAAACTGGATGCATGTGTTGATTTATATTTTAGTCCTTTACAGTTGGTCTATAATGGTCTATGGACTTTTCCTTTAAGAAGAAATCCAAACCTTTTTTAAACTCCGCTAAGCTAACCACCTTTACCACATTCTCTGGCAATGAATTCCAGAGTTTAATTACACGTTGAGTGAAGAAAAATTTTCTCCGATTTGTTTTAAATTTACTACATTGTACAGGGCCGGTCCTAGGGTCTCTGGCGCCCCCCTGCAGACTATCAGTTGGTGCCCCCTCCCATCTCCTTTCTCTCTTCTCCCACCCTGCCCCTGTCCAGTGATTCTCCTTCCCCCCCATCCCCCTCCCATTTATGGCCACCTGCCCACCCTCTTCTCCCCCCAACATCCCCCTTTTTCTTCTTGCAACCCTGCGGGGTTTAAGTCTTTTTTAATTTACCTCCGTCCCAGCATCCGCGTCATTTCAAAGCCCTGCCTGTCTCTAGCCTTCCCTCCCTTCGTGAGTTCGTTCCCGCAGAGACCCGCCCTCGAGGAAATGACGTCAGAAGGCGGGACTCTGCAGGAACGAACTCACGAAGGGAGGGAAGGCTAGAGACAGGCAGGGCTTTGAAATGACGTGGCTGCTGGGACGGAGGTAAATAAAAGATTTAAACCCCCAAGGGCGGCGTGGTATGGCGGCGCAGCGGTGCCCTTGAAAGCAGGCACCCCCCTGCGGTGCTTACCCCGCTTACTGGGTTTGACCGGCCCTGACATTGTAGCTTCATCGCATGCTCCCTAGTCCTAGTATTTTTGGAAACCATAAACAGACGCTTCACATCTACCCGTTCAACTCCACTCATTATTTTATAGACCTCTATCATATCTCCCCTCAGCCGCCTTTTCTCCAAGCTGAAGAGCCCTAGACGCTTTAGCCTTTCCTCATAGGGAAGTTGTCCCATCCCCTTTATTATTTTTGTCACCCCTCTCTTCACCTTTTCTAATTCCAGAATTGAACACAATATTCGAAGTGCGGTCGCACCATGGAGCGATACAAAGGCATTATAACATCCTCATTTTTATTTTCCATTCCTTTCCTAATAATACCTAACATTCTATTTGCTTTCTTAGCCGCAGCACTGAGCAGAAAGTTTCAACGTATCAACGACGACACCCAGATCCCTTTCTTAGTCGCCCTTCGCTGCACCTTTTCCAATTCCACTATATCTTTCTTGAGATGCAGCGACCAGAATTGAACACAATACTCAATGTGCGGTCGCACCATGGAGCGATATAACGGCATTATAACATCCTCACACCTGTTTTCCATACCTTTCCTAATACCCAACATTCTATTCGCTTTCTGAGCCGCAGCAGCACACTGAGCAGAAGGTTTCAGCATATTATCAACGACGACACCCAGATCCCTTTCTTGGTCCGTAACTCCTAACGTGGAACCTTGCATGACGTAGCTATAATTCGGGTTCTTTTTTCCCAAATGCATTACCTTGCACTTGCTCACATTAAACGTCATCTGCCATTTAGCCGCCCAGTCTCCCAGTCTCGTAAGGTCCTCTTGTAATTTTTCACAATCCTACATAAGTACATAAGTACATAAGTAGTGCCATACTGGGAAAGACCAAAGGTCCATCTAGCCCAGCATCCTGTCACCGACAGTGGCCAATCCAGGTCAAGGGCACCTGGCACGCTCCCCAAACGTAAAAACATTCCAGACAAGTTATACCTAAAAATGAGGAATTTTTCCAGTCCATTTAATAGCGGTCTATGGACTTGTCCTTTAGGAATCTATCTAACCCCTTTTTAAACTCCGTCAAGCTAACCGCCCGTACCACGTTCTCCGGCAATGAATTCCAGAGTCTAATTACACGTTGGGTGAAGAAAAATTTTCTCCGATTCGTTTTAAATTTACCACACTGTAGCTTCAACTCATGCCCTCTAGTCCTAGTATTTTTGGATAGCGTGAACAGTCGCTTCACATCCACCCGATCCATTCCACTCATTATTTTATACACTTCTATCATATCTCCCCTCAGCCGTCTCTTCTCCAAGCTGAAAAGCCCTAGCCTTCTCAGCCTCTCTTCATAGGAAAGTCGTCCCATCCCCACTATCATTTTCGTCGCCCTTCGCTGTACCTTTTCCAATTCTACTATATCTTTTTTGAGATACGGAGACCAGTACTGAACACAATACTCCAGGTGCGGTCGCACCATGGAGCGATACAACGGCATTATAACATCCGCACACCTGGACTCCATACCCTTCCTAATAACACCCAACATTCTATTCGCTTTCCTAGCCGCAGCAGCACACTGAGCAGAAGGTTTCAGCGTATCATCGACGACGACACCCAGATCCCTTTCTTGATCCGTAACTCCTAACGCGGAACCTTGCAAGACATAGCTATAATTCGGGTTCCTCTTACCCACATGCATCACTTTGCACTTGTCAACATTGAACTTCATCTGCCACTTGCACGCCCATTCTCCCAGTCTCGCAAGGTCCTCCTGTAATCGTTCACATTCCTCCTGCGACTTGACGACCCTGAATAATTTTGTGTCATCGGCGAATTTAATTACCTCACTAGTTATTCCCATCTCTAGGTCATTTATAAATACATTAAAAAGCAACGGACCCAGCACAGACCCCTGCGGGACCCCACTAACTACCCTCCTCCACTGAGAATACTGGCCACGCAATCCTACTCTCTGCTTCCTATCTTTCAACCAGTTCTTAATCCATAATAATACCCTACCTCCGATTCCATGACTCTGCAATTTCTTCAGGAGTCTTTCGTGCGGCACTTTGTCAAACGCCTTCTGAAAATCCAGATATACAATATCAACCGGCTCCCCATTGTCCACATGTTTGCTTACCCCCTCAAAAAAATGCATTAGATTGGTGAGGCAAGACTTCCCTTCACTAAATCCGTGCTGACTTTGTCTCATCAGTCCATGTTTTTGTATATGCTCTGCAATTTTATTCTTAATAATAGCCTCCACCATCTTGCCCGGCACCGACGTCAGACTCACCGGTCTATAATTTCCCGGATCTCCTCTGGAACCTTTCTTAAAAATCGGAGTAACATTGGCTACCCTCCAGTCTTCCGGTATTACACTCGATTTTAGGGACAGATTGCATATTTCTAACAGTAGCTCCGCAAGTTCATTTTTAGTTCTATTAATACTCTGGGATGAATACCATCAGGTCCCGGTGATTTACTACTCTTCAGCTTGCTGAATTGACCCATTACATCCTCCAAGGTTACAGAGAATTTGTTTAGTTTCTCCGACTCCCCCGCTTCAAATATTCTTTCCGGCACCGGTGTCCCCCCCAAATCCTCCTCGGTGAAGACCGAAGCAAAGAATTCATTTAATTTCTCCGCTACGGCTTTGTCCTCCTTGATCGCCCCTTTAACACCATTAAATCCTCCCGTGATTTAATGACTTTGAATAACTTTGTGTCATCAGCAAATTTAATTACCTCACTAGTTACTCCCATCTCTAGGTCATTTATAAATATGTTAAAAAGCAGCGGTCCCAGCACAGACCCCTGGAAGGTAACTACCCTTTTTCTTTGAGAATACTGAACATTTAACCCTACTCTCTGTTTTCTATCTTTTAACCAGTTTTTAATCCACAATAGAACACTACCTCCTATACCATGACTCTCCAATTTCCTCTGGAGTCTTTCATGAGGTACTTTGTCAAACGCCTTCTGAAAATCCAGATACACAATATCAACCAGGCCTGGCTCATCTGTATCCACATGTTTGTTCACCCCTTCAAAGAAATGGAGTAGATTGGTGAGGCAAGATTTCCCTTCACTAAATCCATATTGACTTTGTCTCATTAATCCATGCTTTTGAACATGCTCTGTAATTTTGTTCTTAATAATAGTCTCTACCATTTTGCCCGGCACCGACATCAGACTCACTGGTCTATAATTTCCCGGATCTCCTCTGAAACCTTTTTAAAAAATCGGTGTTACATTGGCCACCCTCCAAGCAAAGAATTCATTTAATCTCTCCGCTACGGTTTTGTCTTCCCTGATCACCCCTTTTACTCCTCAGTTATCAAGCAGTCCAACCAATTCTTTTACCAGCTTCCTGCTTTTAATATACCTAAAAAAATGTATTATGTGTTTTTGCCTCCAACGCAATCTTTTTTTCAAAGTCCCTCTTAGCCTTCCTTATCAGCGCTTTGCATTTGACTTGACATTCCTTATGCTGTTTCTTATTATTTTCAGTCGGTTCCTTCTTCCATTTTCTGAAGGATTTTCTTTTAGCTCTAATAGCTTCCTTCACCTCACTTTTTAACCACGCCAGCTGTTGTTTGGTCTTCTGTCCTCCTGTTTTAATACGCAGAATATATTTGGCCTGGGCTTCCAGGGTGGTGTCTTTGAACAGTATCCATGCCTGATTTAAATTTTTGACCCTCGCAGTTGCTACTCTAAGTTTTTTTTCCACCGTTCTTCTCATTTTATCATAGTCTCCTTTTTTAAAGTTAAACGCTAACGTATTTGATTTCCTATGTATACTTACTTCAAAGCTAATATCAAATCCGATCATATTATGATCACTGTTATCAAGCGGCCCCAGCACCATTACCTCCTGCACCAGATCATGCGCTCCACTAAGGACTAGGTTTAGAATTTTCCTTCTCTCGTCGGCTTCTGTACCAGCTGCTCCATAAAGCTGTCCTTGATTTCATCAAGGAATTTTACCTCCCTAGCGTGCCCCGATGTTACATTTACCCAGTCAATATCAGGGTAATTGAAATCACCCATTATTATTGTGTTGCCCAGTTATTTGCGTCCCTAATTTCCTTTAACATTTCTGCATCCGTCTGTTCATCCTGGCCAAGCGGACGGTAGTACACTCCTATAGCTATCCTTCTCTCCTTTACACATGGGATTTCAATCCACAGTGGTTCCAAGAAATGTTTAGTTTCCTGCAGAATTTTCAATCTATTTGATTCAAGGCTCTCATGGCGTAGCTAGGTGGCGTAGCTAGGTGGGGCGCAGGGTGAGCGGTCGCTCCCCCAAATGGATTTCTCAAAATAAACGTTGCCTATGCGCATGCGCTGCTGCCTTCCCACGTGGACCATGGTGCCATAACAAACAGGATGAGCTGGATCGTTGTTGTTGCCTCCTAGAATGCCTGCTGCTGCTGCTCTAACATACAGCACCAGGAAGAGAACAGACTGCTGCGCTGTTAAGCCATGTGGACAACCCACTCTCAGTGCTCTCAACAACGTTCCTCCTTCTCATCTCTTTTTTATTATTGTTTTTATTACATTTGTACCCCGCGCTTTCCCACTCATGGCAGGCTCAATGCGGCTTACATGGGACAATGGAGGGTTAAGTGACTTGCCCAGAGTCACAAGGAGCTGCCTGTGCCTGAAGTGGGAATCGAACTCAGTTCCTCAGTTCCCCAGGACCAAAGTCCACCACCCTAACCACTAGGCCACTCCACTGTCCATCAGTGCCGTAGTGAGGGCAACTGACACGCGGGGCGGGTCGCCGCTGCGCACACCCCCCCCCGGGTGCAGCACGGCGCACACCCCCACCCCCCCCGGAGCGCGTACTTTCTCCAACTCCAAGCAGCACTCTGGTGCAGAGGCAGAGCCAGGCCCAGGGATCTTCCTCCGCCCCGGGTGCACACCGCTGGGGGGGTGTCGGCTCTGCTGGTTCCCTGCTCCTTGTGCCCCAGAACAGGTTACTTCCTGTTCCGGAGCAGAGAGAGCAGGGAACCAGCGGAGCCGATGCAGCTCCCAGCAACATGCACTCGGGGCGGTTCGGCCCTCCCGCCCATCCCTCGCCGCTTTTCCATGTAAGTACGTGCTCCGGGGGGGGGGGTGCGCAGCAGCGACCTGCCCCATGTGTCAGCTGCCCTCGCTACGGCACTGATGGATAGTCTTCTTAATCTTAGCCCATGCAGCAGGAAAATGGGGGGGGGGGGGAGAGTTGAGAGAGAGACACACACATTCATGCATCTTTCTTCTGCCAATAAAATAAAAGGGAAGGGGTGGGGATGCATACACACAGTCTTCTTTTGTAGCCCATAAAATAAAAAAGGGGAGGGGTGGACTGGAGAGAGAAGCACACATACGCTCACAGCCTAATTTTTTTTCCAGCCCATAAATTTAAAAAAATAATAATAAAGGGGAGAGTGGGTGAGGGAGGTACACACATAGCCCTTTTTTTGTTTGTTTTTGGGGTTTTTTAGTCCATAAAATAAAAAAAAGAAAGGGGAGGGGTGGTGAGGCGCACACACACACACACTTTTCTTCAGCCCATAAAATAAATTTAAAAAGGGGGACATAATGTAAATAAAATACACTGTGTGTGGTGTGGGGGGGGGGGGGGGAGAGCAGACCACGATAGTCAAAACAAGAGGGGTCATCAAGGGAAGCAAGAGGGAGATTTCAGAGGAGGGGGGCCAGGGAAGCAAGGGGCGATGTCCAAGGAGGTTGAACAAAACAGGAGATAGGACGTGCCTATCTAGTCCATTATACAGACTTTAGTTCACTCAAAAACAATAGCAAATGCTAAAGCAATAGCAAAAGAGTATTGAAAAAATAAATGTGTGGTCTAAAGCTGTTCCAGTTGGATAGGCAGTGCCTTAAAAGGTGGAGGACAAAAGATTTTGTTTTCTTTTTTACTTATTTGATAGCTTTTTAATTTATTTTAAAGCTTCCCATATCTAGATATAAATATCATTAAATAAAATTTGAACATCACTAAAACAGCATAACAATTATTATAGCTGGGAGAAACCGCAGTTATCATTTCTGTATTTTGTGCTAATTTTTCTATACTGTTCTATACTATACAGATGGCAAACTTTCACTGAGAATATCCTGTTTCTTGATCTTAACTGTTGCTGTAATCTGCCTTTGGGAAGCCTGGTGTTATAATGATGGAATATGCTGAAATTAAATGGAAGTAAAACTAAACTGTTCTTTCATTGGGACACATGGAATCACATCTGCATCTGTCTGGTTTGGTGACCCTTTACTAGGTGAAAACATCTCTGCATGAATATAGGGGGTGAGGGGGAGTCCCTATAGCCAGACCCTCCAAATGACACAATGATTTAAAATGTAGTACAAATTAGTACTCTAACCGATTAAATCAATACTTCCTCTGCGTACATCCATATGCTGCACAAGCCAGCATGTTTAATATACATGAGATTAAATAAAAATGCTACCAACAATAAAGAATGACAGCGTGGATGCAGCAGCTCATAGGTTTGCTTGCTTTGTTTTCAGTGTACTACATGATGGCTGTGTGAGGAAGGGGGAAACATCGACTAAAATCTTAATTGGTTTCAACTTTTTTACCTCATCCCGTCTCCTGTTTTCTTCAGCCTTCTTGATGTTAGACTTGAGGGGATAGGAGGAGGCAAGGGAAACAAGGAGTCTGCATAGGTGGGGCAAACTTGGACAATATCTTGGAGAAGACTCAGACTGACACAATAAAGTGGAAAAGAATCTGAGACCAGCCGCCCTATTAGAGGAAAAATACCCAGAAAATATTATTTAATACATTTTTAAAGATCGAGGTGTGTCCATTTTAGGAAATGTATATCTTTTCTATGTTTGTATTTTGTAGAGTACAGGAGAAAATGCATTTCTGTTTCTCGTGTACTGATATTGCACTGCTTATAGAGCCTAGCTTTCTTGGATAGAGGGGAGGGGGGGGGGGGGTCACCATTTCAGTTTTTATTAATGTTTTTTTGTGGTCTCCCTATTTTGTACCAGGTGAGGATCTATCCTTGTTCCTTATGAGCAACTAAGATGAAGGATTGTGCAAGCATGTTTGTGTAGGAATCTGTAACGGTACAGCCTGTTCTAGTTTCCCAGTAGTAGGTATATTGGTGAATATTTTTTCTGTGGTGAGTTGTAAGTGGGATACACAGAACTGGAGGTGCCAGTTTTATATTGAGCCTGTGATCTACCATTGAATTTTGTGCAGCATGTGAGACAATGGGAAATATATAAAGAAAAGGGCCCAGCAAAAGTTATTAACCAGAGTTTTGGTGATTTTAGCCACTCAAGAAGTTTGTTTCCATCATTTGGGGGGGGGGGGTGTTTCTGCATGTGCCTAGACCAATGGAAGTGTGTTGTGGACCAGCAGCATGCATTGCTCTCTGCGCCTTGGCAGAGTACAGGAGAACTCCTGCTGCTGGTGCTGCTAGAATCGTGGTTGATGAGCACAGGTCTGCTGCTGAAACACAGCAGAGGGGTCAGCTCCAGTGACTCCAGTGCTCCACACAACACTAGCAGCAGGAGTGTGAGACCGATGGCAGTGGTAGGGGAGCACTCCTGAAGTCTTCTCCTTAAAGTAGAAAGCAGCACAGTAACACAGAGGCCACAGGGTCTATACAAATGCTACGTGTTTAATCCATTTCTACCCCTTCTGAGTTCTGATACAAACTTCTTGTTGGTGTGGATATCAGAACTGCAGTGCACATGAGGTCCAAGAAGACCCTGCACTGCTTTTCCCTTGAAGCATATCATATGTGGATTTATTTAAAGAAATTGTTGTCTAGATCTGTATTGGTTGGTTTGGGATTCAAATGTATCATTCTTGAGTGTCCTTTTTTAAAGACTTTGATTCGCACACTGTCTATTTTTTTTTTTTTTTGGTTAACTGTTTTCTGCTGTTTTGTGTGGAGATTAGTTCTTCCTTCTTTCTTTTTCTGGAGGCTTGGCAGTACACTGTAAAAGGTCAGATAAGTTCCTATTTGGTTGTTACCTTAATAGGAGAGTCAGAGGAGCCTAGGTACATTCCCCTTGGAAAATGTGCTAATCCCAGTGAGACTCTAAAGCAGCCACTAGTGTCCCCTAGGCTTGGGGCGCATTAGCAGTGCTTTGACTTTTTTAGGAATGTCAAGTTGCACCTTCTCTGCTGTGGGATGCTATGGTCGGCCTACCCTTCTGGCACCTGTTTTACAAAAGTCTGCTCCCCCAGACGTCAAAACCTAGCTACACCTCTGAAATTAAACAGGGATACTTCACTACACAGGGGGAGGGTAGTGGAGGAAGATGAGCTACAGAGGTTAACAACCATCTTTCTTGTTGCTATGTTTATTTAGGGAGTTTGAGGGGAAAGGGTAAGGGGCAGGCTAGGAAAATGCACAACTGTTTGTAATGTTTCTAAGGCCTAATTTTGATTTTATAGTAGCCTTATGGTTAGTGCAGCAGACTGAGATCCTGGGTAACTGAGTTCAATTTCCATTGCAGGTCTTTGTGACCCTGGGAAAGTCACTTATCCCTCCATAGCCTCATGTATAAAAACTTAGGGCCCTCATGTGTGTCTCTAGGATTAGTGCATGCTAAAAATGCTAGCGCACCTTAGTAATGCCTTTCCCTTGGGCTCCACTGGGGGCTGCTGGGACAGGAAGTCTTTGAGTCTGTTGTAAGACTTCCTCAAGGGCTGCTTGGAATCGTAGTTTTTACCCTGCCTCTAGCCCTCTGGAGAAAATGATCTATGCTTTCTCCTGACATGTGGAACTCCTTGAGCTAAGAATCCGAGTTGTCCCCTCCTCTGGGCCTTATTTTCTCAGCCGGTACCCACCCCTCTCTGTTCCCTTATCCCCTTCTTCACAAAAGTCACAGTACTCATTGTCAAGTCAGAGGTAGGGGTCCTTGGCATACATCACAATTTATAATACTGTTCCTACATTTCCTTGTTTTTACTGTATTCTTTATCATGTAAGATGCTTTCTTTTACTATGTAAGTCGCACTGGACCTACTGTATGTGGGAAAGAGTGGGGTAAAAATGTAATAAATAAATAAAGAGGGACCTTAGATTGTGAGACTATTGGGGACAGAGAAAGTACCTGCATATAATGTGAACAGTGCTGCATACATCTAGTAGTAATATAGAAATGATTAACAGTAGTTATGGAAGGTGTTTATGACTACTTTCTCTGTAGTTTGTAATACTCTAAGACGTGTCATATGAGAGTTTTGGCTCTATTTACAGTTAGATTTGATTTGTGATTGTATTGCTTTTGCATTGTAACAAAAATTATGAATGTATACCTCATTGAAGAATACACTCAAATAGTTTAGTCAATGTCAGCATGCATATAGTTCAGGTAGTAGAAAACTTTCTTTTTTTTTTATAATAATTGATTGTGATATACATATATAGAGAGGCTTCTTTACTAAGGTGTGCTAAGCCCTAATGTGGGCTTAGCATGCAGAAAAAGGCATACCACAGGACATGCTAAAGTATCTTGTGATAATATCCATTTGCATGTGGTAATCACATGTAAACTATTAAACATTTTTTTTTGGAGCGGGCATGTCACGAGCAGAGAGTGGCCAGGGAAGCAGAGTGAAGGACTAGCCTAATGGTTAGTGCAGCAGGCCTTGATACTACTACTAATCATTTATATAGCGCTACTAGACGTACGCAGCTCTGTACACATTATATACAGGTACTTTCTCTGTCTCTAGGGGTCTCACAATCTATTTTTTTTTGTACCTGGGGCAATGGACGGTTAAGTGACTTACCCAAGGTCACAAGAAGCTGCAGTGGGAATTTAACCCAGGTTGCCAGGATCAAAACCCACTGCACTAACCATTAGGCTACTACTCCACTCCAACTGTGATCTGCGAACATTTGCTAAAACCTGCAAAGTACAATATTATCATATGTAATGGAACAAGCCTGTTACTATCAGTATACTTAAAATGCATATCTTGCATCGTCTTTGATCACTGGTGATGCTTACCAGCAGTCAGTCATTGGTACTCCAGGAAAACAGAATCCCTGGAGGCAGGGGTGTAATCAGAATTCACTTCTTGGGTGGAGGGTATAGGGGTGGGTAATGCTTTTCTCTTTACTCCCCCCCTACCCTCCCTGTTAGTTTTACTGTTACTGGAGAGAATAACCTGGGGTATGTGGTCTTCAAGTGGTTGAATCCCAAAGCTGCCTCTCTCTCCCAGCAATCCACACCAGCACTACTCATGAATGCTCAGTTCATACACATATTAAGCATGTGCAAGAAGTGCCTGTGTTGGTAGGCTAGGTTCTTTCCTGGGGCAGCACTGGGATTTGGCCGCTTGAAGACCACATACCCCAGGGAAGGCAAAGTGAGACCAGAGAGAGGCATGGTGGGGGGGGGGGGGAGGGGGAGAGTGGATGAGACAAGGACTTTGAGTCAGCCAGAAATGCATGTGCCAGCATGAGTCCAGGTGCAGAAAACGTACCACGCAGTTTTGTTCCCGCCAGCCCTTCAACTGATATGATACTGGTACAGAAATGCACGTGGCAGCATGAGTCCGGATGAGAGTGTACTGCGCAGTTCTGTTCCCTGCCAGCCCTTCAACATATATGGTATAGGTACGGGGGGGGGGGGGGGGGGGATCCCCAAGGCTCCTGGTGGCTACATGGAGAGAATAAAGAATTAGGTTGCATGATTTTTGACCTTGATTCTAAGATGACATCAAATGTAAGCCTCACCTACTTTCTATGTGTCTTAGAATTGAGGAAATATGGTATTTGTGAGTGAAACTGTTAGAAGGGAAAGTGTGTGTCTTTTTGCGGATGCCAAAAAAACAAATGGACATCCCAGAGGGAGTGAGTAAGATAAGTGATCTTAAAAGATCAGAAGAATGGCCCAATGTTCAGCAGTTAAAATTTAACACAAAGAAGTGATGCACATGGGGTGAAATTGAAGAGAGTTATATTTTCTAAGGGGTGAGAAGAGGCTGATGAGCACAAACCGGGAGAAGGACCTTAGGGCGATGGTGTCAGACAATCTTAAGGCAGTGAAAAAATGTGACAAGGTGGTAGCTGTAGCCAGAAGGATGCTAGGCTGAATATAGAGAGGCATATCCACTAGGATAAGCAGCATAAAATGTATTGTACTGACGAGCAAGATGGCCGACGAGAGCAGACGTGTCGGAAAGCGCTCCACACTTACCAGATCGTTCGGTGGTGTTGCAGATTCTGACCCCTGAGTGATTATGGGGAAACGGAAAGGAAAAACCAGTGTGCCGGCCTCCTTGGCCCCTGGGAATGTTCCTGCTACTCGGCAGATGGTTCTGGAGCAGTTCGGGCTTCAGCCACTGGCCATGCGGTTACCAGCTTTGGATTGTTCCGCTATTTCATCGGCGGGACACAGCGTAGAGGCGATCTCTTTGAGCCTGCCGGCGACCACAGCGCCTCCACATCCCAGAAATAGTATGCAGTTGGCGAGGGGTGTTGAGGGAACGCCCGAAGTGGAAAGAATCCCCCCAACCCCAAGGAGGCCACGACACAGCGTTCTCCCCAGCGGTGAGTGAAACGGAACAACAGAGGGGTATGAGTACATCCACCCCCACTCCAATGGGCTCTATCCCGGTGATGTTGAATGTGAGAAGACCGACTGTGGTAACTTTAGAGAATCTATGGGATGTTATTCAGGGAATGAATTCTCTACTCTCAAGTACATAAGTACATAAGTAATGCCATACTGGGAAAAGACCAAGGGTCCATCGAGCCCAGCATCCTGTCCACGACAGCGGCCAATCCAGGCCAAGGGCACCTGGCAAGCTTTCCAAACGTACAAACATTCTATACATGTTATTCCTGGAATTTTGGATTTTTCCAAGTCCGTTTAGTAGCGGTTTATGGACTTGTCCTTTAGGAAACCGTCCAACCCCTTTTTAAACTCTGCTAAGCTAACCGCCTTCACCACTTTCTCCGGCAACGAATTCCAGAGTTTAATTACACGTTGGGTGAAGAAAAATTTTCTCCGATTTGTTTTAAATTTACTACACTGTAGTTTCATCGCATGCCCCCTAGTCCTAGTATTTTTGGAAAGCGTGAACAGAAGCTTCACATCCACCTGTTCCACTCCACTCATTATTTTATATACCTCTATCATGTCTCCCCTCAGCCGTCTCTTCTCCAAGCTGTATAGCCCTAGCCTCCTTAGTCTTTCTTCATAGGGAAGTCGTCCCATCCCCGCTATCATTTTAGTCGCCCTTCGCAGCACCTTTTCCAATTCTACTATATCTTTCTTGAGATGCGGCGACCAGAATTGAACACAATACTCAAGGTGCGGTCGCACCATGGAGCGATACAACGGCATTATAACATCCTCACACCTGTTTTCCATACCTTTCCTAATAATACCCAACATTCTATTCGCTTTCTTAGCCGCAGCAGCACACTGAGCAGAAGGTTTCAGTGTGTTATCGACGACGACACCCAGATCCCTTTCTTGGTCCGTAACTCCTAACGTGGAACCTTGCATGACGTAGCTATAATTCGGGTTCTTTTTTCCCACATGCATCACCTTGCACTTGCTCACATTAAACATCATCTGCCATTTAGCCGCCCAGTCTCCCAGTCTCGTAAGGTCCTCTTGTAATTTTTCACAATCCTGTCGTGATTTAACGACTTTGAATAACTTTGTGTCATCAGCAAATTTAATTACCTCGCTAGTTACTCCCATCTCTAAATCATTTATAAATATATTAAAAAGCAGCGGTCCTAGCACGGACCCCTGAGGAACCCCACTAACTACCCTTCTCCATTGTGAATACTGCCCATTTAACCCCACTCTCTGTTTCCTATCCTTCAACCAGTTTTTAATCCACAATAGGACATTTCCTCCTATCCCATGACCCTCCAATTTCCTCTGTAGCCTTTCATGAGGTACCTTGTCAAACGCCTTTTGAAAATCCAGATACACAATATCAACCGACTCCCCTTTGTCCACATGTTTGTTCACTCCTTCAAAGAATTGAAGTAAATTGGTCAGGCAAGATTTCCCCACACAAAAGCCATGCTGACTCGGTCTCAGTAATCCATGTCCTCGGATGTGCTCTGTAATTTTGTTTTTAATAATAGCCTCTACCATTTTCCTTTATTGAAGATTTGTTTAAATTGAAACAGTGTCAAAAACAACTGACTGAGAAAACTCAGAGTCAAGAAGTTCAAATGGAGTCTTTAAGGACTGAACTTTCTAATCTTCAGAATTTTGCTGGGGTTGTTGTTAAGGATAGAGAAATCCTGGCAAGAAGGCTAGAGTTCCTCGATAATCAGGGGAGAAAGAATAATCTACGATTTACTAACTTTCCTAAATCACCATTGATCCCAGCTCTGGATATGCTTCGTAAATATTTCAAAGAAATTTTAGGAGTTCCAATAGAGGGGTTCCCCCCTATTGTACGAACCCTGTATATAACTGGGAGAAAATTAAACCCTCTGAGCCCTCAACAACAACCTGAGATGAATTTGACAGAATTTCTGGAAAATTCTATGGACTTAGTGTCGGAAAGGACTACCCTTATTGTTTCCTTTGCACTTGAAATAGATAAGATGAATATTTTCAAACTATATTTTAAGCATTGAATGATAAATTTCTCGGGGGTACCGTTAGAATTTATCCTGATTTGAACAAGGACACTCAGGCCCGTCTGCGAGAATTCTTGAGTTTAAAGCCAAGAGTTCTTGCAATAGGGGGAGTCTTTAAGTTAATTTTTCCTTGTCGTTGTATTTTGTCCTTGAATACTGTGAATTATATGTTTACGGAACCCAAAAAAATGAAAGATTTCTTAATTGCCAAAGAAAGTAGTCAAGGACTTTCCCAGAACTCCCAATAGAGTGAAAATACGCTGATGTATTCTGGCTGCTGATATCCGCATGTCCCTGCTTAATATTTGTTCTTTTTTTTCTTTTTTGTAGTATAATTATTCCTTGTATCTTGCTCATATATAGTGGTCTAAATAATGGGTTATTTTTCCTATGTTAGAATTGTGATCTAATTTTGTTTCCATATCTTACATTTATGTAATAAATGTATCTAAATTTTACATGCAAAAAAAAAAATGTATTGTACTGTTTTGGGATCTTGCTAAATACTTGTGACCTTGATTGGCCACTGTTGGAAACAGGATGCTAGGCTTGATGGATCTTTGTACAAGTCGTTGGTGAGGCCCCATTTGGAGTACTGTGTTCAGTTTTGAAGGCTGTATTTTGCTAAGGATATCAAAAGGCTTGAGGTAGTTCAGAGGAAGATGACAAAAATGATATGGATCTTCTGCCAAACGACGTAGAAGAAGAAACTTTAAGACCTCAATATGTATGCTCTAAAGGAAAAAAAGGAATGGGGGATATGATACAAACATTTAAAGTATTACTATTCAAACTAATCTTTTTCAGAGATAGGGAAGGAGTAGTACATCATGAGTTGAGGTTGCAGGGTGGGAGACTTAGAAGCAATGTCAGGAAATAAATACTTTTATTACGGAAAGGGTGATTGATGCCTAGAATGCCCTCACATGGGAGGTTGTGAAAACAAAAACAGTGACAGAATTCAAGAATGTGTGGGATAAACACCAAGGATCATAAAAGGATGGCATACAATTAAAGCAAAATGTAAAATGAACTCATGGCTGGCGTGAGCTTTGGTTGCAGCTTCAGAAGTTGGCAAGAGACCAAGTCTAGGCAAATTTCGAAGGTATTGGTCCTGCAAATGGTCCATGCAAGTCTTTATCTGCTGACATTTACTATGTTATCATCAATACATGATTAAACCAAGAATCTAATCAAACTGCTCATTAGCAACATTTTACACTAAAAATTCAAATTAGTACCTTCAATCACAATATTGGATATAAATGTGATACTTGATCCAGACCACAGAAGTCTGTCCAGTACTGGTCTTACTTCCCAACTACTGGAGTAGAACCACTCCTGCCCCATCATAACATCAACAGCTATGAGATCATTAATCCTGGTAACCTGGGTTTGATTCCCACTGCATCTCCTAGAGACCTTGGGCAAGTTACCCAACTCTCCATTGCCCCAGCTCAAAACTTAGATTGTGAGCCCTCTAGGGACAGAAATGATTAGTAGTAGGTAGTATGGAAGCAATAACCAGCTAGCACACTCGCATTGCCACACTCAGTGGCGTAGGAAGGGGTGGGGGCGGTGGGGCAGTCTGCCCCGGGTGCATGCCGCTGGGGGGGTGTCGGCTCCGCTGGTTCACTGCTTTCTCTGCCCCGGAAGAGGTTACTTCCTGTTCCAGGGCAGAGAAAGCAGGGAACCAGCGGAGCCGACGCAGCGCCCAGCGACGTGCACTCGGGGCGGAGTGACCCTCCCGCCCGCCCTCTTTGGTAAGAATGCGCTCCGGGGGGGGGGGGGTGCGCCATGCTGCACCTGGGGGGGGGGTGCGCAGCGGCGAACCGCCCCAGGTGTCAGCCGCCCTCGCTACGGCACTGGCCACACTAACTGGTTAATACAGGAGTACTCACTACCTTTATTTGCAGTTGTCATGTGCTAATGCAACATTAGTGCTTGACCTGCAAATAAAAAAATAGAAACATATCTACTTTACCGCCATGGTACAAATGACCTTTTCATGCAGGAAAGTCCTACATTAGGGCACAAAGCCCAGATTTTGCTGCAGCTTAGTAAAAGGGCCCCATAGTTTCTTATTTTGTTTTCTTTTTTTTAAGCAAAAACCACTGCTTTATTACTTATGTTCAGCAAACTTATGAATTGTTATGTCAGATCTAAGCATTTTTATATTACTAAGAATCAGCATAGAGATCTTATAGTTTTTTTTTTAATACTTCACTGACACCAAGTGGCATTCATTGGATATTACACATTTAGGGCCCTGTTTACTAAGGTGTGCTGGTGTTTTTAGCGTGCGCTAATGCTAGACATGTGTCTAGCGGTAACGTGTGCTAAAAACACTAGCGCGCCTACAGCACGGCTTAGTAAACAGGGCCCTTAGTTTCTTCTATACTCTTGAATGGTTTTTCATTTGATCAATTTATATTTTGATTATACATTTGTTATTTTGTTTGTTTTTTAGAAACTACACCCCTGGGGCAGGCATCTGCCAAAACGTAGTCATGTCGGGCCTGTGTTCATTTAATAAAAATGTGTGTGTGCCATACATTCTTCTACTGTTTTGTGGTACTAGACTGCCAAACATTAACATGTTAGGGTAAAATTTCTGGAATTAAGCTGTACCAAGAGTGCACATGCTATTTTTGTAGTTATCAGAGATGGAAGGGGGGGGGGGGGTTGTTTTTCTACATTGCTTGCCTGACCCTTTAAGATAATGGACAGTGTTGGGGTCTGCTATCTTTGTGCTGCTGTGGCCAGGAACAGGTGTTATTTCCTACTGCAACAACACTAGAAGTCTACTGTTAGATGCACTGAAGTAGCTTGGGTCAATGAATCCATAGTAAAACAGTACAGATATGTGAACTAGTAAATAGACCCCTAAATTTCTGCATCAAACAAAGAAGGGTAAAGTGATTTGCTGAAAGTCAGAAGTATCAATGAGATTTGGACCCTGGATCTTAGTTTGCTGTTGTAATCACTAGGCTATTCTTTCACTCAAAACATGCCTAGTTGTTTTAAATTATTTTATTTTTGAACAGCATTACAGGGAAATAATAACATACTAATTACAAAAAGAACATAAAAGCCCAAGTTCAACCAAGGCAAGAAAAGTGATAAGTAACATAGCAAAGAGATGAGATGCCTCGTACTCAGGATACAGAAACAATTTTACTCTCAAGATCAGTAAAAAAAAAAAAGAAAAAGTTCAGTCACGTTAGGGGCCCTTTTACAAAGGTGTGTGCAGCACGCGTTAAATCGGCATTACTGCCAGGGCCGTGCCTAGGGTCTCTGGCGCCCCCCTGCAGGCTATCAGTTGGCGCCCCCCCCCCCCCCCCGTGAAAATGATCACCCCCCCCCCCCATGAAAATGATCGCTCACCACTTGCCACACTGAAAGGAATTGTCAGCAATATTCTTAGAAACAAATTGCTATACATTGCAAAATAAGATAGCAGATGTAAATTCTCAAAGTGGACATATTCCAAACGCTAAAATGAAAATAAAATAATTTTTTTCTACCTTTGTTGTCTGGTGACTTTCTTTTTTCAATCATGCTGGTCCAGTATCTGATTCTGCTGCTATCTGTCCTCTTAACTCCATTTCCAGGGCTTCCTTTCCATTTATTTCTTTACTTTTCTCCTTTCTTCTTCATTTCTTGCTCTATATCCATTTCCAACAATTTCTCCTCTCTCCCTGGGTCCTGCCCTCCCATCCATGTCCATTCTTGTCCCTCTCTGCCCTTCCCTCCTCCATCCATAGCCAGCAATCCTCCTCTCTCCCCTCCCCTCCATTTCCAGCAATTTGTCCTCTCCCTGGGCCCCCATATCCATCCTTGTCCCTCTCTGCCCTTCCCTCCTCCATCCATAGCCAGCAATCCTCTCTCCCCTCCCCTTCCAGCAATTTGTCCTCTCCCTGGGCCCTGCCCTCCCATCCATGCCTCTCTGCCCTCCCATCCATTCAGGGTCTGCCCTCCCTCTCACTCCCCATTCCATCCAGGATCTATCCCCCCTCTCTCACTGCCCCCTCTTTTCGGCTCCCAGTTCCCACCTGCGGCTGCCCCTAGTTCCAGATCCATTGATTCTCCCATCCACCCCTGCCCCAGGCATGACCCCATTCTCCCTCCTGCTCACTTTTCAGACCCCAGTTCCAGCTCCATGCCCCTTCTCCCATCTGTCTCCCACCCAGTCCCTTCTGCCCATCCGAGTCCCCCTCACCCCATCTGTCTCCCACCCAGTCCCTTCTGCTATCCAAGTGCCCCCCACCCTCACCCCATCTGTCTCCCACCCAGTCCCTTCTGCCCATCCGAGTCCCCCTCACCCCATCTGGCTCCCACCCAGTCCCTTCTGCCCATCCGAGTCCCCCTCACCCCATCTGTCTCCCACCCAGTCCCTTCTGCTATCCAAGTGCCCCCCACCCTCACCCCATCTGTCTCCCACCCAGTCACTTCTGCCCATCCGAGTCCCCCTCACCCCATCTGTCTCCCACCCAGTCCCTTCTGCTATCCAAGTGCCCCCCACCCTCACCCCATCTGTCTCCCACCCAGTCCCTTCTGCCCATCCAAGTCCCCCTCACCCCATCTGTCTCCCACCCAGTCCCTTCTGCCCATCCGAGGCCCCCTCACCCCATCTGTCTCCCACCCAGTCCCTTCTGTTATCCGAGTCCTCCCCCACCTTCACGGTCACCCCATCTGTCCCCCACCCTCACCCTGCCTCGTCTTCTCCCTGCCACCCGTCTTTAAAAAGAAATTGCCGGCGTGATAGCGAGCGCAGCACCTCGTGTGCAAGTAAAAGAAGCGAATCCGATCATCTCATTGGGCCTTCCTTCACTGTCCCGCCCTAGAGGAAATAGGAAGATGCGTCAGAGGAGGGCGGGACAGTGAGGGAAGGCCCAATGAGATGATCGGATCCGCTTCTTTTACTTGCAAACGAGGTGCTGCGCTCGCTTGGCAAATAAATTTAAAGGGCTGGTGCGGGAGGGGGGGTGCCAGGATGAAGAGCAGCGGGAGCGGCGGCACCCCCCTCTCTGGTGCCAAAAGATTTAAAGTCCTCGGCGGGGCGAGGGTAAGCACCGCGGCGGCGCCCTCCAGAGGTGGGCGCCCCCCTGCAGCGCTTACCTCGCTTACCGCATCGGCACGGCCCTGATTACTGCCCAGCTAGCATGTGTGCCAGGCGGTAATTCCAAGTTTGATGCACGCCGACCAACTGCGGTAGAAAATAATTTTCTATTTTCTACTGCAGGGGCGTTCCCGGCGATAATCAGCAGTTGACTTGCACTAGACAGTTGCCGTGTGAGCCCTTACCACTAAGTCAGTGGGTGGCGTTAAGGGCTCAGGCTGTAAATAGACGTGTGCTGGTTTTAATTTTGCTACATGTCCATTTCCCGGCCCAACCCCCCCTTTTTTTCCAGACGCGGTGCAGAAATGGTCCAGCATGCATCCACTACACGCGCCCACCCTACCGCAAGCCACTTTTTGGTGC
This sequence comes from Microcaecilia unicolor, assembly GCF_901765095.1. Taxonomy (NCBI): domain Eukaryota; kingdom Metazoa; phylum Chordata; class Amphibia; order Gymnophiona; family Siphonopidae; genus Microcaecilia; species Microcaecilia unicolor. The sequence goes on along the minus strand of NC_044032.1, from coordinate 354,505,892 downwards.
ACCTTTGTAAAAGGGCCCCTTGGTAATCTCTTTACTTTCCAAAGATAACTGTCCCAGCAAAGCCTATTTTTATACCAAGCAGTCTCCACACCCTCAGCAGCATGTAACAATTCTCATCCCATACATCCACGTTGATCAACGTGTCATGGTCTTGTAGGAGTATTGTGCTATAATGCCACTCCACCTACATTAGTATCATCTTTTCAATACTTGGGAGTATTTGGTGCCACAGTGTGATGGTTGGCATTCAAAGAAGGAATGTGTTCCCGAAGCCATATGATATTTAGAGTATGCCCCCCCCCCCCCCAAACATGCCTAATTTTAACATCACAATCTCCTACGTGCAGTGTTTATAAAACAGTACTAGTGGAAAAATCTCTGCCTGATCAATATTCAGCTGGTGGTGGACAGCGTTTTTTTGTTTTTTTTGAAACACTGACTTCAGCCAGCTAAATTACACCCAGATAGCCAATGCTCCACCAGCCTTGAATATCCGGGCATGTGCTGATCACCAATATTCAGCCAGGACTGACATCAGACATTTAGAAGCATATATAAGAAGTTACATTACAAATAAACATAGATTCAAGAAAAAAGTGAACAGGTATTTAAATTATTTAGAGCATTTATAACAGATACAATTTACAAGAACTGTATTTCATTTTTAGAGAGTTGATTGGCGTTCTTTGACAGGAACGTTTTGAATAAAAAGGCTTTTAAAGATTTCCGGAATAGTAGATAATTATTTATATGTCTTATTCCCTTCAGGAGTTTATTCCACCATTTTGTGGCTAGATAAGGGAAACCACTAGTGAGAGCTGATTTGTATCTGATGTACTTGCAGGTGGGAAATGAAGAATGAGAAAGTCTCTAGTGCCTGGTATTGCATTTCTTGTAGGAAGGTCTATCAAATTAAGCATGTAGTCTGTTGCCATCTCATATATTATTTTGAATACAAAAATACAGATTTTAAAAACAGTTCTGGCTTGTATTGGAAGCCAGTGCAATCCTAATAATGGAGATGCCCGTTCAATTTAGCAAATCAGCCATGCAGCTGAAAATATCATAAGTTGCATGAGCCATGTATTTTCCTTCCCTTTGTTAACCAGTGAGCAGAGCTTTACAATCTTCTCCTTAAGAAGTGTCAACAAACTCTGCCACACTGTGCAGAATGCTCTGCAAATACATGCCCATGAAAAGCTGTATGGAGCATGAGCATAGCATTCTGAAATAAATTTCTCCCAAAAGATCCCGTGTCTGAACTTCCCTCTCAGTAGCATTGAGAAGTGAGTCATGGAACTTCTGGCTCTTTTGAAAGCTGATTCGACCACCAAGGCATGATGATGAAGCTGCTGCTTCTCAAATCTAGGAGCCTTCTGGACTCTATAAATAGAGTTGGCCTTCTTGTTATTAGGAACAACACGGAAGGGGGATTCCCACATTCTCATCTGAAACTCCTTTAGGATTCTGTGAATGAGCAGCTTCCTTGGGTGGGTTGAGGAACTAGAAGATATTTAAATGTTTTCTGCCCTAGGCCTCCACTCTGTTTCTAACTTAAATGGGGTGGCCTGTGCCATCTCCCTTACAAAAATGAGGTAGAGCGGGATCTGAAGGGAGACATGGGGAGCCGTACTCTGAAAGGACCTCCAACTGTTCTTTAGCGTCCCAGGAGCGTTCTGATTCAGACTCATAAAAGTAGTTCTAGGACCTCTCCTTTTCTCCATCTATACTTCCTCCCTTGGTGCTTTGATCTCATCACACGGCTTTCAGTATCACCTTTACGCTGATGACTCCAAGATCTATCTCTCCACACCAGTAATCTCGGCAGAAATCCAGTCCAAGGTATCTGCCTGCCTCTCTGACATTGCTACCTGGATGTTGCACCACCACCTGAAACTCAGTATGTCCAAAACTGAACTCCTTATCTTCCCTCCTAAACCAACCTCTCCCCTTCCCCCATTCTCTATTTCTGTCGACAACACGCTCATTCTTCCTGTCTCATCTGCTCGCAACCTTGGGGTCATCTTCGACTCCTCCCTCTCCTTCTCTGCCCATATTCAACAGATTGCTAAAACCTGTCATTTCTTCCTTTATAACATCTCCAGAATTCGCCCTTTCCTTTCTGAACATGCTATCAGAACCCTCATCCACACTCTCATCACCTCTCGCTTAGACTACTGCAACTTGCATCTCTCAGGTCTTCCACTCAGCCATCTCTCCTCTTCAATCTGTTCAAAACTCTACTGCACGACTAATATTTCGCCAAAGTTGTTATGCCCATATCAGCCCTCTCCTGAAATCACTTCACTGACTCTCTGTCCGTTTCCGTATACAATTCAAGCTCCTCTTGTTGACCTATAAGTGCATTCACTCTGCAGCCCCTCACTACCTTTCCACCCTCATCTCTCCCTACACTCCTTCCCTAGAACTCCGTTCACTAGGCAAATCTCTCCTAATTGCACCCTTTTCCTCCATCGCTAACTCCAGACTCCGCTCCTTCTATCTCGCCGCACCTTATGCCTGGAATAGGCTTCCTGAGCCATTACGTCTAGCTCCATCCCTGGTTGCCTTCAAATCCGGGCTAAAGGCCTACCTGTTTGATGCTGCTTTCGACTCCTGACTTGTAACTTTTATCTTATCCTTTTTGGTCCTGTCTGTTTGTCCTGATTTAGATTGTAAGCTCTTTTGAGCAGGGACTGTCTTCTTCATGTTCAATTGTAAAGCGCTGCGTACGACTGGTAGCACTATAGAAGTGATTTATAGTAGTAGTAGTATTTTCAAAGCACTTTAGTGCCCCTGATGCAACCCTTATGTGGGCGAAACATGGTCTGGCAGTGTGAATTTGTGTAGGTTTAATAAACCTTGGTTTGACTTTTTATTTTCTGGTGATCTGCATCACTGGTCTAGAATATTCTAAGACTCAAACACAATGCAAACACCTGTATGAGTAAAGTGCCTACACTTATTTTACAAGTGTTTGTTTTTCACTTTTAAAAGAATATTTTTGTTTAAAAATGAAAGGAAAAGGAGATAAAATACATTTGCAAGGCTACAGCTGCCATTTATATTTCTTTGTATAAATTTGTTTGTTCTGGCACTCCCGTGAGTTTCCAGCTCAATTGGAATCAGCCTCCTTTGACCTACAATACCATGGACTTACATGTAGTTTTCTCTCCCTTATTTTCATATTCCACTCTCATCTTAGTCCAGCCATTGCAGTCAGTGGCCTAGGAGTGAATGGACCCCAGGCAGAGAAATTAAGATGCCCCCCCTCCAGGGTTGCCAACATTTTGACAAAGGAAAACCCAACAGCTTCCCCACTCTATGCCCCTCCCTTGTCTCGCCTCCAAGTTCCTTGCCACACCTACTGTTGCACCCTTCACCCGGGATCCCAACCAACTGTCTGAACTAGGTTTGCCATCTTGGAAAATAAAACTATCACATGTACTTATATTCTCTGTTTATTTCACAAACTTTACATAATAAAAACAGAGCTCCAGTAACCAAACCCTGCAAAACACAAACACATGCCAGACCTATTATAGAAAACCTGTCATAATAAAGCAGCACTAATGTCCAGTGCTCAAATAGCAACAATCCTACCTATAAAAGGACAGCACCCTAAAATGCTAATATACTTCCTGTGTTAAAAAAACAGAACATGTCAAACTGTTGCAGATCCTTACGCAGAAACTAAATACTAGCACAATTCACAAAAACTATATGCTAGCACAATACTGCACATTGGTAACACATGCAAAACAGAGAGACCTTCAACAAATATGAAATGTGGGACCACACATCAGTAATAGAAGGTATGAAGGCAAAAAACTGAACTGAAACCTCAAGTCGGACTCTGCATGTACAGCAATACTAAAGAAACAGAAATGCAAGATTTCAGAGATGCATATTTGCAGAAGCTTAGATATTTCTGAATAAAATATTTCTTTCTGCCTTTGTTGTCCGAGCATTTTTTCCATTTGCTGTGGTCCCAGTGTCTTTTTCTGCTTTTTCCCTAATTCTTTTGCCAGGGTCTGCTGTCCATTTAGATTGACAACCCTAGTGCGGGCAGTTGGTTGGGATGGGTGAAGGGTGCAACAGTAGGTGTGGCAAGGAACTTAGATTGCGAGCCCACCAGGGACAGGGAAATACCCAATGAATATAACTCACCTTGAGCTACTATTGAAAAAGGTGTGAGAAAAATGCAAATAAATTTGACATTTTTTCTCTGTCCATGTCCATCATACAACTTCTCTCTGAGTCCCTTATCCATCTTGCTCAGTATGTCCCTGTATCTATCCTTCTCCATCTGCCTTCTCAGTGTTTCTATCCATCCCCCTGTATCTGGCATCACCCTTCTATGTCAGTCCCAGCATCTTTTCTCTATGTCTATATCTTATCCCTTGTTCAGCTTATCCCCTTCTCTTCCCCTCCTCCTGCACCCTACACTCTGGGACCAGCATCTCTCCCCAACCCCCTCCCCCACAGTCTGGCATCTCTCCCTTCCTTTGTGCAGCATCTCTACCCCCCTCTCTTCCCTCACACCCAGTAGTCTCTCTTACCCTGCACTCCTCCCCTATGGCTATGGGTCCAGCATCTCTTCCCCTCCCCAAGCTTTATCATCTCTCCCCCTTTATAATCTGGTTTCTCTCTCTTCCCTCCTATCCCCAGGGTCCAGAATCTCTTCCCTTTTCTTCCCCCTCTCCTCTGCTGGGGCTTTGCTTTATCCTGATTATGGATCATCAGCTTCTGAAGTGGCTGATCCACCATAATGAATCCAACAGTGTTTCCTAAGTCTACAGACTTTCCAGTTTGATTTCCAATACCGGACTGCCAGTGAGCAGCAGAATGCAGACTTTACTCGTGCCCCCCCCCCCCCCCCCCCGATGCAGGCTCTCAACAGGGCATGGTTGAGCTGAGGGGAAGGGTATGTTTATAGGAAACTGCCCATCCCCCTTAAGTACACTTCCTCACAAAGCCACTTTAAAAGGGATAGCTCTAGGGTGCTCATCAGGGAGGGTGTGGTTCAGCCAGGGCAGATAAAACTCCAGAGCACAGACAAGCCGGAGAGACCCAGGGGAAGATAGGAACAGTCCTTGAGCGTACACTTTCAGAACTTATGTGTAAAGTATTAGAAAATTAGTATGTTATGGAAAGATTTAAGTAGAGCACTATGAGTTTACTGACCTTTGTGGGCAGGCTGGAGCCTGGCTGTTCTTTGTTTACTACTGACCTGAAGCTGGTGCACACTGTGATTGTGGGGCACTGTGAAGATAGCAACGGACTTGCAAAAGGTTTTATTTTCACTATTCTGTTACCCACTTGTGAAGAGAACAGGCTTCAGTATATATTTGTTTGAACATGCTGCCAAAGAGTATTGTTTTGCTTTTTTACTGTGTTTTGGCTGTGTCTGTACAGGCTTCATGCTGAACTTTGCTCACAGTATCACATATCCCTATACTTTAACATATAGTAGTGGGACACTTGTGAGCAAGGGGTGACAGCCCATTTCTTTCATTTTTAAATTTATAATCCATCCAGTAATAGTTAAGTCACATATTTACAAGTCAGTCTCCAGTTGGTACTTCACTGACTCTGACAAGGGTGGGCCATCCAAGGTGAAATTAGGCCTTACCTGCTAATTTTCTTTCCTCTAGATCCTCCAGACCGTTCAAGATGCTTGGGTTATGCACTCCTACCAGCAGAGGGAGACTGAGAACACTAAATCTTCTTATACAAGTAGCCTGTGCAGACCTTCTACTAACCAGTAAAACAGTAACAAAGCAGAGGAACAAAACACCTCCACCTAAACAAAACCACTGAATCCACACTCAGATCTCCTCCCCTTAAGACGGGGGAATTCAACTGCAGATGGGCACAAACGGTACCACAAACTGCCCTTTGAAAAACTCCAGGACCCAGATCACAGGAGCTACTAGAAATATCAGCAACTGAAGTCTAAAGAAATTATCATACTGAACTGTCCGATACACTGGGTGGGCTCTTGAATGGTCTGGAGGATCTAGAGGAAAGAAAATTAGCAGGTAAGGCCTAATTTCACCTTCCTCAGCAATCCTCCAGACCGTTCAAGACGCTTGGGATGTACCAAAGCAGTAAACATATCTAAGGGTGGGACCTGCGAAGCCCAGAGGACAGGACTGCAGCTCCAAAACTGGCATCCTCCCTTGCCTGTACATCCACTCTGTAATGTTTGACAAAAGAATGCAGGGAGGACCACACCGCCGCTCTACAAATACCCACCGGTGGAACAAAACTACTCTCTGCCCAAGAAGCCGCCATCCCCCTAGTGGAATGTGCCTTGAGCCCCACCGGCACCGTATGGCCATGCAATATGTAAGCCAAAGAGATGGCATCCTTCAACCACCAAGCTATAGATGCCTTAGAAGCAGCCGCTCCCTTCTTGGGCCCCCCATGAAGGACAAATAACCTGTCCGAAGACCTGAATTACTCCGACCTGCGCAAGTAAACCTTCAACACTCTGCGCATATCCAATTTCGCCAAACGACATTGAGAAGCATCCCCCGTCCGGTCCCCCAAGACCGGCAATGAAATCACCTGATTGACATGAAAGGAGGATACCACCTTAGGCAAAAACGAAGGCACTGGACGCAGCGAAACCTTTTCCTTAGAAAACCACAGAAACGGAGGCCTACATGAAAGAGCCTGAAGTTCCGAAATCCGGCGAGCCGACGATATAGCTACCAAAAAGACCACCTTCATAGTAATGTCTTTTATTGAACAAGACTCCAAGGGCTCAAAAGGAGAACCCGCCAAAGAGTCAAGAACGATATTAAGATTCCACTGAGGAACTACCGGCCGCTGAGGAGGACGAAGCAACTTCACCCCCCTCAAAAAATGGACCACATCCGGGGAAGACGCAACCGACCTGCCCTGCACCTTACCCCGAAAATGCGCCAAAGCAGCCAGCTGCACCTTCAAAAATGACAATGAAAGGCCCTTCTCAAAACCATCCTGCAAGAAATCTAAAATGCATGACACAGAAGCTGTCAAAGGGACACACGCCCAGTCCCCACACCAATCTTCAAATATGCGCCACACACGCACATAGGCCAAAGACGCGCATCAGATCCCTGAACCACGGCCGACGTGGCCAATTTGGAGCCACCAACAACACCGGACCCGCATGACATTCTACCCTCTGTAGGACTCGACCTATCAAGGGCCATGAAGGAAACACATACAGCAACACCCACTGAGGCCACGGAAGAACCAACGCATCGATCCCTTCCACTCGCGGATCCCGATGCCGACTGAAATACCGAGGAACCTGAGCATTCTGTGCCAATGCCATGAGATCCATTACTGGCATTCCCCACTTTAGAACTATCTGGTCGAACACCGACCGGTGCAGAGACCATTCTCCGGGGTCCAACATGTGTCTGCTTAGAAAATCCGCATTCACGTTGTCCACCCCGGCCACGTGCGCCACCGAAATCTGCACCTTTCCGCCCAACTCATGAGCAGAGCCGTCTCGATTGCCAACCGCGGACTCTTTGTACCGCCCTGCCGGTTGACATACGCTACCGCTGTCGCGTTGTCAGACATGACTCTTACCGCCTTTCTGACCACACTTGAGTGAAATGCCAACAGAGCTAGCCGAATCGCCCTCGTCTCCAACCGGTTGATAGACCACTGAGCTTCCTCCGTCGACCACCGCCCCTGCACGGACCGACCGAGACACTGAGCTCCCCAGCCCAGCAGACTGGCATCCGTTACCAGAATCACCCACTGAGGAGGTTCCAACGGCATGCCCTTTTTCAGATGGGCCGAGCACAGCCACCACTGGAGACTGCGCTGAGGAGCCCCCCTCAATGGCAACCGTAACTCCAAACTGTGTACCTGAGGATACCACCAGGACAACAGAGCCGCCTGAAGCTGACGCATATGCGCCCTGGCCCATGGTACTACCTCTACTGTCGCTGCCATGAGGCCCAGAACCCGAAGGTACATTCGAACCGTCGGACTCTGAACGGACATTAACAGCCGGACCTGCTGCTGAAGAGAGGTGATCCAAGAATCCGGCAGAAAAACACGACCCACTGCTGTGTCGAACCGCACTCCCAAGTACTCCAGACCCTGCGATGGGATCAACTGACTTTTGACTACATTCACTACCCATCCGAGCGATTCCAGAAACGCGACCACCTGAGCCGTCGCTGCCACACTGTTAGCCCGAGACTTCGCCCGGATCAACCAGTCGTCCAGATACGGATGCACCAGAATTCCCTGCCTCCGCAAAGCCGCTGCTACCACCACCATTATCTTGGAGAAGGTGCGTGGAGCCGTTGCCAGACCAAAAGGCAGAGCACAGAACTGAAAGTGCCTCCCTAAAACAGCAAAACGAAGGAAACGCTGATGGGCTTCTCAAATCGGCACGTGCAGATACACTTCCGTGAGATCCAGTGACGTGAGAAATTCTCCCTGACGAACAGCCACTATGACCGAGCGCAGAGTCTCCATGCAGAAGGATGGCACCTTGAGCGCCCCATTGACCCTCTTGAGATCTAAAATGGGTCGAAACTGGTCCTCCTTCTTCGGCACCACAAAGTAAATGGAATAACAACCCATTCCCAGCTCGTGCCGAGGAACAGGTAACCACAGGTCCCAACTGGATTAAGCGACCCGGAGTCTCTTGAATAGCCTTCAACTTTACTCGAGAGTGACAAGGAGAGGGAAGAAACAGATCTGGCAGCGGGTGCTCGAACTCGAGCGCATAACCGTCGCGAACGACCTCCAGCACCCACTGATCTGAAGTAATTTGGGTCCACCCCTGATAAAACAGATGGTCGCGCCCCGACCTTCACCAGAGGCTGGACCCGCACACCTTCATAAGGAAGACTTATTACCATTTCCGGCACCTCCGGAGGAGTCCTGACCTCCTCGACGACCCCCTCGAAAGGACTGCGTCCGCTGGAAAAAATGGCTTTTAGAAGGAGACACAAATCTGCCCGGCCTGTACCGCCTCGCGTCCTTAAACCAACCTCTAGCCAAACCACCTCGAATTGCCGCCTTAGGCCGTAACTCCGGCAACTGTGAGACCTTGGTATCCCCAAGACCACTCATCAGTTTATCCAAGTCCTCTCCAAACAGCATAGAACCTTTGAAAGGTAGAGAACACAACTTTCCTTTAGAGGCCGCATCTGCCACCCAGCCCCTAAGCCAAAGAGCCCTGCGAGCCGTCACCGCCAGAGCCATATTCTTAGCCGAAGCCCTTAGCAAATCATAAAGGGTGTCTGCCAAAAACGAAGACCCCATCTCCAATTTGGCCAGGTCCTGAACCAAACCAGTCCTGTCTAATGAAGGCTCATCCAAGAGCTTCTCCACCCAATGGAAACAAGCTCTGGCTACCAAGCCCCCACACACAGAGGCTTGCAAGGCCAAAGCCGACAAATCAAAGCTGCGCTTCAGAAAGGACTCTAGCTTCCTATCCTGAGGATCCCGTAAGGCTGTACTGCCATCCACCGGAATGGCCTTAGCCTTAGTAACCGCCGTAATCACCGCATCCACAGTAGGTGGTTTCAGCAGGGCCAAATCTTCCGGAGGCAAGGGATACAGCCGCGCCATAGCCCTAGACACCTTACAAGCAGCCTCCGGCACAGACCATTCCTGAAAAACCATGTCCCTAATGTCTGAATTCATGGGAAAGGAACAGGAGGCTCTCCAAATCCCCTTAACTAAGGGATCTACCTGGGGTCCCTCCGCAGAGGGAGTGGCCACTGGAGCAAACTTCAAAGTAGAGATCACCTGATCAATGAGCTCTAACAAGTCCTCCTTATGAAAAATGCGAACCACTGAAGAATCTTCCCCAGGCCTTAGCCCATCCTGATCCTCAGACACATCTAAGAGATCCTCCTCTCCTGGGTCACTCCAAACGTCCGACCCAGGCAGAGAAAGTATCTCCATAGACTCTGAAATATCCTCCCGTGGGCGCTTAACTCTCACTGAGCTAGCAGCCTCCGGGGAACAAACAGCCTGAGAGGGGCCAGCTCTCCAGGCATTATACAGAGACCAAACAAACTCAGGGGGGAAGCCAGACCCCCCCCCCCCCCCCGATGCTGCTGAAGCCCCAACAACACTTCTCGCAGTCTCTGCGACGGACCCCCCTCGCTCCCGAGGTGGCAGGTCCATCGCGTGATCCGCGGCTAAACTAGGTGCGCTTCCCGCCACACACAGGTCCCCCGGTGCCGGTACGGAATGCGCGGCCAAAAGGGCTGCGCTTCCCGCCAAAAACGGCTCCGTCGAGACCGACCCGGGATGCGCAGCCAAAATGGCCGAGTTTCCCGCCAAAACCGGCCCCGCCGTTGCCAGCCCGGAATGTGCAGTCAAATCGCCGCCCAACACCTCCACCGACTCAGGGGAAAGCACGGGGGGCAAGAGCGCTGACAACGTAGGCTCCCCACAAAATTTACATTGGCCACCTTTCACTTCAATGCCGCGCTTCGCGCAAAACCGACACCTCGCCGGCTTCGACATAATGGCCGCGAACACAATAAAAAACAAACAGTTGCTTTGTGCTCTGACAGACTAATAGGCAAAACCGCCTAAAGCAAGAACGCCCTTGAAGACGTTTTATCTCTGGACTGTGTGGAAGATCCATGCCACTCTACCCTGAAGACTCCAGCTAGGGACCAGTATTCATGTCCAGCCTCATAGCCCCATTGTAATCCACAGGGCCGGACTTCAGGTAATCAAAGCTCCAAAAGACAATCAGCAAGTTTTTATTTCCTTGGAGTTCACAGTTCAGCAGTTCCAAACAAAACAGGAATCCAAAACACAGCCCCACTGTTCATCCCTATCTCGACGACTGGCTGGTTCGAGAGACTACAGCGCAAGACAGTCGGGTTGTCACCGACCGAGTTATTACGCTTCTTCAGTCCTTAGGTTGGGTCATCAACAGAGACAAGAGCCACCTTCCTACTCAGAGCCTAGAATACCTCAGAGTGCTGTTTGATACGAAGCAGGGGAAGGTGTTTCTGCCCGATGGTCGGCGGATCAAGTTGCTTTCCCAAGTCCGGTCCTTTCTGAGTCTCCACTCCCCTCAAGTGTGGGACTATGTTCAACTCCTCAGATCCATGGCAGCCACCTTTGAAGTCATCTCGTGGGCAAGGGCTCACATGCGACCTTTTCAGATCTTCTTGTTGAGCAGATGGTCGCTGTCTTCTCTGGATGATCAGTGGCGTCTTCCTTGGTCGAGCAGAGCCAAGGACAGCTTAGCGTGATGGCTCCTTCCTTCCAATTTGCAGAAAGGCATGCCATTGGCCTCCCCCAATTGGGTGGTGGTCGTGACAGTGGCCTACGTCAATCGACAGGGGGGCACTCTCAGTCTTCCCTAGCAGAAGAGGCGTCCTGGCTGCTAGTGTGGGCAGAATCTCATATCCTTTGCCTGTCAGCAGCACACACAGCAGGTCAGGACAATACTCAGGTGGACTTTCTCAGCCAGATTCTTTTGGACGCAGAGGAATGGGCACTGTCAGACTTGGTGTTTCGTCTGATCTGTCGGCGTTGGGGGTCACCGGTGATGGATCTCATGGCCATGGCACAAAATGCCAAAGTATCCCAGTTCTTCAGTCGAAAAAGACAACTCGGAACCGCAGGCCTCGACGCCTTTCTCCAGCAATGGCCAGAGGGGGAGCGGTTATATGTCTTCCCCCTGTGGCCACTAATAGGGAGAATTCTGTACGCATAGGATTTCATCAGGGACCGGTCGTGCTAGTGGCACCGGATTGGCCCTGGCACCCGTGGTATGTGGATCTGATTCGGTTGCTCAGGGGTTCTCCTTTGCGGCTGCCGGTGACTCTGTATCTTCTACATCAAGGACCAATCTGGATGGAAAATCCCTCCCACTTTGGTCTTACGATAGTTGAGGAAGAAGGGGTTTCGGATCCCATCATTACCACTCTTTTGAGGGCACGGAAACAATCCACACCAGCAGCTTATGCTCGAGTGTGGAAGACTTTTTCGGCGTGGTGTGGTCAGCGTACCGAGTTGCCTTTTTGGACTGCCATTTCAGTCATCTTGGCGTTCCTTCAGGAGGGTCTTCAAAATGGATAGGCTTATAATTCCTTTCGAGTCCACGTTGCTGCTCTGGCCTGTTTTCGGGGACGAGTAGCTGGTTCTTTCCTGGTAGCTCACCCAGATGTGGTTCGTTTTCTGCGTGGAGCTCATCATCTCCAGCCTCCCCTTCAGCGACCGTGTCCTTCTTGGCGTCTCAACCTGGTAGTCCGTGCTCTTCAAGCACCCCTGTTCGAGCCCTTACACAAGGCCTCTGAAAAGGATCTTACACTTAAAACAGTGTTTTTGGTTGTCATTACTTCAGCTCGACGGATTTCGGAACTTCACGCCTTGTCTTGCCGAGATCCCTTTTTGCAGTTTTCTGATGCCGGGGTCTCTATTCGAACGGTACCGTCGTTTTTGCCTAAGGTAGTCTCGGCCTCTCACCTCAATCAAACTCTTTATCTTCCTTCGTTTAGGAAAGAGGATTATCTGGAGGAATTTGCGTTTCTTCGTTTTTTGGATGTGCGGAGAGCTCTCTTCCGGTACCTGCAAGTCTCTAATGATTTTTGTCGCTCTGATCATCTCTCTTTGTGCTTCTTTCTGGAGTGAAGAGGGATGAGGTGGCCTCCAAGGCTTCCATTGCTCGGTGGATTAAGGAAGCCTTTGTGTCGGAATATATTTTACATGGTCGGCTGCCTCCGCCAGCATTGAAGGCCCATTCTACTTGAGCGCAGGTGACCTCTTAGGCCGAGACGTCTATTTTATCTCTGGGTGAGATCTGTCGTGCAGCTACTTGGGCTTCCTGTCATACATTCGCAAAGCATTACAGATTGGATGTAGCCACTCAAGAAGATTCGCGTTTCAGGGCAGAGGTGTTGGCGCAGGGAGCCAAAATTGAGTTCTTGCTGGATTTCCCAGTTGTCCTCCGAGGAACCATGGATGTTGGATTCTTTCCCAACCCTCATCATACAAATCGAGAGGTCTCTTTTCATCCCAACCTCCAGTCCCTGGTCCTCATGGCCTGGATGTTGAGAGTGTAGAATTTGTATCTTTGCAGCTGCCTAAGGGTGTCTCCCAGATCTACCTCTCCACACCAGAAATCTCAGCAGGAATCCAGGCCAAAGTATCAGCCTGCCTGTCTGACATTGCTGCCTGGATGTCTCATTGCCATCTGAAACTAAACATGACCAAGACTGATCTTTGTATCTTTCCTCCTTAACCAACCTCTCCTCTTCCCCCATTCTCTATTTCTGTGGATAACACTCTCATCCTCCCTGTCTCATCAGCTCGTAACCTTGGGGTCATCTTTGACTCCTCTCTCTCCTTCTCTGCATATACAGTATTCAGCAGACTGCTAAAACCTGTCGTTTCTTTCTCTATAATATCACCAAAATTAGCCCTTTTCTTTCTGAGCACACTACCAGAACCTTCATCCACATTCTTATCACCTCTCGCTTAGACTATTGCAACTTGCTTTTCACAGGTCTCCCACTTAGCTATCTCTCTCCTCTTCAATCTGTTCAAAATTCTGCTGCACGACTTATATTCCACCAGTGTCGTTATGCTCATATAACCCTCTCCTCAAGTCACTTCACTGGCTCCCTATCTGATTCCGCATACAGTTCAAACTCCTCTTATTGACTTACTAGGAAAAAAGGCCCGTTTCTGATACAAATTAAACGGGTGCTAGCAAGGTTTTCCTCGGAGTGTGTGTGTTTTACAGAGTGTGTGTGAGAGTGAGTGTATGATAGAGAGAGAGTGACAGGGCCGTGCCAATACGGTAAGCGAGGTAAGCATGGCAGGGGGGCGCCGTCATTTGGGGGGCGCCGCTACACCATGCTTACCTCCTCGCCCTCCCACTCCCATTGCCCAACTGCCCGCGCTCTCTTCTCTCCTGCAGCAAATCCCTTTTTCTTTTTTTAATACTTTTAATTTTACCTCCGCCCGGCAGCGCAGCGTCAGTGCAGGAGGCGGCGCTCCCGGTCTAGCCTTCTCCTTCGCTCATGTTCCGCCTTCTTCTGACGTCATTTCCTTGACGTCAGAAGAAGGCGGAACATGAGTGAAGGGGAAGACTAGACACGTCGGGAGCGCCGCCTCCTGCACTGACGCTGCGCTGCCGGGTGGTCACGGAGGTAAAATTAAAAGAAAAAAAAAAGAAAGGGAATAGTTGCCGGAGAGCAGGGGAGAGAGAGGAGCATGCAAGGGCAGGGTTCATGGAAGGGAGAGAGAGGAATTGCTGGATAGGGTCAGGGATGAATGGAGGGGGCAAGGGACAGATGGGCATGGATTGATGGGAGGGTAGGGCTCAGGGAGAGAGGGGAATTGTTGGATAGGGATGAATGGAGGGGACAGGGGACAGAGGGGCATGGATGGATATGGATTGCAGGGCAGGGCTCAGGGAGAGAGGGGAATTGCTGGATAGGGTGAATGGAGGGGGCAGGGGACAGAGGAGCATGGATGGGCATGGATTGGGAGGGCAGGGCTCAGGGAGAGAGGGAAATTGCTGGATAGGGTCAGAGATGAATGGAGGGGACAGGGGACAGATGGGCATGGATGGATATGGATTGCAGGGCAGGGCTCAGGGAGAGAGGAGAAACTGCTGGACATAAAGGGGAGGGAAGAGAGATGAAGGAGATGAAATGAGGGAAAAGGAAAAGAGGAGAAAAATTGCACATGGATGAAGAAAATAGGCAGAAGCTGAGGACCAGAAATGAAGAAGAAAGGAGGAAAGGAAAGAAATAAATGAAAAGGAAGCCCTGGAAACGGAGTTAAGAGGACAGATAGCAGCAGAATCAGATACTGGGCCAGCATGATCAGAAAAAGAAAGTCACCAGACAACAAAGGTAGAAAAAAAAATCATTTTATTTTCATTTTAGCGTTTGGAATATGTCCACTTTGAGAATTTACATCTGCTATCTTATTTTGCAATGTATAGCAATTTGTTTCTAAGAATATTGCTGACAATTCCTGTCAGTGTGGTAAGTGGTGAGCGATCATTTTCACCGGGGGGGGGGAGGGGGCGCCAACTGATAGTCTGCAGGGGGGTGCCAGAGACCCTTGGCACGGCCCTGGAGAGTGAATGTGTGAGTGTGTGTGACAGAGAGAGTGAGACTGGGTGCAAGAGTGTGTGTGTGAGAATGAGAGTGTGTGCCAGGGGCCCCCCTCCCTCCTAGTTCCAGTGTGGCCCCGCCCCCTCCCTCCCTCCCAGTTCCAGGGTTTTGCCCCCCCCCCATCCAAGTTCCAGGGTCCACCCTCCCTCCCACCCAACCACCCAGTTCCAGGGTTGTTGCCCCCCTCTCTCCCTCCCTCCCAGTTCCAGGGTCGCCCCCCCTCCCTCCCCCCCCCCCCCTCCAGCCACCCTGCGATGTTTAACTGCAAAATTAGGGAGCTATGTAGTGTAATAAAACACACCTGTAACATTGTGAAGCTGACTCCGTGTTCGTAAGGTTTGTCAGATTCGTCAGTCTGTTACCATCTCTCTCGGCCCTGCCCTCACGCCTCTGATAGGTCCGCCGCCCTCGATGTCATCATGTTTTGACGCGAGGGCGGGGCCGACAGAGATGGTGACAGAGTGACGAATCTGACGATCCTTACGAACCCTTCACTTCAGTGAAGCCACGGAGTCAGCTTCAGAACGTTGGAGGTGCTTTTTATTATAGTAGAGATAAGTGCATTCACTCTGCAGCTCCTCCGTACCTCTCCACTCTCATCTCTCCCTACACTCCTCCCCGGGAACTCTGTTCACTGGGTAAATCTCTCTTATCTGCACCCTTCTCCACCGCTAACTCCAGACTCGGTTCCTTTTATCTTGCTGCACCATATGCCTGGAATAGACTTCCTGAGCCAGTACATCAAGCTCCATCTCTGGCTGTCTTCAAATCTAAGCTAAAAGCCCACCTTTTTGATGCTGCTTTTGACTCCTAACCCTTGTTCAGAACCCTTATTTTATCAACCTCACCTTAATATTCCCTTTTCTCTTATTTGTTCTGTTTGAGAAGGATGCCCATCTCCCGATTTGTGTCAGAAGATGGGCGCCCTTCTCTTTCAAAAATAAGCCTGATTGTATACTCACAACTTCAGTCTCACTCTAAATCTGTTCTTGCACTCCATCCACGTCAATCATGTTTTAGAGTTGATTTTAGCACAGAGTCTGTGCTGTTAAGTGAAATGTGTGCTCTTAAGTGAAATATATCAACAAACTTGACAACGCTTTTATTGCACTTGCAGTTTCTCTTGATCGGTCATCTACCTTTGACGTTATTAATCACTCACTCCTTCTACAGCATCTTGCATCCATAGGAATAACTGGTACAGTTCTTCAGTGGTTTATGTCTTTTCCTCCACATCGCACATTTCGAGTCTTAATATCTGATAAGCAATCTGATGCTTACTCCCTGACCTGCGGAGTTCCTCAAGGATCTCTACTGTCCCCCATCCTCTTTAATTTTTATTCAGTCCTCAGGCATAAGCACTTACTTTTATGCTGATGATATTTTTCTGATAAAGTATACTTCAATTATTAATCCTGATCTAGGTCCCCTTCAGATTTGTTTGGATAATGTGGCGACTTAGCTTAAAGAGCATCATCTAGTTCTCAGCCCTCAAAATATGACAGCATGCTGGATTTCTGGTCATAAACCCCCTCCATCTATTCATCTCACATTATTTGGTTTACCTGTTCAATCAGTTGAGCAATTTAAGTATCTGGGTGTTATTTTTTTATTCTAAATTGAGTTTTTCCTGAGGGCAGTTTTTTTGTTACTTTGAAGGACCAGGGCAGTTTGGAGTTATTTAGATTGTGTCGCTTTGCACTCTTTATTCCATGATTTTATTGGTTTCTGTTTGGATTATTGTAATGTAGCATAAGCAGGCATTTCCAAGACTGAATTAAAAAGACTCCAGACTCAAAAACACAGCAACCCAAGTCCTCTGTGGTGCTAAATGGATCACATTATTCCACTCCTTCAGAAGCTTCATTGACTTCCAGTAGATTATAGAATCCAATTAAAAATTCTTGCTTTAACTCACAAGGCCTTATATACTGTTTTCCTGATTATCTCACTAAAGTAACAATTCCATATACTCCTGCACGTCTTCTCTGCTCTATAAACGACTGCAGGCTTGTTCGTCGTAACCCTTCCAAGGCCTATTGGGAATCTACTACATAGAATGCCATCTACTTTACGGCCTCTTTCCTCAGGGATATTTGTCTATTCTGACTGTGCCCTCTGCAGAAGGATCGGCAAGAGTTATTGGTACCCTGTTTCCCCAAAAGTAAGACATCCCCCGAAAATAAGACCTAGTAGAGGTTTTCCTGAATTGGTAGATATAAGGCCTCCCCAGAAAGTAAGACCTAGCAAATTTTTGTTTGAAAGCAGGGCCGACGAGAGCCGGACAAGGCTGCCCCTGGGCCGCCCACCCCCCCCCCCCCACCCGAGGTCGCCGGGCTCCCCCCTCCACCCACCCTCCGTCGCTCCCGGAACTAACCTTAAACGCCTCCTTTCACCTTCGCAGCAAGCAGCAGCAGGGCAGACCTTTCCTTCCTTCCGTGCCCCGCCCTCACGGACGTTACGTCAGGCGAGGGCGGGACACGGAAGGAAGGAGTGGCCTGCCCTGCTGCTGCTTACTGCGAAGGTGAAAGGAGGCGTTTAAGGTTAGTTCCGGGAGCGACGGCGGGCGGGCCAACCCCGATCCAACCCCGATGTTTCCCCGAAAAATAACACAGCCCCTGAAAATAAAACCTAGCGCATTTTTGGCGGCAAAAATTAATATAAGACAGTGTATAATTGTGTTGCTTTTCTATATTTTATATGGAGTTCCTTTCTGAATATACCTTTTATTATTTTTATTTGTTCATCACTTTGATTTTTGTTGGAAAAAAGGCAATTTTAACAAATGATAATAAACATAAACATGCTTATCCTTGGAGAAAATTGTCCAGTATCAAATTTGCCTTTTATTTCAAAACTCACAGAAAATATAGTTCATGCTCAACTAGTTGACTTTATTTACCAAATCCAATGCTTTGCACCTGAGGCAAGTAGTTTCTAGATCTTTTCATAGTTCTGAGACAAATTTATGCCAACCTAGGCAGTGGGACTGATGTCTATCTACAATTACAACTTAGTTGATTACTCATTACTGTTGACCAATCATCAGGACATAATGATTGGGAGGCATAGCTCTAAGAGGTCATTACTAATGAAGAGAAATGGTAAAAGTGCCTTCTAACTATAGAACTGGCAATCAAAATTATTGGCTGATTATACCATTAGTTACATAAGCTATCAATTGATAACCGAAAATAATCTTTATCTCTTTCTTTAGGAAATTATTACATTTACATGCGCTTTGCCTTCATTTCCCATTCAACATTTCTTATACAATTATTGTTGTTTTAAGGCTTCATGTTGCAGCTGAACTTTCAACCAGTTAATTTCTTTCTCCAATAATTTAGTCTTCTGTTGATGACACTTTAAGATCTCAAGAGATTTCTGCCATTAAAAAAGAAGATTAGTGAATTATACCCCATCGCCAGCAATAAACCATTAAATTATGCCTTGAGTATTTAGTTAGATTTATTAATGCTCACCTAGAGCTCTGGGCAATTTATAATAATAAAACATAAAAATGCAAGCAGTAAAACTACAATTAGAAACATTTTACATAACACAATGCTAACAACAGCATTCCTATAAAACTCCGACATAAACCCCCGGATTCCGTATAGGTTGCATAAACTTGGCAATGCATAAACTAATGAGCTAATTAAGCACTAACAATAATTGTTAGCAAGTACTTAATTAGCAGTAATTAAGAGTTACACACAGATCTGCCCTATACCCTATTCTATGGCATGTGCACTTAAATTTCATAGCACGCAACTCAAAAGAGGCATGGCCAAGGGAGAAGCATGGGTAGGTCAGGGCATTTCCACAAGTTAGGTACAATGTTATAGAATATTTTAATTTGTGTGCCTGCCAGTAGTTGGCCGCGACCATTTATACCTGCTTTTGGCAGGCATGCATGCTCACGTCCAAACATTTGGTGTGGAAACATGCACTATACTAGTCCTATATAATAATTTACACCTCCAGTGTTCCATGTCTGGCTGCCTGGGTTCGTAACATCTCCTGGCTGTCTGGGTTTGTAACATCTCCTGACATCAGCCAGCCTCCAGCGTTCCTTTCCCCCTCACTGTCCTGCCCTCGTGTCAAGACATAATGACATCAGAGAGCGGAACAGTGAGAGGGAAGGGAATGCTGGAGGCGAGCTGACGTCAGGAGGGATGTTACGAATGGGACAGAAGCCAGCGCCAGCCAGCCAGACAACGTGCAGGTACAAATCGAGGGGAGGAAGGGGAGGGGAGGGCAGGGCAGAGGAGAATTGATGGACATGGATGGGATGGGTGGACAGTAGAGGAGAAAATCACGGGACACGGATGGGAGGGCAGGAAAGAGGAGAATCGCTGGACATGGAGGGAAGGGCAGGCGAGAGAGAGAAAAAAAAGCTTACATGACAGCCTTCCTAGGGCCCATTTCATTGTTGAGGAAACGGGCATGGTTCCAGAGGAGATCCGGGAAATTATAGACCGGTGAGTCTGACATCGGTACCGGGCAAAATGGTAGAGGCTATTATCAAGAATGAAATTACAGAGCACGTACAAAAACATGGGCTGATGAGACAAAGTCAGCACGGATTTAGTGAAGGGAAGTCTTGCCTCACCAATCTACTGCATTTTTTTGAGGGGGTAAACAAACATGTGGACAAAGGGGAGCCGGTGGATATTGTGTATCTGGATTTTCAAAAAGCGTTTGACAAAGTGCTTCATGAAAGACTCCTGAGGAAACTGGAGAGTCATGGGATCGGAGGTAGGGTATTACTATGGATTAAGAGCTGGTTGAAAGATAGGAAGCAAAGAATAGGGTTGAATGGTCAGTATTCTCAGTGGAGAAGGGTAGTTAGTGGGGTCCCGCAGGGGTCTGTGTTGGGACTGCTGCTTTTTAACATATTTATAAATGACCTAGAGGTGGGAGTAACTAGTGAGGTAATTAAATTCGCAGATGACACAAAATTATTCAGGGTTGTCAAGTCGCAGGAGGAGTGTGAAAGATTACAGGAGGACCTCGCAAGACTGGGGGATTGGGCGTCCAAGTGGCAGATGAAGTTCAATGTTGACAAGTGCAAAGTGATGCATGTGGGTAAGAGGAACCCGAATTTCAGCTATGTCATGCAAGGTTCCGCGTTAGGAGTTACAGACCTAGAAAGGGATCTGGGAGTCATTGTTGATAAGACGTTAAGAATGTCTGCCCAGTATGCTGCCGCGGCTAAGAAAGCACACAGAATGTTGAGTATTAGGAAAGGGATGGAAAACAAACATGAGGATGTTATAATACCATTGTATCGCTCCATGGTACGACCGCACCTCGAGTATTGTGTTCAATTCTGGTCGCCGCCTTTCAAAAAAGATATAAAGGAATTAGAAAAGGTGCAGAGAAGGGCGACGAAAATGATAAAGGGAATGGAACGACTTCCCTATGAGGAAAGGCTGAGAAGGTTAGGGCTCTTAAGCTTGAAGAAAAGGCAGCTGAGGGGTGATATGATATAAGTCTACAAGATAATGAGCGGAGTAGAGCGGACAGATGTGAAGCGTTTGTTTACACTTTCAAACAATAACAAAACCAGGGGACACAAGATGAAACTAGAATATGGTAGATTTAAAACAAATAGGAGAAAGTTTTTCTTTATTCAGCGTGTAGTTAGACTCTGGAACTCGTTGCCGGAGAATGTAGTGACAGCAGCTGGCCTTACGGAATTTAAAGGGGGTTTGGACAGATTCCTGAGGGAAAAGTCCAATGAACATTATTAATTTTTTTTTTTTTGGGGGGGGGGGGGGGTTGCCGGGTTCTTGAAGCCTGGATTGGCCGCTGTCGGAGACAGGATGCTGGGCTTGATGGACCCTTGGTCTTTTCCCAGTATGGCAGTGCTTATGTACTTCCACTAGTATTCTATAATGGGTGCTCTGCACTGAGTGACCTTTACAAAATTTGTGATTAACGCGGATCATCCTGGCGCCTAAATTTGAGTGTCATGTACTGAATTCCCCCAAAAGAGGATATATTAGCTTATATTATAATTTACGTGTTTATTCAATTCAATTCTTGTATATCGCTAATATCCCCTTTCCAGGGTTCACTACAGTTTACATTCTACATGAGACAAAAGCAGATAGTGTCAGTGTGAGGTATGAGAAACATTATAGACCATTGGTGTAATGCATGAGACTAAAACATTAAAGGAAAGGAAGGAAGTAGAAGTCATGATGGATTATACGAAGCAGAAAGGAAGAGAAAGGTTCTTATCCTCTTTCTGGAGTTGAGGTAGCTGTTTTCTGTTCTGATGGGAATAGGTAGGCAGTTCCATATTGTGACTCCAAGTACGGGGAATAGAGAGATGAAAATCTTCTGATTTTGAATTGTCTTTTGAAATGGTGATGCTAGCATCAGTTGTTGTTTCAGTCTGTTAGTCTGGACCGGATATAGTGAAGCGGTCTTAGTCAGCAGTTCAGAGGTGAAGCCCTGATGCTAGGCCAAAAGGAAGTATGCAATACTAGAATTGGTGTTTTCCTATTATGAATCTAAGATACACCCAAGTCACAGGAAGTGAGTGTCCTCTAAATCCAGACAAAATAGTCAATCTTTTTCTGAAAAGGTATTAAAATGCCTGGAGAAACCATTTGTACAAACTCTGCCTAAATCATGCCCCTGCCTCTCCTCTGCCATGCTTCTTTTAAACATCTGTGTCTGGGAGGTTCTATATGTGGCCACTAGTGGTTTTATAAAATTACTATATGCAAATGTCAATCTAGACATATGGGCGTAGATATTTAAATCACATATGCAGGACTGTCTGGGGATATTCTGGGGCACTTAACTAGATGGTGCTGCTGAATATCTCTTCTAACTGTCCATGCTGAAAATGGCTATTTTGTGGGGCAATCCAGAGGTGGAGTTAGGGTGGAGCAGAAGTTTAGCTGGTTAGCGGTGATTTTCAGTCCACTAATTGGCTGCGCAACCGTATAAAGTTAGAACAGAAAAAAGCCTGTCCAAACTTTATATGGGGACATAACCAAGCACTGGTCTGAATATCAGTTGGTGTCTGGCTACCTTCGGGGTCCTGGTGTAAGAGTTAGACCCCTGTCTATATAGCTGTAATACAAAGCTTGTCTTGACAACATCCTGCAATTTATTATTCGGACTGTGCCTTAAAGCAGAGTGAACTTTAGCCTGAATTTGCTCATCAGCAAGAAACTGTTTCAGCCCACTTAGCTGATGCCATCCCTGACCAGTATTGCTTAAGGAACTTTTTGGCCTAGGACAAGTACTAAGGGCAAGATAGATAACTGCCACTATGGAGCCAGAGTCTCTGAGTTCCTTGAATAAGACCAAGGGATGAAGTCATAAGACTGTTTGAGCCTGAGTTCCCTGAATTGCAATGTGAATGATGTAAAATGGATATTCTTGGGGTTAACCAAATCAGGATGATCAGAACAAATTGAAGTATTTATCTCCAGAGAAAAGGCTCTACCAGAGGTGTACGAAAGAGGCCTTTCTGGAGACCAAGGGCTGTCTGATCACCTCATCAGGTCCCAGCTGGAACTGCCCCAGTGCATCTGCTCAGCTCATAGATTCTGCTGGACCCCACTACTTGATTCTGCACTGCTGGAACACTTCACAGTTATCCTGACAGTGTGACTTGCTGACCCGCAGCCTCCCTGCAGGGGAGAGGAAGACTCCTCTTGACTGACAGGTTGTGTACAGCTCTGTTATTGCTAGTGGGTAATTCAGAAGGCATAAGTTAAGGCCTGTAGGGAGAGCGTGCGTTTACTCTGAAGATAAGTGTTATTTTATTTCTCTGAGCTTCCTAGCATTGGTGCATAAGTCTCACATTCTAATTACCACTTCATTTTATCTTTGGCTGCTAACACTTTTAAATAAATTTATTTATTTTTGTTATTATTGGCCTGTTTCCTTGCTTGTCAGTATTCTTCAGGAGCCTTAGAACTCGGATTCACATGCCCAGAGGGAAGTCATAAGTAAATAAATAATTCCAGAGTGCATACCGTTACCTAATCTTCTGTCCCTCCTCATACAGTGTACTCTAGGAGGCACTGGTCCACTACACCGGTCTGAAGTGTTGTCATCCCCCTCCAATCCTCCCTCCCATTCCCCCAAAAGCACTGAAATACTGTGAGGTGCCTACTAGAGGCAGCCACTAGGCGGAGGAGCGAATGGGGTTCGCTCCTACCCCCATCACCCCCACTAGATCAGTAGGGACTTTAGACAGGCCCCCCTATCATAAGTGGAGGGGGGAATGGGGGCTATGTGCTTCCAGGGGTTGGGAGGGAAGGAAGAAGGATCAGAATGGAGAGGGGGCATGATGTATTTCTGGGGAGCTGGGAGGGCGGGAGCAGGGGAGTAGAGGGCACCTGCATCCCTTATTCTGGTCCTGGCCGATATTCAGCTGAGACCTGCATAAGTATCTAATATGGGTCCTGTTTTGAATATTGGCTGGGACCCACATTCAGACCAGCATAATTGTGATTAGCCTTCGATATTCAGTGCTGGTTCCTGGACAAGACTCGGCACTGAATATCCAGGTCTAATTCTGCCCTTGACAATCAGCTTTAAAAAAAAAACGCTGACCACCACGGGATGAATATTGACCAGATAATGTTGCCATTTACCCATCTAGATTCTTCTTATATAATATCCTAGATCTACCAAATTATTGTCCTGTAAATAATAGAGGCTCATTTAGATATTAAATAAACATGGAGATAATATAGTTAATTGTGTTGAGGAAGATGACTTCCCTGTGTAGACCACAGACTGCATTGACTTAGAAAAGATATAAACAACACAATTCTGCCTCCAATCCCAATGTCCATGAGTCTGCTTAAAAGGACCTTAGAGAAATGGTGTCAAAAGTAGCATTAAGTCCAACAAAAATCACCACAGAGTGTTGCCCCTCATCTAGACTGGCAAGGATCACTACCAACAAAATGAATGAACCTACCTTAACCAGCTGTACCTTGCTGATCCAATCAACTGCATGAATATCCTGTGGCAGGTTCATATGACATAGCATTCCATAGTAGGCTTTTCTCAGGGTTTTCAGTTCAATTATGACAGCTGTAATCTATTAAAAAGTGAGACCATTTTCATAGTGCAGACATGAATGAAAAGAAAATTATTTCAAAAATTAGATTCTTCCATCTTTATAAAGATGATCAATTTGTATCCATTGGTACAGAGCTAAGAAGAATTTCTCCCTAGGATAGTCTTATTTTATTACAATTTTAAAAACACAGGGGCCCTTTTACTAAAGCATGCTAACAGGGGAATTTTTGAAACAGAAGGGCACCCATCTTTCGACACAAATTGGGAGATGGGCATCCTTCTCTCAGGGGCGCCCAAATCGGCATAATTGAAAGCGGATTTTGGGCGCTCTCAACTGCTTTCCATCGCGGAGACAACCAAAGTTCATGGGGGCGTGTTGGCAGCGTAGCAAAGACGGGACTGGGGCGTGCTTAAGAGATGGGCGTCCTCGGCCGATAATGGAAAAAAGAAGGGAGTCCCTTAGGCGACTTTACTTGGTCCATTTTTTCTTGCGACCAAGCCTCAAAAAGGTGCCCAAACTGACCAGATGACCACTGGAGGGAATCGGGGATGAGATCCCCTTACTCCCTCAGTGGTCACCAACCCCCTCCCACCCTAAAAAAAAAACTTAAAATTTTTTTTTGCCAGCCTCTATGCCATCCTCAAATGTCATACCCAGCTCCATGACAGCAGTATGCAGGTCCCTGGAGCAGTTTTAGTGGGTGCAGTGCACTTCAGGCAGGTGGACCCAGGCCCATCCCCCCCATACCTGTTACACTTGTGGTGGTAAATGCGAGCCATTCAAAACCCACCAGAAACCCACTGTACCCACATGTAGGCGCCCCCTTCACCCCTTAGGGCTATGGTAGTGGTGTACAGTTGTGGGGAATGGTTTTTTTTGGGGGGGGTTGGGGGGCTCAGCACACAAGGTAAGGGAGCTATGCACCTGGGAGCAATTTCTGAAGTCCACTGCAGTGCCCCCTAGGGTGCCCAGTTGGTGTCCTGGCATGTGAGGAGGACCAGTGCACTATGAATGCTGGCTCCTCCCACGACCAAATGGCTTGGATTTGGTCGTTTCTAAGATGGGCGTCCTCGGTTTCCATTATCGCCGAAAACCGGGGATGACCATCTCTAAGGTCGACCTAAATGCTGAGATTTGAGCGTCCCCGACTGTATTATTGAAACGAAAGATGGATGCCCATCTTGTTTCGATAATATGGGTTTCCCCGCCCCTTCATGGAGCCGTCCTGTGAGGATGGCCCGAGGAAAAATTGGGCGCCCCATTTGATTATGCCCCTCCACGTATGCCTGGTAACACTATAGAAATGATCTGATTCCTCCACAGCATCAATGTGAGTGATGCATCTTTTAGCCACTGAAGTAAAATACAATGCTTCATAATCAAACAAGCTTTTTGGATACAAAAACAACGTTCACCTCAGTCTAATTCCAAATCATCCTCCAAATCTAAGAAACAAAGTTCTAAACTTTTTGGTATAGTTCTGCCCAAAAGACCTGCCAAATGATCCCATAGGTGTCTCCAAAACAAGCTAATTTGGGGGCAATAAGTTCATGATTTTAATGTGATCCCATAAGACTGGTTTAATTGAATCTACCTGATTTTCTCTCAAATGGCATTTTTCCTTTAGGTGGAGGTGCTCATTGAGAAGATCTTCAACCTGTTTTCTGCTTTGTTCACTGAAACTTTCGGCATCCTGTTTTGAGCAAAGGACAGATGAAGGAGGTTGTTTTGCTTGAAACTGATAAGACCATTTTTTGCAAGTTACTATATAGATAATGAAAGAAAATTTCTAAAAGCAATGTTTTACTGTTTATCTAAATTGCAGGAGTAAACCAATAGCATATATTCCCGTTGGATGATAATGCTCAATTTTGGCAGATTGTGATGGAACATAACTTCTCTTTGTAACAGAACTAGCAAGCCCTATGCAGAATGAAAATCATGAGAAGATTTGGTATTCATAAATAGCTTGAGAGATTCCTGTTCACGAAGACTGGGTGAAAGATACCAGAGGGAATGACCTTAGCAATCCCCAAATTAAGCTTCTTTAAACATTTGTTTGCTTTTTATAAGAATCATCTCTATCAATCAATTTATTGAGTTTCTTTATCTAATTTTAGGACAAGAATGATTTTATTCCAATTGTTGATCAACTGGGATCCTCACATCTGACCTGTATAAATGATTGTGCCACAAAGACAAATATTCTTGTAGATACATCAGTGATGCAGAGGGGCATTTTCAGTATGATATCTAAATCAGACTTTGCACATTTTGTGGAAAACGTCCAAAAATCCAGAAACAAAAATGGTCATTTTCAAACCTGAAAAACATTTACCTTTTTTTTTTCCAAAAATGGCCATTTCCTAGAAGTTATTGTGCTCAGTGTGTCTATTTTTGTGGATCATTTTCAAGAAAAAAAGTTAAAGTGAAAATGCACAAAATCAAGCCATTGGGAGGTAGGAGGAGCCAGCATTCTTAGCAGACTGGCCACACAGGCATCCTAGCAGATCAGTTGAGGCATTGGAGAGGGCACTGCAGTGGACTTCATATAAAAGGTCCCAGGTACACATCTCACCATTGCTCCCTTATATTGTATGGTTAGCCTCCAAAACCCACCAAAAACCTACTGTACATCACTACAATAGCCCTTATGCCTACAAGTGTCACCTATATGTGGGTACAGTAGGTTTCTGGTGAGTTTTGGAGGGCTTACATGTTCTAACACAACTGTATTAGAAAGGGATATGGGCCTGGGACCCCTTTCTACAATGCACTGCATCAACCACTAGGTTACTCCAGGGATCTGTCTGCTGCTCTAATAGGACTGGCAATAACATCTGAAGCTGTCATAGAGGCTGGTATATACTGTTACTTTCACTGCTTTGGGGGGGGGGGGGGGTGGGAGGGGATCCGTGACCATTGGGGGAGTAAGGGGGGGTCATGCCTTAATCCCTCCAGTGGTCATCTGGCCATTTAGAGCACCTTTTTGTGACTTAGGGCCCGATGCACAAAGACAGCCGTTAAATATGTCTGCCTCCGTAAAACTTACCAAGTCACAAACAGTGCTCCTGCCTCCAACATTTTTAAGGTGTGGGGATAAGGGGAGGGGGTCACTAGGCCACCAGGGTGATTACTGCTTGGAGGAGTCAGAGGTCCACTGGACCCAGGATGTTTTGTGTGTGTGTGGGGGGGGGGGGGGGTGGGAATGGGTGTAGGGGGTTTAGGTCCACTGGACCACTAGGGATTTGCTGCTTGGGGGTAGGGGGTCAGGGTCAGGTGTGGTTCAGAGACCATCAGGGGCGTTTTCAGATCTTGCCGGGGGGGGGGGGGGGGTCCTGAGCACTTACCACAGGGAGCAGTCTACTTGCACTATACAGTGCCAGCAGGCTGCTCTCCATAACGACAGGTCCAGACCTGCCTTAAAATTTTGCATGGTAAAGGTAGGCACTCAGGACTGTGCATTGCTCAGAATGCTCGTTTTAACACTAATAAGCTCCTTGCAATGCATTTAGGGTTTTCGGTAGTTGCTAATGGCAAACGTTAGAGCCACAGAAAACCTCTTTGTGCATTACTTGCTAAATAACATTTGCTTTAGACTGGCTACAACCAGTCTAAAGCAAACGTTCACAGAACGGAAAGCTGGTGCATCGGGCCCTTAGTTGTTATAAAAACAGGTAAAAAATGTCTAAATTGTAGCCCTAGACATTTTTGTTTTGTTCCATTATGGCAGGAAAACCTCCAAACCACCCAAATCCTGTCCTCAGTATGCCTCTGACAGCCCCCCCCCCCCCCCCCCCCTTGTGATCTGGATGCACTGCAGATGAACTGCATAGAAAAATGTCTTATAAATGGGTTTCGAAAACAGTGATTTGAATATTTTGGCAAAAAAAAGTCATCTGCAGCTTTGTGCTATTTTTTGGACTTTTTTCTGTTTCGAAAATAAGTATCACACCAGCATGAATATTTACTAGTCTTCAGTTATTGATTGACATTAGTAATCCCCAGTAGTGCACTGAAACATATGGTTGTGGTTTTTTTTTTAATGAAGAAAGAACACGCTAATACTACTGTGTCCTTACCCTCAATGAATATGTATGGGATCTATCTGCATTCATCTCCTCCACTGTGTACCAGGGGCGTAGCTACGGGTGGGCCTGGGTGGGCCCAGGCCCACCCAATCTTGGCTCAGGCCCGCCCAAACGATGACGACTGGAACGGCAACTTTTACCCGAAGTCGCAACGATGAACGGGCAGGCAGCGCTGCGGTAGTAAAAGCAACAAGGAGACTGGTTCGACTCTCCGTTCTTCACTTCCCTCCCTCTGCGTCCCGCCCGAAAGGAAATGACGTCAGAGGAAGGCGGGACGCAGAGGGAGGGAAGTGAAGGACGGAGAATCGAACCAGTCGACTTGTTGCTTTTACTACCGCAGCGCTGCCTGCCCGTTCATCGCTGCGACTTCGGGAGTAGACTGGAACGGAAGTTGGCTTGGAGATGCTGTGAAGGGGGAGGGGGGACACGCTGGATACAAAGGGGGAAGGGGATGGACAGAAACAGGATGGGCAGGGGAGAGAGGAGAATTGCTGGACAACAGGGATGGATGGAGGGGAAAGGGGAGAGGAAATTTGCTGGAGATGGATGGCTGGAGGAGAGGGCAGGGGAGAATGGAGAGTTGCTGGACATGGAGCGGAGGGCAGGGGAAAGAAGAAAATTGCTGGACATGAATGGATGGAGCGGAAAGGGGAGAGAGGAAATTTGCTGGAGGAGAGGGCAGGGGAGAATGGAGAGTTGCTGGACGAATGGATGGAGGGAGGGAGGGGAGAGAAGTCAGGAAGGAGGTGCACATGGATAGAGGGGATGGAAGAGAGGAGAAATGCTGGACATGGATGGAGTGGAGGGCAGGGAAGAGAGGAGAAATGTTGGACAAGGATGGAGGTAAGGAAAGACAAAGGAAGTAGATGCACATGGATGGAGGGGAGTGAGGAGAAATGCTGGATATGGATGGAGGGAAAACTGCTGAGTTTAAGGGCTGGTTTGGAACACGTTGAGGGGCAGATACTGAAATTCGAGGAAGGATAGGGGCAGGGCTACAGATGGTAGACAGGACGCATAAGGACACAGGAGTATGGTGGACATGGTGAGTGAAAAATATCAAATGGAAAGAAGACACTGCGTAAAACAGAAGACACTGGGACCAAAGCGAATAGATCAGACAACAAAGGTAGAAAAAAGTATTTTATTCAGAATTTATTAATTTGAATATGTCATCTTTTGGAAATGTGCATCTGTGATATTTTGCATGTAAGTTTAAATTTTTCTGGTATTGCTGCATGCTGAGTCTGACTTCTTGAGTTAACTTTCCAGTTCAGTATTTTGCCTTCATATTTTTTGATTTCTAGTTCCTTGCGTCATGTCTGTTGTGTCATGTGTTTTTTCAAGTGTGATCAAGGTGCAGTATTCTGCTAGCATGTAGTATTCGCAGCCCTTTTTGTTTTGCTTTTTTTCACGAGGTAGTGTATTGGTGTTTTAGAGCCTAGTGTAATTACAGTTCTGCCTTTTCAAGCATAAGGTTGTAGCTCATCCTGTCCTTGGAATTAGTGCTGTTATGGTTTTAAAGATATGAGTGTGTTTTTGCACAAGTTTGTGTATAGCATTTTGCAGTGGAGAGATTGTGGGATAATGTAATTATATTTAAAAATATCAATTTTCCATTAAGTATGTATGTGGTTATACTGATGCAGGGCAGCTGTTGGGCAGACTACTTAGAAATCCATCATCAAGTGAATTCTTAGGCATTATTTTGTAGGATCCCAAGAGACACTACTCATACTTATATAGACAGTGCGTGCCCACCCATATTAGCTCTGGGCCCACCCAAACTCTCAGGTCTGGCTACGCCACTGCTGTGTACAAATGGATCTAATGCATATTCAGTGTGGAAATCCTGAAAGCCCAATTGGACTATAGCCTTCCAGGACTGAGTTTGAGGACCTCTGCTTTATAGAGGAATGTAGAGGCTAATAATAGAGCAAATGAGTTAAAAGGGCAGGTAGGCACCAACTTACGTACAATTTAATAAATATATCTAAGGGGCTCATTTTCAATTCCTACTTCAGCTCTCTCTTTTTTTATTTCTTTAAATTGACCTCCAGAAACAGGCATATACCTACTGTACCTAAATATTTATAACACCTGCAAGCCTGAAGATGAGGTGGTGTACAGTAGGTATATCCATGTTCCTGCACTGACCAGTTGGCTGTCCCTCTGCTCTGCAAATGGAAAGAAAATGGAAGAAGAATCCGACTGAAAATAATAAGAATCAGCATAAGGAATGGCAAGTCAAATGCAAAGTGCTAGGGACTTTGAAAAAAAGATTGCGTTGGAGGCAAAAACACATGGAGGGGCATAATCAAACAGGGCGCCCAAGTTTTCCTGAAGACGTCCTTGGAGGACGTTCCCACGAAGGGGTGGGGAAACCCATATTATCGAAACAAGATGGGCGGCCATCTTTTGTTTCGATAATACGGTCGGGAACGCCCAAATCTCAACATTTAGGTCGCCCTTAGAGATGGTCGTCCCTAGAGATGGTCATCCCCGATTTTTGGCGATAATGGAAACCGAGGACGCCCATCTCAGAAACGACAAACTCCAAGCCATTTGGTCGTGAGAGGAGCCAGCATTCGTAGTGCACTGGTCCCCAGCACATGCCAGGACACCAACCAGGCACCCTAGGGGGCACTGCAATGGACTTCAGAAAAAGCTCCCAGATGCATAGCTCCCTTACCTTGTGTGCTGAGCCCCACAAAATTCACTCCCCACAACTGTACACCACTACCATAGTCCTTAGGGATGAAGGGGGGCACCTAGATGTGGGTACAGTGGGTTTCTGGTGGGTTTTGGAGGGCTCACATTTACCACCACAAGTATAACAGGTAGGGGGGGGGGATGGGCCTGGGTCCACCTGCCTGAAGTGCACACTAAAACTGCTCCAGGGACCTGCATACTGCTTTAATGGAGCTGGGTATGATATTTGAGGCTGGCATAGAGGCTGGAAAAAATATTTAAATCTTTTTTTTAGGGTGGGAGGGGGTTAGTGACCACTGGGGGAGTAAGGGGAGGTCATCCCCAATTCCCCCCGGTGGTCATCTGGTCATTTAGAGCACATTTTTGTGACTTGGTCGAAAAAAAAAAAGGACCAAGTAAACTCGGCCAAGTGTTCGTCAGAGACGCCCTTCTTTTTTCCATTATCGGCCGAGGACGCCCATGTGTTAAGCACGCCCTAGTCTCGCCTTCGCTATGCTTCCAACACGCCCCCGTGAACTTGGTTGTCCCCGCAACGGAAAGCAGTTGAGGACGCCCAAAATCGGCTTTCGATTATGCCGATTTGTGTCGAAAGATGGGCGCCCTTCTCTTTCGAAAATAAGCCTGATAGTAAAAATTTTTTTAAAGTATATTAAAAGCAAGAAGCTGGCAAAAGAATCGGTTGGATTGCTAGATGACCGAGCAGTAAAAGCAGTGGTGTGCTGGAGCCGGCTCGCACCTGTTAAATTTTC
Source organism: Microcaecilia unicolor (assembly GCF_901765095.1). NCBI lineage: Eukaryota > Metazoa > Chordata > Amphibia > Gymnophiona > Siphonopidae > Microcaecilia > Microcaecilia unicolor. The sequence goes on along the minus strand of NC_044032.1, from coordinate 354,474,121 downwards.
TTCCGGCTTGCGAGACGGTTGTTGAAAATAGCGAGCCGGCTCTGGCTCTCCTCCCTCCCTCCGGATCCGCCTCACCGACCGCTTGTTCTTTGAATTCTTCCAGCGCTGACTGTCCACCGCTGCCAGTTCGTGCTTTAAAAATGGCCGCCGAGACTTCCAGAGGCGGCCTCGCGAGACTTCTACTGAAGTCTCGGCGGCCATTTTGAAGCGCGAATCGGCAGCGGGGGACTAAGTCAGCGCTGGAAGCGGGCAGGCAAGACTGCCTGCCCCGAAGAATTCAAAGAACAAGCGGTCGGTGAGGGACCGGATTGGGAGGGAGGAGGGAGGAGAATTCGCCAAACAACTTGGGAGGGGGTGGCAGGGGGGAAAAGGGAGTCACTGCTGGGCATGGGTGGATGGAGGGGGTCGCTGGGTATGGGTGCATGCAGGGGAGATGAGGGTCACTGCTGGACATGGGTGCATGCAGGGCAGGGGAGAGGAGGGTCACTGCTGGACATGGGTGGATGGAGCCTGGAGGACAGGGGAAAGGAGGGTCACTGCTGGACATGGGTGCATATAGGGCAGGGGAGAGGAGGGTCACTGCTGGACATGGGTGCATGCAGGGCAGGGGAGAGGAGGGTCACTGCTGGATATGGGTGGATGGAGCCTGGAGGACAGGGGAAAGGAGGGTCACTGCTGGACATGGGTGCATGCAGGGCAGGGGAGAGGAGGGTCACTGCTGGACATGGGTAGATGGAGCCTGGAGGACAGGGGAAAGGAGGGTCACTGCTGGACATGGGTGCATATAGGGCAGGGGAAAGGAGGGTCACTGCTGGACATGGGTGCATGCAGGGCAGGGGAGAGGAGGGTCACTGCTGGACATGGGTGGATGGAGCCTGGAGGACAGAGGAAAGGAGGGTCACTGCTGGACATGGGTGTATGCAGGGCAGGGGGAGAGGAGGGTCACTGCTGGACATGGGTGCACGCAGGGCAGGGAGAGGAGGGTCACTGCTGGACATGGGTGCACGCAGGGCAGGGGAGAGGAGGGGAGAGAGAAGAAATGCTGGACATGGATGGAGGGGAGAGAAGAGTGAGGACGGAGATGAGATGAGGGAAAAGGAAGAGAGGAGAAAAACTGCACATGGATGAAGAAAATAGACAGAAGCTGAGGACCAGAAATGAAGAAGAAAGGAGGAAAGGAAAGAAATAAATGGAAAGGAAGCCCTGGAAACGGAGTTAAGAGGACAGATAGCAGCAGAATCGGATACTGGTCCAGCATGATCAGAAAAACAGTCACCAGACTACAAAAGTAGAAAAAAATCATTTTATTTTCATTATAGTGTTTGGAATATGTTCACTTTGAGAATCAGGTGCTCAACATTAAAAGTTTACATTTATTTATGGCATTTTATCGCACATTAAACATGAATTAGATTGGAACCTGGGATCATTTAATTTTTTTTCCTGGAGGAATGCATTGCCACCCCCCCCCCCCCCAGGCTCTCTCCCCGGCCATAGCCAGCTCTGCAATTTGGGGGGGGGGGCGCAGAGGGGGACAGGGGGCGCAGAGGGGGACCAGGGAGAGAGCCTGTTGTTAAACATTTACCAGCACACCACTGGGTAAAAGGGGCATTCAGGGATGACAAAAGCCATAGCAGAGAGATTAAATGAATTCTTTGCTTTGGTCTTCACCAAGGAAGATTTGGGAGAGAAAACAGTCCCAGAAATGATATTCAAAGCTAACGAGTCAGAGAAACAGAATGAAATCTCTATAAAGCTGGAGGATGTAATGGCACAATTTGACAAATTGAAGAGTAGCAAATCATCTGGACCGAATGGTATTCATCCCAGAGTACTGATAGAATTGAAAAATGAACTTGCAGAACTATTGATAGTAATATGTAATTTATATTTAAAATCAAGCATGGTACCAGAAGACTGGAGGGTGTCCAATGCAATGCAGATTTAAAAAAAAAGGTTCCAGAGGTGATCTGGAAAATTATAGACTGGTGAGCCTTACGTCAGTGTTGGGCAAAATGGTAGACACTATTATAAAGAGCAAAATTATAGAGCATGTTCAAAAGCATGGATTAATGAGAAAAAGCCAACATGGATTTGGTGAAGGGAAATTTTGCCTAACCAATCTATTACATGTAGATAAAGGTGAGCCAGTCGATATTGTGTATCTGGATTTTCAAAAGGCATTCGACAAAGTACCACATGAAAGACTCCAGAGGATATTGGAGAGTCATGGGATAGGACGTAGTCTTCTATCGTGGATTAAAAACTGGTTAAAAGATAGAAAATAGAGAGTAGGGTTAAATGGTCAGTATTCTCAATGGAGAAGGGTAGATAGTGGGGTTCCCCAGGTGTCTGTGATGGGACCTCTGCTTTTTAACATATTTATAAATGATCTAGAGATGGGAGTAGCTAGTGAGATAATTAAATTTACTGACAACACAAACTTATTCAAAGTTGTTAAATTGCGGGAGGATTGTGAAAAATTACAAGAGGACCTTACGTGACTGGGAGACTGGGCATCCAAATGGCAGATGACGTTTAATGTGAGCAAGTGTAAAGTGATGCACGTGGGAAAGAGGAACCCGAATTATAGCTACGCAATGCAAGGCTCCACATTAGGAGTCACCAACCAGGAAAGGGATCTAGGCGTCATCGTTGATGATATGTTGAAACCCTGTGCTCAGTCTGCAGCAGCAGCTAAGAAAGCAAATAGAATGTTAGGAAAGGAATGGAAAACAAAAATGAGGATATTATAATGCCTTTGTATCGCTCAGTGGTGCGACCGCACCTCGAATATTGTGTGCAATTCTGGTCACCGCATCTCAAAAAAGATATAGTGGAATTAGAAAAGGTACAGAGAAGGGCGACGAAAATGATAAAGGGGAAGGGACGACTTCCCTATGAGGAAAGATTGAAGTTGCTAGGGCTCTTCAGCTTGGAGAAAAGACAGCTGAGGGGAGATATGATAGAGGTCTATAAAATAATGAGTGGAGTGGAACGCATGAAGCTACATAACGGAGAAAATATTTTTTCACTTAACATGTAATTAAACTATAGAATTCGTTGCCAGAGGATGTAGTAAAAGCAGTTAGCTTAGCTGGGTTTAAAAATGTTTTGGATAGCTTCCTAAAAGAAAAGTCCATAAGCCATTATTAAAATGGACTTGGGGAAAATCCACTGAAGCAGCATAAAATGTATTGTACTGTTTTGGGATCTTGCCAATCCAGGTACTTATAACCTGGATTGGCCACTTCTGGAAACAGGATGCTGGGCTTGATGAACCTTCTATCACAGTATGGCAATACGTATGTACTTATTTCTGTAAAAATGCTGCCAGACAGACGTCCCTGTCTTTGGATTTTTATTGCTCAGAATGTGACAGTTTCAGTTTTTACAATGGCTGTGAGATGACCATTTTTTTGGACGTTCTGAGCAGGATGTCCTTTCAAAAATGCCCCTCGATGTGTCTTTATAAAATACTAGCATAAGCAGGAAAAATCACATTTACCTTACAGGTGCAGTCCATGTCTAGATTAAACAAGTACACATGTAAGTTGCATTGTATTATAATTTACCTGTGTACCTATAAACTCTGCCCGCACTCCATCCAAACTTCACCTCTGTACTCACCTACTGGCAAAGTATGTGCCATGATATCAAAGCAAATACAGTACTTTTACACAAGTTGGTATCTTATAAGAGGCCATTTCCACTTTGAATCTTGGTGATTAGGCAAACTATACATTTTTTTAAATTAATAAAATAAATATGTGGATACATACACAGAAAATGGCTTTACAAAATTACCTATACTGGGAAACAGAGGAAAAAATAATGCAAATCGATAAACCACCTAAACTGTAAAAAAAAAAAAAAAAGAGGAAATGTCAATGGAGAAAAGACCTTGGTGATGAGTGGGAGTGGCTGAACTGCTAAACTGCCTCTTGCTCTTCAGCATATACCCCCGGATTCTATATTTGGTGCTCCAAATAGTGCACATTAAATTGTGCGTGCTGCCAATTTACGTGCGCTACTCAATTAACGAGCTTATTGGTGTTATTATTATTATTACATTTGTATCCCGCGCTTTCCCACTCAAAGCAGGCTCAATGCGGCTTACATGGTAATAGGAATATAAAATATTGTTAGAGTAAAAGTTAAGTATCAAATATATAAATGACAAGTGACCAACTCACCCGCAAATGCGCAGTAGAGACTTCCCTCTCTGTCCCGCCCTCGCGTCAAGACGTGATGACGTCAGAGGGCGGAACAGAGAGGGAAACGAACGCTGCTGCCGCTGGAGCCTGGAAACAAAACAACATCGCTGGCGCACCAACCGCCACCCCCCCATCCCCAACGCCACTCCCGCCCCCCTCCGTATTGGGCCCCCTGCACTGACATGACAGCACCTCTCACCTCCGTGTGGAAGCGCTGCAGGCAGCAGCAGAGCGATCTGCTGCTACCTGCAGCGCTTTCACATTGCAGTGAGAGACACTCTCATGTCAGTGCAGGGGGCCCGGCACGGAGGGGGGCAGGAGCAGTGGCGAGGAGGGTAGCTGGATATGGCGGGAGGGCAGGGGGGAGACAGGAGGGTTGCTGGACATGGGGAGAGAGCAGGGCAGAGAGGAGGGTTGCTGGACATGGAGGAAGGGCAGGGGAGAGAGCAGGGTGGGGGGAGGCCAAGGGAAAGAGGAGGGTTGCTGGACATGGGGGGAGGGCAGGGGAGAGAGCAGGGTTGCTGGATATGGGGGGAGGGCATGGGAGAGAACAGGGTTGGTGGACGGGGGGGGGGGGGAGGCCAAGGGAAGAGGAGGTTTGCTGGATATGGGGGGAGGGCAGGGGAGAGAAGATGGTTGGTGGAAGGGGGGGGGGGAGGCCAGGGGATACAGGAGGGCTGCTGGACATGAGGGGGAGGGCAGGGGAGAGAGCAGGGTTGCTGGACATGGATGGATGGAGGTGAGAATTATTACATTTTGCAAAACACAAATCTCGACCGTTTTTAATGGGCTTAACGGCTAGTACCAGAATAAAAGTACATAAGTAATGCCACACTAGGAAAAGACCAAGGGTCCATCGACCCCAGCACCCTGTCCACAACAACAGCCAATCCAGGCCAAGGGCACCTAGCAAGCTTCCCAAATGTACAAACATTCTATACATGTTATTCCCGGAATTGTGGATTTTTCCCAAGTCCATTTAGTAGCGGTTTATGGGCTTGTCCTTTAGGAAACCGTCTAACCCCTTTTTAAACTCTGCCAAGCTAACCGCCTTCACCACGTTCTCCGGCAACGAATTCCAGAGTTTAATTACGCGTTGGGTGAAGAAAAGTTTTCTCCAATTTGTTTTAAATTTACTACACTGTAGTTTCATCGCATGCCCCCTAGTCCTAGTATTTTTGGAAAACGTGAACAGACGCTTCACATCCACCTGTTCCATTCCACTCATTATTTTATATACCTCTATCATGTCTCCCCTCAGCCGTCTCTTCTCCAAGCTGAAAAGCCCTAGCCTCCTTAGTCTTTCTTCATAGGGAAGTCGTCCCATCTCCGTTATCATTTTAGTCGCCCTTCGCTGCACCTTTTCCAATTCCACTATATCTTTCTTGAGATGCGGTGGCCAGAATTGAACATAATACTCAAGGTGCGGTCGCACCATGGAGCGATATAACGGCATTATAACATCCTCACACCTGTTTGCCATACCTTTCCTAATAATACCCAACATTCTATTCGCTTTCCGAGCCGCAGCAGCACACTGAGCAGAAGGTTTCAGTGTATTATCGACGACGACACCCAGATCCCTTTCTTGGTCCGTAACTCCTAACGTGGAACCTTGCATGATGTAGCTATAATTCGGGTTCTTTTTTCCCACATGCATCACCTTGCACTTGCTCACATTAAACGTCATCTGCCATTTAGCCGCCCAGTCTCGTAAGGTCCTTCTGTAATTTTTCACAATCCTGTCGCGAGTTAACCGCTTTGAATAACTTTGTGTCATCAGCAAATTTAATTACCTCGCTAGTTACTCCCATCTCTAAATCATTTATAAATATATTAAAAAGCAGCGGTCCTAGCACAGACCCCTGAGGAACCTTACTAACTGCCCTTCTCCATTGTGAATACTGCCCATTTAACCCCACTCTCTGTTTCCTATCCTTCAACCAGTTTTTAATCCACAATAGGACGTTTCCTCCTATCCATGACCCTCCAATTTCCTCTGTAGCCTTTCATAAGGTACCTTGTCAAACACCTTTTGAAAATCCAGATACACAATATCAACCGGCTCCCCTTTGTCCACATGTTTGTTTACTCCTTCAAAGAATTGAAGTAAATTGGTCAGGCAAGATTTCCCCACACAAAAGCCGTGCTGACTCGGTCTCAGTAATCCATGTCCTCAGATGTGCTCTGTAATTTTGTTTTTAATAATAGCCTCTACCATTTTCCCCGGCACCGACATCAGACTCACCAGTCTATAATTTCCCGGATCTCCCCTGGAGCCTTTTAAAAAAATTGGTGTTACATTGGCTAACCTCCAATCTTCCGGTACCATGCTCGATTTTCAGGATAAATTGCATATCACTAGCAGTAGCTCCGCAAGCTCATTTTTCAGTTCTATCAGTACTCTAGGATGAATACCATCCGGTCCAGGAGATTTGCTACTCTTCAGTTTGCTGAACTGCCCCATTACGTCCTCCAGGTTTACCATGAAGTCAGTAAGTTTCTCCAACTCGTCCGCTTGAAATATCATTTCCGACACCGGTATCCCACCCAAATCTTCTTCGGTGAAGACCAAAGCAAAGAATTAATTCAATCTCTCCGCTACATCTTTATCTTCCTTGATCGCCCCTTTTACCCCTCGGTCATCCAGCAGCCCAACCGATTCTTTTGCCGGCTTCCTGCTTTTAATATACTGAAAAAAAGTTTTACTATGCTTTTTTGCCTCTAATGCTATCTTTTCTTCGTAATCCTTCTTGGCCTTCTTTATCTGTGCCTTGCATTTGCTTTGACACTCCTTATGCTGCTTCTTGTTATTTTCAGATGGTTCCTTCTTCCATTTTCTGAAGGTATTTCTTTTAGCCCTAATAGCTTCCTTCACCTCACTTTTCAACCAGGCCTGCTGTCTTTTGGAGTTCCGTCTTTCTTTTCTAATTAGTGGAATGTGTTTGGCCTGGGCCTCCAGGATGGTATTTTTGAACAGCGTCCATGCCTGTTGTACAGTTTTTACCCTCTCAGTTGTCCCCCTAAGTTTTTTTTCCACCGTTCTTCTCATTTTATCATAGTCTCCTTTTTTAAAGTTAAACGCTAATGTATTTGACTTCCTGTGTATAGTTACTTCAAGGTTGATATCAAAACTGATCATATTATGATCACTGTTATCAAGTGGCCCCAGTACCATAATGTCCCTCACCAGATCATGCGCTCCACTAAGGACCAAGTCTAGAATTTTTCCTTCTCTCGTCGGCTCCTGCACCAGCTGCTCCATAAAGCTGTCCTTGATTTCATCAAGGAATTGTACCTCTCTAGCGTGTCCCGATGTTACATTTACCCAGTCTATATTTGGATAATTGAAGTCACCCATTATTATCACATTGCCCATTTTGAAGAGATGAGTAGGTAGAGATAGGCAATGGGGGGAAGCAAAGTGGGACATATAGTCTGGGTCAAAGTCGTTATCATATGGGTATGTGATAGGTAGATGAGTACATAAGATTAATCTAGGTCATTAGGTTAGGCTTGCTTGAATAAATGGATTTTTAGTGCTTTCCGGAAGAGTAGGTAGTTACTGATTGATCGGATAGACCTGGGAAGGGCATTCCAGAGTTGGCTGCCTAGGAAGGAGAAGTTAGATCCATAATAGGTTTTGTACTCGATTCCTTTGCAATTGGGGTAATGCAGGTTGAGGTAATTTCGCGAGGTTTCAGACATGTTTCTGGTGGGAAGGTCAATCAGATTGAGCATATAGTCCGGCGATTCACCGTGGATAATCTTGTGGATTAATGTGTGGATCTTGAAGTTGATTCGCTCCTTGATTGGGAGCCAGTGAAGCTTTGCACGAAGGGGGGTTACGCACTCAATTAATTGGCTGATAATGGCTAATTGGCAATAATTGGAATTTACATACACATCTTTTTAGGTGTATTCTATTAAGAGGTGCACGTAAATTCAAGCTCGCATGGCCAAAAAGGGGGCGCAACAATGAGAGGTGTGTAGGCATGTCATGGCCATCAATGTAGTTGTAGAATTCAGGGGAGTACACCTAGATTTACGCATAAGCATTTTACCAGCTTTTCACTGGCGTATATGGCATCCACCCGGCATATGCGCTATTCTTTAAACCGTGTCTGAATGTAGACATGGCTTACAGAAAACCACTAGACGTGCAAAATGGATGTGCCTAGACTTTAGTCGCCTTATATAGAATCCGGCCCATAATGCCTTCAGCTTTATAGCTATAGGATTTCTCCACATGTGTTCCCTAAGCTAAGTATTTTTTTTAGCATGGTTTTGCATGTTTCTAAGCTTCAATTTAGCGCTTTGCTATTATTCTATTGAACTGATTTATGAGCACTTGTAATATGGGGTTTTTTGAGCCCCATATATCTTATAAAAAGCAAGGGTGTTTTTCAGGGTCTAAGTCTCCTTGTTTTTTCTGTACTTATCACTGAGGTCATTTCTACACTGACATTGAGCAGGTGGAATTTTCCTCTTTTTTTTTACACAGTATAGGTGGTTTATTGATTTGGTTTACAAAATTGCCACCATACTGTGATTCATGTCACTTGATGACTATAGAAAAGAATAGCCCTTTCTTTAAAATATGCAACAGGTACAGATAAGGAGACTTTCTTCAGACGAAGATTCTGGACATTCAGTATGAATAAAGAGGTCCTGAAGGTTCTTAAAACATCATACCTTTATCTCCTTTAACAATTTCATCAGAGTTTTCATTATATGTTGCTTTTCCTTTTCTATCCTATCATTACTTGTAAGGAGGCCTGTAAGAAAAAAAATAAACATTTGTTTCAGAAGTATGCAACCTCTAGTCCACATAAACACCAATCTGCCTAGGTTTTCAGAATAGTCCTAATAAATCTGTATGAGATAGATTTGCACACAACTGTGCATACAGATCCATCTCATGCATATTCATTAGGGCTATCCTGAAAACTTGAGTGGACTGGTATCTGTGAGGACAGAAAATTTTCTACCTCCAATTTGTTCATATAGGCACAATTTTAAGATCTGTAACTTTACCGTACATTGAGGACATTTTTAGTAAGAAGGTCATATGTACTGTAGCTTTAAGCAAATCATTCCATGTCTAGAGTTATTTTCTTAAAAGTATGATTTTGCTATGATACTGTACTACTATACTGTAGCTCATAAGAATATAGGAATAGCCATACTGGGTGATCCATCTAGCCTTGTATCCTGTTTCCAACAGTGGCCAATCCAGATCATAAGTACCTGCCAGAAACCCAAACAGAAGCAACATTCAGTGCTACCAATCCCAGGACAAGCAGTGGCTTCTCTCATGTCTATCTCAATAGCAGTCTATGGATCCTCAGGAGCTTAGTCAAGATCGGGAGGCGGGGCTGGTGGTTGGGAGGCAGGGATAGTGCTGGACAGACTTGTACGGTCTGTGCCAGAGCCGGTGGTGGGTGGCGGGACTGGTGGTTGGAAGGTGGGGAATAGTGCTGGGCAGACTTGTACAGTCTGTGCCCTGAAGAGCACAGGTACAAATCAAAGTAGGGTATACACAAAAAGCAGCAAATATGAGTTATCTTGTTGGGCAGACTGGATGGACCATGCAGGTCTTTTTCTGCCGTCATCTACTATGTTACTATGACCTTACTTCCAGGAACTTTTTAAAACCCAGCTATGCTAAATGCTGTTACCACATTCTCTGGCAATGAGTTCCAGATCTTAACTAATCTTTGAGTGAAAAAATATTTCCTCATATTTGTTTTAAAAGTATTTCCATGTAGCTTCATTGTGTGTTCTCTAGTCTTTCTACTTTTTGAAATAGAAAAATATCGATTCACTTCTACTTGTTCTGCACCTCTCATGATTTTGTAGACCTCAATCATATCTCCCTTCCCCTTTTTTCCAAGCTGAAGACCCCTAACATCTTTAACCTTTCCTCATATGAGAGGAGTTCCATCCCTTTTAACATTTTGATCGCTCTTCTTTGAACCTTTTCTAATTCCGTTCTTTTTTGATAATCAATAGAAATCAAACAAAATAAAACATGGAAAATAAAATAAGACGATACCTTTTTTATTAGACATAACTTAATACATTTCTTGATTAGCTTTCAAAGGTTGCCCTTCTTTGTCAGATCAGAAATAAGCAAATGTGCTAGCTGACAGTATATCAGTGGCGATCCTAGCCAGCATGACACCCGGGGCGAATCGCCAATGCGCCCCCCCCCCCCCCCCGGTGAAATGACACCCCCCGGGTGCACACCGCTGGGGGGGGGGGGTGCCACGGCGTGCGCCTGTCAGCTGAGTTCGCTAACGCTGCAGCTCCCTCTGCCCCGGCCGGAACAGGAAGTAACCTGTTCCGGGGCAGAGGGATCTGCAGCGAAGTTAGCGAAGTTAGAGAACTCAGCTGACAGGCGCGTGCCGCGGCACCCCCCCAGCGGCGTGCACCCGGGGCGGACCGCCACCACCGCCCCCCCCCCTTGGTACGCCACTGCAGTATATATAAGTGAAGCATCCAAGCCTTTCATTGACAGTCTAACAGGGTGGGTGGGAGGTATGTATGGGGACATCAAAGCATTCAATTGATAGTCTAACAGGATGGGTGTGGGTTGTTGAGGGGAGGGTGATAAACAGAGAAATACAACTTTATGGTTTATAATGGGCTAGAAAAACCAGATCCTTGTTGTCCTGTCTGTTGGGTGTCAAAATATTCAATCATTCTGACTTCAAAGGACTTACGTTCCTGTATTGTTTTAAAGTTACCTTTCAGGATTCTCACTGTGAAATCACTGGTACAGTGTCCTGGTCCTGTAAAGTGCTGACCAACAGGGGTGGGAGCCCTACTGGCACCAGTATTGTTCATGTGATGTCTATGTAAATTGAATCTTGTCTTAAGCATCTGGCCTGTTTCTCCAATATAGCATCCTTCGTTACATTTTTTACACTGAATAATATATACAGTGAGAGTGCAGGTGAAAGGGGATCCGGGAAGGCATGAAGAAAGGGGGTGCAGGGAGCCGGGGAATCCCAACGGGGCAGATTTCATGTGCACAACACCCACATTCAGAAAGATGGGCTACCGGAGGCAGAGAGGTTGGCTGGGTTAAGGAAGAAGGGGAGGAACTACCAGTCCCAAAATCCTTCTCTTCCCCACCCGGCTGTGCAAGAGTTAGAGGAGGAGATAGAAGCAGGGCCGTGCCGATGCGGTAAGCCAGGTAAGCGCCGCAGGGGGGCGCCCACCTCTGGAGGGCGCCGCCGCGGTGCTTACCCTCGCCCCGGCGCCCCCAGCCCAATCGTGGACTTCTTCAGACTTCCCTGCTGCCCTCACAAGCGTAGCGCTTTTGTGAGGCAGCTCGGGCTCTCCCTCCTTCCTTACTTGGTTCCCGCTCTGGCTTCCCGATCGGCAGCCCCCCCCCCCCCCGCGTGTTTTAACCTTTACTCTCCGACGTGGGAGCGATGTCAATCAATGAAGAACGTAGAACAGACTCGCTTCCAGCTTCTCTCTTCACAGTGTCCCGCCTTCAGCATCAGCGATGATGCACTTCCTGTTCCCGCGAGGGTGGGACACTGTGTGAAGAGAGAAGTTGGAAGCGAGTCTGTTCTACGTTCTTCATTGATTGACATCGCTCCCCACGTCGGAGAGTAAAGGTTAAAACACGCGGGGGGGGGGGGGGCTGCCGATCGGGGAGCCAGAGCGGGAAACCAAGGAAGGAAGGAGGGAGAGCCAGAGCTGCCTCGCAAAAACGCTGCAGCCTGCCACATGTAGGGGGGAGGGCCAGGGGAGAGGAGAATTGTGGCCCATGTATGGATGCAGGGCAGGGAGAGAGAAGAAATCGCTGGACAGGAGGGGAGAGGGCAGAGCAGGGGAGGAGAATTGCTGACATGATGGATGGAGGGAGGGCAGGGAAGAGAGGAGAATTGCTGGGCATAGATCGAGGGGACAGGGGGAGAGAGGAAATTATCTGGAGATAGATGGAGGAGAGGCAGGGGAGAACGGAGAGTTCCTGGACATGGATGGAGGGGAGGGCAAGGGAGAGAGGAGAATTCTGGACATGGATGATGGGAGATGGGAAGATGGGATCCTGAGATGGGAAGGCGGTAGAACAAGAGGACATGAATGAGATTGAAGGGGGGCAGACTCAAAAAGATGTCAGGAACCAAGTGTTCTTGTAATAATTTGTTAAAACTTATAAATAAAATAATTAAAAAAAAAAAAAAAGATGTCAGGAAGTATTTTTTCACGGAGAGGGTGGTGGACGCTTGGAATACCCTCCCGTGGGAGGTGGTGGACATGAAAACGGTAACGGAATTCAAACATGCGTGGGATATGCATAAAGGAATCCTGTGCAGCAGGAATGTATCCTCAGAAGCTTAGCTGAAATTGGGTTGCGGAGCAGGTGGGGGGAAGAGGGGTTGGTGGTTGGGAGGCTAGGATAGGGGAGGGCAGACTTATACGGTCTGTACCAGAGCCGGTGATGGGAGACGGGACTGGTGGTTGGGAGGCGGGAAATACTGCTGGGCAGACTTATATGGTCTGTGCCCTGAAAAAGAAAGGTACAAATTCAATATAAACTCATATCTTGGGCAGGACTAGATGGACATGCAGGTCTTTTTCTGCCGTCATCTACTATGTTACTATGGATGGATGAATGGGGACAGGGGAGAGAGGAAATTTTCTGGAGATGGATGGAGGAGAGGGCAGGGGAGAACGGAGAGTTCCTGGACATGGATGGATGGATGGAGGGTGAGGGCAAGGGAGAGAGGAGAATTCGGGACATGGATGTGATTGAATGGGGACAGGGGAGGAGAGAGGAAATTTGCAGGATATTGTGGATGGATGGAGGAGAGGGAAGGGGAGAATGGAGAGTTGTTGGACATGGATGGATGGAGGGGAGGGACGTCAGGAAGGAGATGCACATGGATGGAGGGGAGGGAAGAGAGGAGAAATGCTGGACATGGATGGAGTGGAGGGCAGGGAAGAGAGGAGAAATGTTGGACAAGGATGGGGGGAAGGAAAGATAAAGGAAGGAGATGCACACGGATGGAGTGGAAGGGAGAGAGGAGAAATGCTGGACATGGATGGAGGGAAGAGAAGACAAAGGTTGTAGATGCACATGGATGGAGGGGAGTGAGGAGAAATGCTTTATATGGATGGAGGGGAAATTGCTGAATTTAAAGGCTGGATTGGAACACTTTGAGGGCAGATGTTGAAACTGGAGAAAGGATAGGGTGGTAGACAGGACGCATAAGGACACAGAAAGATGGTGGACATGATGAGAGAAAAAAATATCAATGGAAAGAAGGACACTGGGACCAAAGCTAATAGAAAAACTAAATGCTCTGACAGCAAAGGTAGAAAACATTTTTATTCAAAATTTATTAATTGGAATATGTCAGCTTTTGGAAATGTACATCTGTGATATTTTGCATGTAAGTTTCAATGTTTCTAGTATTGCTGCATGCTGAGTCTGACTTCTTGTATTTTGCCTTCATATCTGTTAAGCCATGTGTTTTTCATGTGTGATCAAGATGCAGTATTCTGCTAGCGTGAAGTATTTGCAGCCCTTTTGTTTTATTTTGGTTTCACTAGGTTGTGTACTGGTGTTTTAGAGCCCGGTGTATTATAGTGCTGCCTTTCCACACATAAAGGTTGTAGCTCGTCCTGTCCTTGGAATTAGTGCTGTTATGGTTTGGTAAGGCTATGAGTGTGTTTTTGCACAAGTTTGTATATAGTGTTTTGCAGTGGAGAGATTGTGTGTTGGCCTTACTAAGTTGGCACCAAAAACACCAGAAAGGGTGTACAGCGTAAATCATGACACACTACCTCTTGAAGGATCTACATATGGTCGTTAATAAAAGGAGCTCATTGTGAACACTAGCCACCCTAAAAGGGTGTTTTTTGGCTCTACACGTATCATGATATTATGATCCCTTGTTTCATATTGTTGACGGTCTGCATTTTCCGTATGGGTGGTATATTGGTGTATTAGGTTTCTGCCCAGTGTAATATTTATGGTACAGTAAGGTTCTGAGTGTGTTTTTGCACAAAGTTGTGCATAGTGTTTTGCAGTTGAGCGATTGTGTTTAGTATATGCTTTGAGCAACCACTTTATTCTTTGACATATGATACATATCTAATATCTAAATTTAATAAAAGGTATTAACTGTGACTTTTATTTTTACTTATTTTTTTTCTGTGTGTTTGACAACACTTATGGAGGTAAGCTCCGCCCCTGGCCCACCCCTAACCCCGCCCCCTTTAGCCTCCCCAAACAGTTGGGCCACCGACCGCTATGGCAGGCATGGATGGGAGGGCAGCAGCAGGGCCCAGGGAGAGGACAAATTGCTGGAAGTGGAGGGGAGAGAGGAGGATTGCTAGCTATGGATGCAGCAGGGAAGGGCAGAGAGGGACAAGGATGGACATGGGGGCCCAGGGAGAGAGAAGAAATTGCTGGAAATGGAGGGGAGGGGAGAGAGGAGGATTGCTGGCTATGGATGGAGGAGGGAAGGGCATAGAGGGACAAGGATGGACATGGGGGCCCAGGGAGAGGACAAATTGCTGGAAATGGAGGGGAGGGGAGAGAGGAGGATTGCTAGCTATGGATGGAGGAGGGAAGGGCAGAGAGGGACAGAATGGACATGGATGGGAGGGCAGGACCCAGGGAGAGAGGAGAAATTGCTGGAAATGGATATAGAGCAAGAAATGAAGAAGAAAGGAGGAAAGTAAAGAAATAAATTAGCCCTGGAAATGGAGTTAAGAGGACAGATAGCAGCAGACTCAGATACTGGGGCCAGCATGATCGGAAAAGAAGTCACCAGACAACAAAGGTAGAAAAAAATCATTTTATTTTCATTTTAGTGTTGGAATATGTCCACTTTGAGAATTTACATCTGCTATCTTATTTTGCAATGTATAGCAATTTGTTTCTAAGAATATTGCTGACAATTCCTGTCAGTGTGGCAAGTGGTGAGCGATCATTTTCACCGGGGGGGGGGGGGGGGGGGTGCCAACTGATAGTCTGCAGGGGGGCGCCAGAGACCCTAGGCACGGCCCTGGATAGAAGATTGGGAATGGTCTCTGAGGAAGGTGATGAGGGATAGCTGGAGAGATTGGGGGCAGGGGGAAGTTGAAGAGTAGGATAAAATGGAGATTACTGAAGGGCTAGAGGAGGAACAGATGGAGATTGGAGCTCTGGCTCAAACCCGAAAAGCTGCTTTAAGAGGGTGGCTAGCTGTGCCTTGGAGAGACTGGTGGAAGACCGGAGGAGAGAGGCTGAGGTGCTGGGGAAGATCTCTACTAAAGGAGGGAACAGGTGCAGCCCTGGGAGAGAAAAAGGGCTGGGCACAATTGAAACCCCAGCCTGAACCAGGTGGGAACAAAGCTGTGTAACGTGCTGTAAGGAGGTGCAAGAAAGACTGTGGTAAACTGTTTCCTACTGAAAAGGTCTGGGCTGCAACCTACCAAGCTACTGTGTTTTCTTTCTGATAATGTACTGTTCCCTAAGAGAAGTAATCTTAGGTCAAGTGAAGTGAAGTTATATGGACTGTTTGAACCTGACTTGTGCTTTGGGTAGCAAGCCCTAAACACCTGGAGTTAAGGTGTGTCTGGGCGTTTATGTTGACCTGAAGCAAGAAAAATAAAAGCCTTTACTTATAAACGTTGTGCTTTGAATGTGCCTCTGTGAAAGGAATGGAGGGAGGAAGGAGTCCTGGAAGTTCTCAGGGCCTGGAGCTGAGGCTCAAAGCAGCCAGATTGCTATGGAGGGAGGCAGCAGCCGTGTGAAGAAGAAGGCAGCTAAGCAGGGTCAAGCCTGGCTGGGTCCTGGAAGGGCGACCCAGCTACAATACCACAATGTAAGATGAGCAAGTGAAAGATTCCTTTATGTTGAATATCTTTCCTTTGTGAATGACTGTGGGGTCCTGTGAAATGTTTTGGCATAGCTTGCAGCTGGATAAATTACAGGGAAGTGTGCCCTTCTGTTCCTTTTCAGTCTGTTTTGGGAGTTTAGTTCTGATTCGCTTGTGTTTTAAGTTGGGTGGCTGTCGGAAGGCCAGTACTGGTGGGGATGGGAATATCTCTTTCAGTAATTCATCCTCCTGGAGTATAGGTTGTAGGTTCTTTTTTGAGAAACTGCAACCTGAACTGAAAGCAATACTCAAGGTGAGATCGCACCATGGAGCAATACAGAGGCATTATAATATTCTTGGTCTTATTTTGCATCCCTTTCCTAATAACTCCTAGCATCCTGTTCGCTTTTTTGGCTGCCATCACACACTGGGCAGAAGATTTCAGTGTATTGTCTATGAGACACCTAGATATTTTCTTGGGTGCTGACCCCCAAGATGGACCCTAACATCAGGTCACTATGAATTGGATTATTCTTCCCAATGTGCATCACATATTAGTCTACATTAAACTTCATCTGCCATTTGGATGCCCAGTCTTCCAATTTCCTATGGTCTTCCTGCAATTTTTCACAGACCGCATGTGTTTTAACAACCTTGAATAGTTTTGTCTCATCTGCAAATTTAATCACCTCATTTGTCGTTCCAATTTCCAGATCATTCATAAATATGTTAAATAGCACTGGTTCCAGTACAGATCCTTGCAGCATCCACTATTCACCCTCTTTCATTAAGAGAAATGGCCATTTAATCCTACCCTCTGTTTTCTGTCCAATAACCAAATTCCTAATCCACAGAAGGACATTGCCTCCTATCCTATGACTTTTCTTATAATTTTCTTAGGAGCCCCTCATGAGGAGCTTTGCCAAAAGTTTTCTGAAAATCTAGATACAGTACATCAACCAGCTCACCTTTATCCACATATTTATTCACACCTTCAAAGAAATTAAGCAAATTGGTGAGGCAAGACTTCCCTTGGCTGAATCCATATTGATTCTCACCTTCCAATGTTTAGGTACTACAGATGATTTAATGACAGATTACAGTTTACTAATAGCAGATCAGCAATTGCATGTTTGATTTCTTTCAGTACCCTTGGATGCATATCTAACCCTGTCCTGTCCAAGTTGAGTTTTCAGAATGGCTACAATGAATATGCATGACATGACTCTTCAAAAACTGCAAATCTAGCTTACATGTATATTCATTGTGATCATCCTGAAAACTTGAATGGTTAGGTATGTCTTCAGAATATGTTTCAGAAACACTGCTGTATCTTGCTAATATAATATATTTAAATGTTTAATGCACATACTGTCCAAGGCACAGAGCTGATGGTGCACTCACAAAGCAATAAGTAGTTGAGCTTATTCCATGGTATCAGAAAGCATCACAGCCTCGAGGAATATCACAGAGATATGAGAGATATTTGCAGATGATGAAGGCAGTGTATGCAAATCTATCTTATGTATCATCATTGTGGATAGTCAGAAAACCAGATAGACTAGGGGTGCTTCAGAACGGATCTGAGAAACACTTGCATGGGGTGGGGGGGGGGGGGGGGGGGGGGGGAGGTCCATTTTGTAAAATCTGCTTTAAATGCAGAAGGACTTTTATAAAATTGTGCAACTATACACATGTATAACAAGTAAGCAAATAGAAAGTGCGTGCCTACTTTTATGCAATAGTACTTATGCATTCCCAGGGGCATAGTTTGGGAACAACAGAGGTGGGGATGGAGTGTTCATGCATAGAGTACATACACATATTTACACCTTCATCCAAACAGTGTAAGTTGTGCGTTGGCTTGTGTGTGCTATTGGGACTAGATCTTGGAATCTATACTGCCTTGATAAAATAGGCATCTTTTGGACTTCTCATTAGGGCTAGCTTTAGGTGGGGTGAAACTGGGTACTAGATCTGGCCTCAGTGCCAGAAGGGGCCTCAGGTTTGGCCATACCTGAAGACAGCACATTGTGCTGGCAGGATTTGGGGCTCCCTTCGCAAATTTCTGTCCTGGGACTCAGGGTGTAGCCAGACACCCAAGTTTGGGTGGGCCTGGGCCCAAGTTGGGTGGACAGAAGAACCCCACCCCGTCCACAAGTGATTTGGTCTCTCCCTGTCTTGCCTGCATGCCATATGGTCTTTAAAGCATTCCCACTCTCCCACATACCTTTTAATAGTAGATTTTCACCAACGAGCAGCACCTAATACAGACTCTCATGTTGGCCCCACAGCCTTCCCTCTGATGCAAAATTCCTGTTTCTGCATAGGCAGGAATACTCAGAGGAAGGCTGTGGGGCTGGTGAAAGCAGTATGTATCAGTTTGCTGTTCGCTACAGGTGAAGATCTGCTATTTACAAGGTATGCAGGAGGGACAGTTGTTAGGAATTTTCGGCTGGTGAGGCTTGGGGATCCCTGCCAGCCACATCATAGGTAGGGTGCTACTGGGTGGGTCTGAGCTCATGGTGGGCCTGGGCCCATCCGGGCCCACCCTTGGCTACGCCACTGCTGGGACTCAACATGTCTAACACCTGCCCTACTTCTCACATAGTTGTCCTGTTATAAAATCAAGCCCTGAGGTGTCAACATGTCATCAGTCAATAAGATATTTGAAGAAATAGAAATGCATTTCCCTTTCACTTATATTGCAACCTGATAAACTATGCTCACATACAATCTATTATAAAGAATAAAATTAAGGAACACATAGACAAAAATGGTTAATGGGAAAGAGTCAACATGGATTCAGCCAAGTGAAGTCTGCCTCACCAATTTGCTAATTTCTTTGAAGGCATGAGTAAACATCTGGGTAAAGGTGAGCTGGTTGATGTAGTGTATTTAGATTTTCAGAAAGATTTTGACAAAGTTCCTCATGAGAGGACTGCTGAGAAATTAAAAAAAGTCATAGGATAGGAGGCAATGTCTTCTGTGGATTAGGAATTGGTTATTGGACAGAAAACAGAGGGTAGGATTAAATGACCATTTTTCTTAATGGAAGAGGGTGAATAGTGGATGCCGCAGGGATCTATACTGGGACCGGTGCTACTTAACATATTTATAAATGACCTGTAAAGAGGAACGATGAATGAGGTGATTAAATTTGCAGATGATACAAAACTATTCAAGTTGTCAAAACATATGCAGATTGTGAAAAATTGCAGGAAGACCTTAGGAAATTGGAAGACTGGGCATCCAAATAGCAGATGAAATTTAATGTGGACAAATGCAAAGTGATGCACATAGGGAAGAATAATCTGACTCATAGTTACTGATTCTAGGGTCCATCTTAGGGTCAGCACTCATGAAAAAGATCTAGGAGGCATTGTAGACAATACGCTGAACTCTTCTGCCCAGTGTATGGTGTTGGCCAGAAAACCAACAGGATGCTAGGAATTATTAGGAAAAGAAATGCAAAATAAGACCAAGAATATTATAATGTCTCTATATCGCTCCATGGTGCGATACAGAGTACACCTTGAGTATCGCGTTCAATTCTGGTCACCGTATCTCAAAAAAGATATAGCGGAATTAGAAAAGGTTCAATGAAGAGTGACCAAATGATAAAGGGGGTGGAACTCCTCTCATATGAGGAAAGGAGGGTAGTGCTCTTCAGCTTGAAAAGCGACAGCTGAGGAGGGGGGATATGATTGAGGTCTACAAATCCTGAGTGTGTAGAACGGGTAAAACAATCTATTTTTCACATCTTCAAAAAAATACAAAGAACCAGGGGACTTTCAATGACATTACACAGAATACTTTTAAAACAATGTTGGAAGCAGAATACTGGTCTAGATGGACAATTGGTCTGACCCAGTATGGCTATTCTTATTTTCTTATGAAGTTCAGGACTGGAATGCTGTATTGCTAATTTTTTCACCCATCTCTGATTTCTACTGGATAAATTATATTCTGGTCAATATTCAGCCTGAGGCAGCCATTCTTGAGAGCCAGCTGTAATGGGCAGAACCATATAGGGGATTGGGCAGGTAGGTCCATGGGGATCCTAGGAGTGGGGGGAGGCGGGATTCTGGATGTTCCAGGAGTGGAAAGGAGGGATGGGGATCAAGGGGTGTCTGGATATTCCAGGGCTTGGGAGGGAGGAAGGGGGATCAGAAGGGGATTCCTGTTTTTCCAGGATGAGAAGGAAGGAGGGAGGATTGGCAACTTCAGGCTGGTACCTGCATAGCTAAATGAATCAAATTTAGGTCTACTATGTATGTGGCCCTATGCACCTCTCTAGTCCACTTAAATCATTTTGATTATCAACTGGATTATGTTTTACCTTCTAATCTTTTCAGTAGAGTAGAGAGCTGTGGTAAGGAGTTAAACAATATTCAGGGCCTGTCTGCTATCTTCTGATCTAAAGAAATAAGAAATAATCTTTATTAGCATTTATTCTTACAAGATCTGTGGGTGAATAAAACCCCTCATAATAACAAAAATGGTGCTGAATGCTGCTATTCTCATAATTACAGGAAAATGTACTGCATTGAGGGAAACAGGTATGGCTGACAGAATAAATATTCATGAGATGCAAATGGATGATGGCCCTGTGAGCGTAATGTTGCTCAAGGCCAGGATTTTTGAACTAGAGCATGAAGGAAGATAGAGATTGTAGTAGTCTACTCAGTGGGCGCAGCCAGACATCGGGTGAGCACCAAATTTTTTCTCTGCCTTCTCCATCCCCCTCCCACTCCCCCAACAACGTCCAACTCCAAATATAACTCCTTTAGCTAATAAGGATCCCCAATGTCTGTCAGCTAAGATTTTCTCCAAAGGTGGCCAGAACTCCCTTTTACCATGTTTGGCAGGCAGCAGCAACGTGGCACCCCAGGCATGCTTAGTAGTCGGCTCAAGGATGCAGAGCTTGGTAGAAGGGAGTTCTGGATGCCTTTGGAGAAAGTCCTCAGCTGGCGATGCTTGGGGATCCTCTCCAGCTCCAGCCAAGGGTCAGAGCTGGTGTTAGACATGCTGTGACTGAGGTCAGAAAATAAAGGAGGGCCTCCCCTTCAATCACCCCATCTGCCAGTACTTTCACACCAACAGACCCTCACCAAATACAAAACAAGAGAATCACAATTAGAAAATAAAAATACAAACATTGGAACTCCAAGTGGCCTAGTGGTTAGGGGTGGTGGACTTTGGTCCTAGGGAACTGAGGAACTGAGTTCAATTCCCAGCTCAGGCAGCTCCTTGTGACTCTGGGCAAGTCACTTAACCCTCCATTGCCCACCACATTGAGCTTGCCATGAGTGGGAAAGTGCAGGGTACAAATGTAACAAAAAAAAAAAAAAGACTGCAACATTGAAGAAAGAAAAAGGGAAATGCATTTCCTTTTCTAGTGAACACAATACAAAGACATCTGCTATGTACATTTCCCAAAGCTAACATATTTCATTTAATAAATTCTAAATAAAATGGAGTCACATGCTAACGATTTTCCATTTCTTATGCTAAAATGCTGTAGACCAGCTTGTTGGACTAACTTTTTCGGTGGGCCACACAGCCTCGCATTTCAGGACACATCTCGGGATGAGAGACAGAGCTATGCAGCTGCCAAAGTGCAGATTACCCATGGCAACTCTGTCACGCTCTGTAATATTTGGAGGCGCTCAGGGCTTTTATACAGAATCTGCACTGACTTTTACTTCAGCCCAGTTATAGTGCTGCTACTTTGGATCTGTAGCTGCTTCTCTCTTCTATTCCTCAGCGGCAGCTCTGTCTGGTGAAGGTCTATGTCTTTTGTGTTCCTGGATTCAGTGGTTCACTTGGCCTCTCTGGCCGCTCTTATTTTGGCTTTTCAATTGTCCAGAGCTGGGTGATGTTTATATTACTCTTGTTTTGTGTGGCCCATTTGTTTGCCTAGTTAAAAAACAAAAAAACAAGAATTTTTAGGGTCTTTGGCATTTTGATTTCTGTATTGCCACTATATTAGTTTGGGTAGGGTGTGGAGGGGTTGTTTCTTTGATGGTGCTCTGGCTTTCTTGGCTAGAAATGATTCTTTGTGTCATCTTTTTGTCTTACAGAACTAATTACTTCTCAAACTCAGTCTTCCAGGTGAGTATTATTCCTGTTTGAGGTTTTTAGTCTCTACATTTAAATGTCCATCTGTCACCTCCCTTTCTTCTCTTGGGTCTTTCTTGTTATTCTCCATTTCTTCTTCTTTCTTTAGTTGGAGCTCTTACGTTTTCTTTCCCAGGTTTCTCTGCTCAGGAACCTGCCTGACTAACAAAACAACAAGGCAATACCCTAAGCTAAGCTAGAACTATCATAAGCAATTCTTATTAAGTCCCTATGGTAACTAAGCAAACAAATGGCTAATTCAAAAGTCCATTCTAGCCCACCCAATTGAATTTCCTACACTCAGCACAACAAAGTGATCTCACTCAGTATTTTGCTCTACTTTTGCATCAAGAAGTTGTCAAAAGTCAATAACTTGCCACAGAACTGAGTTCAGTATTCATAAATAATCAACACCCACACTGATATTAACTTTCGCTCAGTATAACACAGGGGCGGACTGACCGTTTGGGGCCCAGAGGCTCTGCCCGGATGCCCGCCATTCTTCCGCTGTTCTCCCCCTTCCCACACACTACCTTCCTGCCGCGGCCACCACTGCTGCTGCTGCTGCTGCTGTTACAGCAGTGGCGGCAAAAACAGAAATAAAGATCGCGGAGCTGCACTGTTCCTCCTGTTCGCGGCTACCGGTCCCGCCTTCCTCTAACAATTTCCTGTTCCGGGGCAGAGCCGGTCAGCTGCGAGCGGGAAGGGAACAGTGCAGCCCTGCGATCTTTTTTTTTCTATTTTGCCTCATAACATTCAAACATACTTCCCTGAAGCTTAAAACCATGCGGCGCTTCAAAAAAATTAACTAATTCAAACATTCTCTTCCCACACATTCATTAATTAGTGAATTCTCACAAAAATACTTCTTTTATCTCTTGACGGTTAGATGCTATCATACACACGTCTTACTCAGTCATGACAGCCCTCCAAACTGACTAACTTAGCAGTATAGAATCCTGCCTGGACTCTGACAGAACCCTGAATACAGCTCTGTCAAAGTTCTGGGCATGCTCTATGTTAAAAAAAACCCAAAAACTCTTACACAAACTTTCTTCCAAGACCTAACAGTGCAGACAAATAAAACATTATCCCTTACCCTTAAACAGATGTCTTCCTTTGCAACACAGCTGCTCAACTTCCAATCTCCCTTGCAACTTCTGCTGCATGGCTCTGCTCAAGCCAGGAGCCCGGGAGCCATCTCAAACCAGCTCCCAACGCCATTTCCATGGCCACCACTTCTTCAGCCACGTCCTAGTCCAGATCTGCACTGCATCCGGCTCCAAAATCCACAAGAGACTCTTCTTAGCACTCCTTGACTCTCCCAGCACAAACCACCACCACAGATTCCCACCAGAACCGGCCCAGCTCTTCAAATCAGGTCAGCTCGAGTACAGGCACGATCTTCAGTGCCTCCATGCATGCGCAGAAGCACTACAAGCAGGCCCAGCTCAGCCTGCCCTCTCTTCCCCCTACAGCCATCACACATGCGGGAGACATGCGAGCGCGCACCAGCGCACAGACTGTCTCTCTCCCCACATGCAGCAGGCATCCCGTCACCATGGGCACTCCCCTGGCTTCTAACAGTTGCTCTGAGTTCTGGCCGCTCTGCAGCACCGACGGCTTCAAGGACCACTCTGGCTGCCGCTCTACCATCACCACTTCGGTCCTCTCCCCTGCAGACCAGAGCAGAACCAAGCCTTCCTGACCCGCAGCACCCACAAATGCGGCACCTGTGGCAACATTCCAGCCTGGACCTGCCCTGCCACAGCCTCAATCCAGCATCAGCCCCAGACCACAGGTATTTAATTTTTTTTTTTTTTTAATTAACCCACTGGGTTACAATCCTCAACTCTAAGAGACTGATGAGAGGTGCCTGTGACCCAAGTTCTAGATCTCTCAGTTCTGGTTTGTGACAGGATCCTGGCACAATGAACATTACCTATCTGGTGTGTTCCAACTGAAAAAAGGTTGAGAATCATTGCCCTAGAGTCTCAGTAGCATTTAGAAAGCAAAACAAGGTGTAGATCTTTACAAATGTATACCCCAGATGCACCACTTAACTTCACTCACTGGCCTTCAATTTCAGTCATTGTAGTGGTGACTCTCACTCTTTGGGATAGGAGAGCATCTTTCTTGGGGGGGGGGGGGGTGAGAGTGAAGTCTCCACAGTTGTAAGAATGTTTATAGTAAAAGCTGCACAGATTCTAGATCAATACAGGCATGTTGAGTCTCTCTGAAGATATTTGAGTTGAATACAGGTGAAAAGAGAACGTTGCTTTCAAAGCTACTGGACAGAAGTTGCAGCGAGCAAGTTTGGGGTTTCTGTATTTAAAAAATGGAGATCTCTGACCCGGGGGTTGGGTCAATAGTTTACTCACAATGACTAAGGGTGTGTAGAGATTATAAGGTTAAAAAGTTACATTCTGAACTAGGGAATATGAGCTGAAACACTCCAACGGGACTAAAGGGAATGAGACACATGCAGGATATGTGACCTGTGAGAATAATGGATACATGATCTTTGCAGATGCCTCAGTTACTCTGCGCAAACAAGTCACAGAATGTCAGCACAGCACAAATATACCAATACAAGTTGTGTAACGGAATTAGGGGTCCGCTGAAAGTACATAAAATTGGTGTTTATCAGCATTTTCATGGAGCAAGTGCCATTGGTTGGAATCTTTTCCAGCTGAATCAAATACATACATTTATGCACCTGAGGAGTTGTCAGCACAGAAAATACATAAAACAGAGTGAGAAGCCAGGGCAGGTAAGGGGAGAAGAGAGTACTAGGAGAAATGGTTTATTTATTATCAATAAACACTTACACATATGTACATATATTATGTAAATAGATAATAAGTTATGGAAAAAGTGAAATCAGCAAATGCTAGCTGTGCAGATCCCAAACATTCTTGATGTGCAAATCATTTAAAGACCAATAATATTGCTGCATTCAGGGCCGATGTTAGAGGGTACAAACAGGACATTTGCCCTAGGCCCCCATACCAGAAGGGGCCTCAAGCCTGCCCGAAATTGAAGGCGGCACAGTCTGCTGGCAGGCTTTGGGAGCCTTTTGCAAATTTCTGCACTGTGCTCCAGCATGTCTAACACGGACCCTGGCTACATGGTACACTGCTGCTCACTTTTACACAAATCAGTGCTTTAACAGTAACATACACATACTACAATATAAATGAAAGCCACAGAAACTGGATACTTACCCTTTTGGGGGTACTTGTTTTCTGACCAACTCTGCCCACTTGTGTTTTATATTTTCAGTGCTAAACTTCCTGCCCTAACAAATAAAGATGCAAGGTAAAGTAAATAAACAAAAATTGAGCTGTCTAGCTCTTGACTATGCCAGTTATCTTCTTCACATCTCTTTCTCTATCTTACGTAGTCAGAACCATGGATCTCTGTTATATACTAACAGAACATTTAAGAATGCGCGTGGTGTGAAAAAACTCACGCAGGGAGCAATTCTATAACTGGATGCCTCAATTTAGGTATTGTGGGGCCCTTTACATCAAATCGTCATTACCGCCTGGCTAGTACATGCGCCTGATGGTAATTCCGAGTTTGGCAAACGCTGAAAACCCATAGCAGAAAATAATTTTCTATTTTCTACTGCGAGGGCGTTCCTGGCGGTAATCGGCAGTTGGCGTGCGCTGGATGGCTACCGCATGGGTAACGCGTGAGCCCTTACCACTAAGTCAATGGGTGGCGTTACAGGCTCAGGCTCTAAACAGACGTGCGCTGGTTTTAATTTTGCCACATGTCCATTTCCCAGCCCAACCCCCTCAGCCTTTTTTCCAGCTACGGTGGAGAAATGGTCCAATATTCAAGATTATATTTCACTACTTTCAGTTATTATAGTTGTACAGCATGGGTTACAACAAGTTACACAACAGCAATAATACTGTACCCAGGAGTTTCTGGGAGTGTAGGCTGGGCAGAGAATGGGCAGAGTTGCATGTGTACTTATAAAAATGTGCGTGTGCATGCATAGGAGGTAATTCTGTATCCATACACCTATAATTAAGTTCCCAGAGGGCACCTGGTAGGGCCCTATCCTATAAAGGAAGTAGGCATGTTCTTTTCTTTAGAAAATACTAGTGTGATTGGATATATATGTGTGTATGTGCTGGCATAAGAATGCTTGCCTAGCTTGTAGGAGATATGTGTGTGACTTATGGTGTTCTATAGGCTATGGGCTAGATTCTATATATGGTGCCTGAAAATTCCATGTGGAAAATCCAGGCGCAGAGTGGATGTATTCCATAACACACAAAGATTTCACAGACGCCCATGCCCCACCCATGGCCATGCCCCCTTTTCAACTATGTGACTTAGAATTTACACATAAAACTAAATAAACTACAAAAAGGAGGTAAAAAAACCTCACAAAGAGTCTGATCCAAGATGGTGTCGAGTTAAGATGTGGATATCGCACTCGGAGAGAAAAGTTTCCTGTTTAACTTTTTCTTTGGATTATTATGCCTAAGAGAAAGGGGAAAGTTAGAGGAGGTTTCTCCTTACTCTCGAAGGACCCCAATCGACGGCAACCTCCGATTAGGGACATCACGATTTCTGTACACCACAGGGCGTTCCGTTGCCCGAAGCCGAGAGGAGCACAGGCTTGGAGAGTGAAGTTTCACTCAGCCCCCGAAGTCCGCGTCAGGCTCACGAGGTGGGAAACAGCGCCGGGGGAAGTCCCGCCCAACAGCCGGAGAGTGAGGCTATGCAACGAGGAGAGGAGAATTCCCCCGGCGATTTGGAAGCGCCACAAATGGAGAGTACTCCAGAAGAACTGAGCCTCACTTCCACTCCCAAAGGCAGCAGTGGAAATATCCTGGAGCAACACTCTGCCGTGCAGCAAATGGCTGTAATGCGGCCAGACCCAGAGATACAACTCCTGCCTTTGAAGAAACCATCAACGGTAACGTTGGAATCTCTCTGGGGGGCAGTGGAATCACTGCATAAGGCATGCCTTAATTTTGTGATGTCTTCGAATGTAAATGCTGTGAAAATTGATTCTTTTCAAACTGAATTAGCCTCACAAGGGACAAACTTAAAAAATGTGGAACTTTCTGTAACTCAGTTAAAAGAACAGGAAAATAAACTTCTCCAGAATGCAGACCTGGTACACAGAAAAATTGAAAACTTAGAGAATGGGGCAAGAAATTTAAACCTGAGAGTTTTGAACTTTCCTTTTCTTAAATATACCCCATTGAGAGATTTATTTAATAAGTTTCTTAAAGATGTCTTTAAATATTCTGAATATAATTTCCCCCCAATACAAAAATTGTATTTATTGCCTAATCGTGGTTTAAAAACAAAAGACCAATTACCTCAACTCAAGCTTCTGAAAATCTGGATGTTTCTGCTCTTTTGGAACAGTCCCAAGAAGATATTGAATTTAGATCTACATTATTGGTGTCTTTTGTTTTCCTTATGAGATAAGAGGCATTATTGAGACAATTTTAAGACAGATATCAATAACTTTTATGGGGAGGAAAACGCAGATATTTCCGGATGTATCCAGAACTACGCAAGAAAGGAGGAAGAAAATTTTACTTCTGAGACAAGAGACAATACAATTGGGGGCTAAATTCCAACTGAGATTTCCATGTAAATGTGTGATATTTTTGAAAATAAGACATACCATTTCTTTGAGCCAATTCAACTTACATCTTTCTTAAATGCAAGGGCTCCAAACCCCCCATAGATATCTAACGTTGGACTTTGAAATATGAAGATGTAACACACTCGACGCTTTATTTTTTTAATATATGTTTCTTTAAATGTAGCCTTTATCCTTTTTATAAGGTTTACGTAAGTCAGCCTCCCACTTTTGAGGACTATGTATAAAGGAATTAATTTTGCTATCTTATGGGTACAACCATAATGATGATGTATATTTCTTTGGAACTTTTCACATATTTCTTGACAAAGTTTATCTTCGGAATGTAATTGAACATTGAATAAATAAAGAATAAAAAATTAAAAAAATTAAAAAAAACCTCACAAACCGTGAGACATAAGCAAAATGAAGTGAGGCGAATCGAGGGAGGGGTACAAAAAAAACTTTAGTTGAAATACTAAAAACCAACCCGACAAGGCCGTGTATTGGCCCTAAGGCCTGCCTCAGGGGTCTTGATCAATCTGCATAAAAAATAAATATGAGAATATTGTTCGTAGTTTGAAAATAAATAAATACAAAATAAAATTATTAATCAATAAACATAGTGAAATTGAACAAACCATTTGAATTATCAGTGAGAATAAAATATAACGAATCATTTATAATATGAATAAACATTTAAAATGTGAACAAATAGTGAACAAATGAAACGCATGGTATGACATACATATACATGTTGTTAAATTTATAAAATAAATATTGTATCTTTACAAATACATTTTTTTTTAAAGAAACAGACAATAATTTATATATATATATATACATAGATAATAGAAAGGATCACTATAATCAAACAGAAAAAATTATTAAATGTAATATTTATACAAAGAAATACATAAATGCACATAATGAACAAGTATACAAAAAAATCTATCTACTTATCATTTCTGTAGCGCTATAAGGCATACGCAGCGCTGTACACCATACACAGAAGACAGTCCCTGCTCAAAGAGCTTACAGTCTAGATAACACAGGTAAACAGACAGAACATTTAAGGGTAAGGGAATAAAGAGGTGAGGATAAAGGACAGGGTAAGTGAGTTAGGAGTCAAAAGCAGTGGTAAAGAGGTGGGTTTTGAGTTTGGACTTGAAAACGGCTAAAGACGGGGCCTAGACGTACAGGCTCGGGAAGACTATTCCAGGCGTGAGGTGTAGCGAGATAAAAGGAACTGAATCTTGAATTATCAGTAGAGGAGAAAGGGGCGGATAAGAGATTTATCTACAGAATGGAGTACTCGAGGAGGAACATAGGGGGAGACAAGAGTGGAGAGGTACTGGGGAGCGGCAGAGAGAATGCACTTATAGGTCAATAGGAGAAGTTTGAATTGAATACGGAAATGGATAGGGAGCCAGTGAAATAACTTAAGGAGAGGACTAATGTGGGCATAGTGACTTTGGCGGAAAATGATTCGTGCAGCAGAGTTTTGGATTGATTGAAGATGAGAGAGATGGCTAAGAGGGAGTCCGGTGAGAAGTAGGTAACAATAATTAAGATGAGAGGTGATAAGAGTGTGGATAAGGATTTTGGTAGAGTGCTCAGAGATGAAGGGATGGATTTTGCTGATGTTATAGAGAAAGAAACGACAGGTTTTGGCAATCTGTTGAATGTGAGCAGAAAAGGAGAGAGAGGAGTCAAAGATGACCCAAGGTTACGAGCTGATGAGACAGGGAGAATGAGAGTGCCATCCACTGAAATAGAGAAGGGGGGAGAGGAGAGGTAGGTTTAGGGGGAAAGATGAGGAGCTCGGTTTTGGCCATGTTAAGTTTCAGATGTCGTTGAGATATCCAGGCAGCGATGTCAGATAGGTAGGCTGAGACATTGGTCTGGATGCTGGTTGAGATTTCAGGGGTAGAGAGGTAGATTTGGGAGTCATCAGCATAGAGATGGTATTGAAAGCCATGGGAAGATATCAGAGAGCCAAGGGAAGAGAAGTATAGATGGAGAACAGGAGAGGACCGAGAATAGAAACCTGAGGTACACCGAATGGTAGAGGGATAGAAGTGGAAGAGGATCTACCAGAGTGTACACTAAAGGTGCGAAGCGAGAGGTAAGAGGAGAACCAGGAAAGAAGAGCACTGGAATCCAAATGAAGATAGCGTGTCAAGGAGTAGGCTGTGATCAACAGTGTCAAAAGCAGTGGATAGATCGAAAAGGATGAGGATAGAATAGAGACCTTTGGATCTGGCCATGAACAGGTGGTTGGAAACTTTAGTAAGTGCAGTTTCAGTTGAATGAAGAGGGCGAAAGCCAGAATGGAATGGGTCAAGAACAGCACGAGATGAGAGAAAGTCAAGACAGCGGTGGTGAACGACGCGTTCAAGTAACTTGGAGAGGAAGGGGAGGAGGGAGATGGGTCGATAGTTGGAAGGACAGGTAGGGTCAAGTGAAGGCTTCTTCAGGAGCGGTGTGACCACAGCATGTTTGAAGGCATCAGGAACGGTCGCAGTGGAAAGAGAGAGATTGAGGATATGACAGATAAAATGGGTGAGAGTAGGAGAGATGGTGTTAAGGAGGTGGGTAGGAATGGGATCAGAGGAACATGTATCCTAGAACATGGTAATGAATTAGAATAATGAATGAATAGATAAATAATTGTAAAATTAAAAGTACCTCAGATGTTGCAGTGTAATATTATACACCGAAGAAAATATGCACACAATTGTTGTTAATCAAAAACTCCGTTAGTCTATATATGAGTAAATAAATCAAAACAAAACATTTACGGAATAATATTTAAAAGTAGGGTATCATAATTATCAAAAACCAGTTTTACTAGAAAATATATGACTAGTGCACGTGAATTGTGAATGCTGCAAACAAATCCTACAGTTGATCAGAGAGATTTTATGTTGCTTCCGTGAAAAGCTCTAAATAAACGTGCATTGTTAATACAATATGTCTTGGTGATTATGTAATTATATTACAGAAACAAGAAAAAGTGCATGAAAACCAACTATTTGTATAACGTTAATGTAATTAAAGAACGTATTGTGTATAGTGACACATATATACTAAGCCATGATTGGTAGAAAAAATGTTGTCGTCATTTTTAAAAAAAGGCCCCAAAATGCGTTATCAAAAAGTGAACGTAATTGTTCTCGAACGATATGAAGTAGTATAAAACCATAAAAAGTAAAACAATATCAACTTATTCACATATGTTTATGTGAATGTCTCATTGCACATTGGACGCTATTTTTTAAAGGATATCTTAATATTGAAAAGAAATTATGTCTAATACTGTGGCTTAAAAACCTAGCGTAATTGTGAAGTACATAGGAATAATAAAATGCATGTTTTTATATTTATATTCCCTTTTTGAAAATTCCATGTGAAAAAAACAGGCGCAGAGTGGATGTATTATATAACATGCAAAGATTTTACAGACGCTCATGCCCCACCCATGGCCATACCCCTTTTCAACTATGTGACTTAGAATTTACACATACCACATAGTGAAGATACTTACCTGTAGCTCCAATGAATTCCAACTTTTGGACCGGAGTGAGATGGGACTTGGGGTAATTGATTACGAACCCCAGTAGTTCTAACACCTGAATAGTTATGCACATGGACTGCTGAGCGCCTGCCTTCGAGGTGCTCTTCACCAGCCAATCATCGAGATAAGGGAACACATGTACTCCCAGTCTGCGTAGCGACGCTGCGACCACCACTAGACACTTTGTGAATACTCTGGGTGCAGACGCCAGACCAAAAGGCAGCACACAGTACTGAAAATGCTGAGTTCCCAGCCGAAATCGAAGATACTTCCTGTGAGCTGGAAGTATCGAGATGTGTGTGTAAGCATCCTTTAAGTCCAGAGAGCATAGCCAATTGTTCTCTTGAATCATGGGAAGAAGGGTGCCCAGGGAAATCATCCTGAACTTTTCTCGAACTAGAAATTTGTTCAGGCCCCTTAGGTCTAGGATGGGACACATCCCCCCTGTTTTCTTTTGCACAAGAAAGTACCTGAAATAGAATCCTAGCCCTTCTTCCCCTGGTGGAACGGGTCCGACCGCTTGGCCTGTAGAAGGGCAGAGAGTTCCTCTGCAAGTACCTGCTTGTGCTGGGAACTGTAAGATTGAGCTCCCGGTGGGCAATTTGGAGGTTCGGATTCCAGACTGAGAGTGTATCGTAACCGGACTATTTGAAGAACCGACCGGTCGGAGGTTATGAGAGGTCACCTTCGGTGAAAAACATCAACCTCCCCCTACTGGTGAGTCATCTGGAATGGTCACTTTTACTGAGGCTATGCTGAACTGGAGCCAGTCAAAAGCCCGTCCCTTGCTTTTGCTGGGGAGCAGAATGGGCCTTAGTCACATGCTGTTGACGAGAACGAGCGCGCTGGGGTTGAGCCTGGGCAGGCTGCCGAGAAGCAGGAGTGTACCTACACCTAGAGTAGGTATAGGGGGCACTACTCCTCCCTCCATAAAACCTCCTAGATGCAGTAGCAGAAGACGCCCGGTGGGACTCGATGTGCCCCGAGGACTTGGTTGAGAAGGCCTGCATTAGAGAATAATGCCCGTTCTGCCACTGACTTTTGCTGGTGTATTATTGATTGTGTAAAACTCTCTCCTTTGGGTGGGGATCATGTACAGTCTTTAATGTATAGAAAACAATACTGGATACACTGCTTACAATGCCTTCCCCCTGTGGGTTTGAATGTTTGTATTGAAAGGCAGGCACTTTTGCAATTGGATAGGTAGTAGCTGAGGGGATTTCAGGATACCCACAATGAATATGCATGAGATGGATTTGCATAGAATGGTGGTAGTGCATGCAAATTTATCTCATACATATTCATTGTGGATATCATGAAAACCTGGCCGAGTGTGTCCTGAGGACTGGGTTGAGAACCTCTGTGTTAAGTTAATGTATTTGTATTTATTTTTTAATTGAATTTTCATAGTTACAACAAAGTAAACAATACAAAAGTGAAAATTGCTGGGAGTGGAAGATTTAGAGAGTTTAAGTAGTTTAGCAGGTGTCTAATATGCTTTGTGGAGTATAAAAACATGAGACAGTGTAATGGCTGTGGACATAGTGGGCCTAAGGGATTTTGACCATAGTTTGGTCCAGTTTATTATTATATCAGTGGACATATCTAGTGTCTTTTCCCATTTTTTTTTTCTATTAAGTTATTGGGGTTGAGTTCTTTTGCTTGAAGATTTCTATAGATTTTGGAAGCCATTTTTATTGAGCTAAGTAGAAAGTTAATCCAGTGAGAAAAGCTAAAATTTGAAGGTTTAAATTCAGAGTTATTTAATACAGTGGTAAGAAGCTGAGTAAGGTGGGACCAATTTGAATGTTCAGAGTAAGGTAGGTTGTATTTTTGAGTTAACAAATCAAATGGAATAAACTTATCTTTTTCCATAAGTTGTGAGCCTGACTGTATCCCAGCTAATTTTCAGGCCTTCCAATTTAAATAAGAATTTTGAGTCTTGATTGAAGTGTTATACCAGAGTGTGGACCATTTTTTCTTTAGTTTGAGCTTTCTTATGAGATCTTTTAGCATCAGTCTTATCAGGTCTTTTAGTATAAATGAGTTTTGAGGATATTGAAATTTGTTCATGGTGGGCAAGAGTTGGAGGTGGTAGGGTTTCACTACCCAGTCCTCGGGACACACTCAGCCAGTCAGGTTTTCAGGATACCCTCAATGAATATGCATGAGATTGATTTGCACAGAATGGTGGTAGTGCATGCAAATTTATCCCATACATATTTATTGTGGATATCATGAAAACCTGACTGGCTGAGTGTGTTCCGAGGACTGGGCTGAGAACCCCTGTGTTTAGTTAATGTATTTGTACATTTCTAATGGGTGATTTTTGTATTGCAGAATGAATGAGTGCTTGTTGAAACCCAGATGCAGAGCTGTTACTGGGAATGTTACTACTTTTTGAGTTTCTGCCAAGTACTTGTGACCTGGATTGGCCATTGTTGGAATCAGGATACTGGGCTAGGTGGACC
This sequence comes from Microcaecilia unicolor, assembly GCF_901765095.1. Taxonomy (NCBI): domain Eukaryota; kingdom Metazoa; phylum Chordata; class Amphibia; order Gymnophiona; family Siphonopidae; genus Microcaecilia; species Microcaecilia unicolor. The sequence continues at coordinate 354,440,264 of NC_044032.1, read as the reverse complement.
ATTGGTCTGGCCCAGTATGGCTATTCTTATGTTCTTATGAAACATGATCATGTTGGTTTTCTGAAATAAAATATGAGCAGTTATTTTTATTTATTGCATTTGTATCCCACATTATCCCACCTTTTTGCAGGCTCAATGTGGCTTACATAGTTTGTTAACATTGTCATTGCAAGGTGACAGTTACATTTAATATTGTGCAGAGGTTAAATAAGGGTAGAAAGAGGAAGGAAAGGATTGCTTAAGGTAGTTATATTAGGTGAGCTATCTTGACTGAGTGGGTTGTCGGGTGAATTGGTGTGGCTATTAGTTCTCATTGTATGCCTTGGTGAAGAGATATGTCTTCAGAGATTTGCGAAAGATCATTGTTTCGTCGATAGTTCTCAGGTCTGTAGGCAGTGCATTCCACAATTGCGTGCCCAGGTACGAGGATGTGGTAGCATGCATCTGTTTGTACTTTAGTCCTTTACAGCTGGGGAAGTGCAGGCCGAGAAATTTGCGGGATGATCTTGTGGCATTTCTTGGAGGTAAGTCTACGAGGTTTAGCATGTAGGTTGGGGCGTCTGAGTGAATGATTTTGTGAACAATCGTGCAGATCTTGAACGTAATGTGTTCCCTAAGTGGGAGCCAGTGGAGCCTCTCTCTTAAGGGTTTTGCACTTTCATATTTAGTTTTTCCAAATATGAGTCTGGCGGCAGTGTTCTGGGCAGTTTGTAGTTTTTTGATAGTCTGTTCTTTGCAGCCCGCGTATAATGCGTTGCAGTAGTCCAGATGACTTATTACCATTGACTGTACCAGAGTACGGAAGATGTATCTTGGGAAGAAAGGTTTTACTCTTTTAAGTTTCCACATGGAGCAGAACATCTTTTTTGTCATATTTTTCACGTGGTCATCGAGAGTAAGGTTTCGATCAATGGTGATTCCAAGAATTTTCAGGTTGGCATGATTAGGTAAGTGCTGATATGATAAAAAGTTTCTTTGTACTCATTGTAAAAATTGTTTTTTAAGTGGTATATTCAGTGATATATTGAGTGATGTACAAGAGGAATTTTAGAGCAAATCTCTGTATACTTGGAGCTAGCCTTAAATTACTTCATATATGATTACCCCAGAACTCGAAAGTTACTTCTCTCCATTGATTAAAGAACTTCTTATAGTACCTGCTTATAATGTGAGCCTATTCTCTGCTTTGAACTTGATGGTTAAGTGGATTATAAATGCCAGAATTAAATTACATTAAAATTAAATGTTAGGCAATATCTGTGATATTTATTGGTAGTGTTTTTTTGAAGAACACTGTTTACAGTAGCACTTCTGTTTGGATGTTTTATGTGGCCTTTATAAATTAGTAAGCACTTTCCAAAGAAAGCATATTGGCTTAATTTCAGCAGGATCAAACTGACTCAGGAAAGGAACATACACAAATCTATACATCTCATTTGTGCAGGTCCTTTTTCTGTGAAACTTACATATATATTTTTGGAATTTTAAAAGCATTTGTATAAGTACACTCTCTGCCCCAAGCCTGCCACCACCTGGAATGCCTTTCCAATAAGCACCTACACTTATAAATGAATTTGCCATACATGCCACATGGAATGGAGGAGTGGCCAAGTGGTTAGAGCACTGGTCTTGCAATCCAGAGGTGGCCAGTTCAAATCCCATTGCTGCTCCTTGTGATCGTGGGCAAGTCACTTAACCCTCCATTGCCTCAGGTACAAACTTAGATTGTGAGCCCTCCTGGGACAAAGAAATATCCAGTGATATTGAGCTACTACTTGAAAAAGGTGTGAGCAAAATCTAAATAAATAAATACACGTGTTGGGCAATTTTCAAAAGCCCTGTTTATACATAGAAATGCAAAAATATAAGCCCTATTGAAAACAGAACATTCATTACAATAAGTTAATTCTAAAGCATGCTATGCAACAATTGCCAAGTCACACCAGTCCAAGTGTGGGACTGAGACAGTCACTATCTTGGTTGTGCATATTTTGCCAAAACAAAAGACAGCATTAATAGAGAGAGCAGAACATGACTTGAGACTGTTTCATAATTCCACTGCCACAAAATAGTTTGTAGGTAAAGTAATTACCATTTTACAGGATTTCTCCCTCTTCTTTTTATGACTTCTTGCACTTTGTTCTCTGGGTGACTGAGAAGTTGAAGAGTGATCCTGAAACTCTGTCTTCCTCTGTCCATGATTTCTTTTGTAGAATCTGAGTTCTTTTTTTCGTTTTTCCAACTGGTTTTGCAAGACTATACATTTATCGCAGTGTCTGAAAGCAGATAAATAACAAATTATGGCTGAAATGTAATATATAGATTTGAAATGGCATTAGCTAGCATACATAACCATTTATTCCCCACCGCCTCAAGACTGACCACAGGAGGTCACTATTAAAATATGTGTGATGAATTGTGGATTATTGAGCTCTCTTTACATGGCTACCAAGCTTCCTGAATTTTGCTCAAGCTTTATGCATCTACAAAGGTAGGAGATCGGGCAATTGCAATGTCCAAGACCCAGCCTCCACTATTGGAAGGAGGCCAGGAGTACTTACAGCACAGCCACAGCAGAGAAAAGAAGGTAAGCATATACACAGTCCAGTTCAGGCTGAGCTCAGGAACAAAAAGAGCTACATAGGTGGCTGGGCCTGCCACTGAAAACCAGCCATATGGGTCATGAGAAAAGAAAGCAGGACTCCTGCTACTAAAACAAAGAGTTCAAGCAGAGCAAGCTTAACATTGGACAAACTAGGCAACTGCCAAGACAGCAGCTTCCATGCAGGTGATAAAGTGCATCTGCAGAGAAAACAAAGTAATAGGTTCTGACAGCAACTCAAAGAACCATCAGCATGTACTTCATAGGCGTAGTTTGACTGTTTTATTTGGGGGGGCAAGGGATGGGGCGGAGCATATTAGCATATTCATTTGCATATATACATATGCAAATGAATATGCTAATATGGAGGAAGGAAGGGAAAAAGCTGGCTTTTTGGGGGAATAACCATAATGAATATGTATGAGATATCAAGCCAGCTCTTTCTCCCTTCCTTCCTTCTTTCCTCCTTACCCAGCACTCCCTCTTCATCTCCAGTAGTATTTCCTGACCCCCCTTTCCCATACCATACCAGTGTTGACCTTAGAAATGCATAGGCTCTATATGTAGATCCTTCAAGAGGTAGTGTGTCGTGATTTAGGCTCTACACCCTTTCTGATGTTTTGGTGCCACCTCAGTAAGGCCAACACACAATCTCTCCACTGCAAAACACTATACACAAACTTGTACAAAAACACACTCATATTCTTACTAAACCATAACAGCACTAATTCCAAGGACAGACTCAGCATGCAGCAATACCAGAAAAATTGAAACTTACATGCAAAATATCACAGATACACATTTCCAAAAGCTGACATATTCCAATTAATAAATTCTGAATAAAATACTTTTTTCTACCTTTGTTGTCTCATCATTTAGTTTTTCTATTCGCTTTGGTCCCAGTGTCTTCTGTTTTATGCAGTGCCTTCTTTATGCAGTAGCCCTGTCTCTACCCTTCCTCGAGTTTCAGTATCTGCCCTCAACGTGTCCCTCACCCCAATCTTCATCCTGTTATTCCTGTGTTTTTTGTTAATTCTCCCCTCTTCCAGCACCCTCTCTTTCTATTTCCTCCTTTCTATACCGCACCCTCTCTCCCTATTTTCACTCCTCTGACCAGTATATTCTCTTTCTCTCACCCTCTTCTGTCCAGCATATCCTCCTTCCCTTACTTCAATCCAGCATCCCTCCATGTCCCCTTCCCTTCCATGTCAGCTTCTCCATTATATCATTATTTCTCCTATGTCCAGCATATCCCCTCTTTGTCCCCATCCCCATACAATGTCTAGCACACCCCCCCATCATTTTCTTACCTCCCCATTTCCAGCATCTCCCCTGTCTTCTTACTCACCCTATGTCCATCATCTTCCAATATCCCTTTTTCTCTCCCAGCATTGTCCCTGTATGCCCTTATCCCCTCTCTGTCCAGCATTGTCCCTTTGTGTCCCTGTCTCTATGCTCCCTCAATGACCACAATCTCGCTTCTCTGTCTCCCTGACACTCTCTTTTCTCTTCCCTTCCTCCTACCATCCATTCTCCCTTCTTCCCTCCTACCAGCTAATCCACATCTAACAATCCCTTCTCCCCCCCAATCCATCACCTCTTCCTCTGTTCATCATCCCCCCCCCCCAAAAAAAAAATATCCAGCACAGCAGACCTGCACCTCTCTCCCTCCATCCTGTAGATCCTCCTTCTGCCCTCCATTCACCCCTACCCACATGGTTCCATCACCTCGCTCCTCCCAAAGGTGCAGCTGAACAGTACCTCCATTTTTCTCCTTTTCTCGCCCCCCCCCCCCCCCATCCCGGTTCCAGCGTCTCTCCTTTTTCCTTCCTCCTCACTCACTTGCATTGATCGCTGCCGGTAGCGGCACTGCAGCCAGCCAGCAATAACAGCAGTCTGCTTTGGACTTCCCTGCTACACGTCCCGCCTCCTCTGGTACAACTTCCTGTTCCGCATAGGCGGGACGTGTGGCAGGGAAGGCTGAGGCTCCGAAGCAGACTGTTGTAATCGCTGCAGTGCCACTACCAACAGCCCCTGGTACCGAAGTTGAAGCGGCGAACGGGCGGCCGGCAGTAGTAAAGGCAGCAAGTAGCAGACAGGCTCGACTCCGCTTTCCTGCTCTCTCTGCGTCCCGCCTTCCTCTGATGTCATTTCCTTTCGGGCGAGACGCAGAGAGAGCAGGAAAGCGGAGTCGAGCCTGTCTGCTACTTGCTGCCTTTACTACTGCCGGCGACCCGTTCGCCGCTGCGGGTCGTCGTCGTTTGGGGGGGCAAAGCCCCCCCTCGCCCCCCCCAGTCTACGCCCATGATGTACTTCTACTATAGGAAGGGAAGCCAATTGTAAAATAGCCAAATAACAGAAGAGAGGGTTCAAAAATACACAAAAGGAGACAGCAAAAAAAAAAAAAAAAAAAGCACAAAGGAGCCCTCAAGACAGGCACAATGTAGAGATCTTTAATGCCAAAGACCCGACATGGGACATGTTTCAGCGCAGAAATGTGCCTGCCTCAGGGGTCAAAATAGTATACTCTTTGATAGAAAGTGAAGTTCAAAGTAATCCTCCTTAAAACACTTCAACGTCGGACCCGAGGAGTGTGCTTTTTTGCTGTCTAATTTTAAAATATCTACCTGGATTGATGTGTATTTATCTAGATAGAAAGTTTTTTAAGGTGTCCTCAATACATGGAAACATTGACTAATGTAGGCATATAAAGACCATATGGACTATCCAGTCTGCCCATCCATGCCACATGGAGTGGAGGAGTGGCCTAGTGGATAGAGCACTGGTCTTGCAATCCAGAGGTGGCCAGTTTAAATCCCACTGCGTCTCCTTGTGATCTCGGGCAAGCCACTTAACCCTCCATTGCCTCAGGTACAAACTTAGATTGTGAGCCCTCCTGGGACAGAGAAATATCCAGACTACCTGAATGTAACTCACATTGAGCTACTACTGAAAAAGGTGTGAGCAAAATCCAAATAAATAAATAAATAAATGTGTACATATATAACAAAGTTGATGCTTATCTGTGTGATGAGTGTTCTTGGATGAGTGTTGTTGTGATAAGCATGATTATTGAGTTTAATTCTGTAAATCCTGGGGGGTAGGGGGTCAAGGGGCATAAAGAAAAAACTGGAAGAGGGTACAAGGCTGAAGGTTTGCCTAGGGTGTCTCCACCCTTTCGCCAGCACTAAATTCAAATTATGGGTTGAGGAATATTAACACAGTAACAGTCAATGATGGCAAATAGAGAATATGCACGGTCCATCCACTCTTCCCAACAAGGCGGCCAGAGCCACACCTGCCACCCTGTGCAGGTTACTCTCCTTCATGATTGAATACTGGCATCACACCAGGGCAGTTGGCAATTTGTTACCATGCCTATCACATAAAGGTAGTTCTATATGATGCCCTAAAATCACAACACCATGCCACTAGAGAAACATAACACCCACGCTCATACCAGATTATATGAATGTGATATAAAATATGCATACTTGATCCTGGCCTGTCTTTGCCATTTTTAGAACACACCATAGAAGTCTGCCCAGCACTAGCCTTACTTCCCAACTACTGGAGTTACTGTTGAAACACACTCCAGCCCATGTTGATTTGTCTTGCCATTTTTGAGATACAAACAGTAGAAGTACGCCTATTACTGGCCTTACTTCCCAACTTTTAGAGTAGCTGTCAAAGCACTACTTCTGTCAATCATAACACACCAGCCATGAGGTCATTTAAGTGTTGTTTTGATTTCATCCTCTTTCCATATAGGGACTCTCTATGTTTATCGCATGCATTTTTAAAATTGTGTCACTGTTTTTGTCTCTACCATAAACCACCAGGAGGCTATTCTAGGCATCCACCACCCTCTCCATAAAAAAAGTATTTTCTGATATTACTCCTACGTTTACCACCCTACATCCTCAATTCATGTCCTCTAGTTCTGCTGCTTTCCCATCTCTGGAAAATATTTGTTTGTATGTTAATAACTTTCAAGTATTTAAATGTCTGTATCATATAACCCATATCCCTCCTTTCTTCTATGGTATACATATTGAGGTCATCAAGTCTCTTCTTATATGTCTTTCGGTGCAAACCCCATACCATTATTGTCACCTTTCTCTAAATTGCTTCAAGTCTGCTTCAGTGCGTATGTCCTTTATGTTCTATATTAGTGGAACAATGGGAGTGGACAAGAGGTGAGGGCAGTGGCATAGCTATGACTGAATGGGGCCCCAAGCAGGAAAATGAAGATGGGCCCCCTATAACACCATCTCTACCAAGGTATTGGAGACTACGGCAGGAGGAGGAATCCTTCAGAGCTCCAGCAAACACACCCTGCAAAAAGCAAACACACTGCAAGACCTACATAGAAACCCTGTCATAGTAATAGAAATTGAAATTAAAATGCAAGATATCAGAGATATGTTTTTCCCAAAGATGACATATTACAATTAATAAATTATAAGAAAAATATTTTTTATACCTTTGTCGTCGGAGCATTGTTTTGGTCCCAGTGTGTTTTCTGCTTTTCTCTGTTTTTATGTAACTCTCTTTCCAGGGTCTCCTGTCCTTTTGACATTTCTTCTCTGTCCTCCATCTTTTCTCTGTGTCCTTATCCGTTCTGTATGACATCTTCCCTTTATGTCCCTGTCCCTAACTCCCCCCCTACTGTTCATCATCTGCCCTCTCAATCGGGTGCGTATCTGGACTTCAATGGTAGGAGGGGCAAGAGCCGAGGTGAGGGGGCATATTTTAGCCCCCCCCCGGCGCTGCCAACCCCCCCCCCCCCCCCCCCCCGCCGCCATTGCCGACACCGCCTGCTGCCACCAGCACCACCTCCAACAAGTTTGACCCCCCCCTCTCGATCCGCCCGCCATCCGTCGCCGTCTGTACCTTTGCTGGCGGGCGACCCAACCCCCGCCAGCCAAAGTCTTCTTCCTGCGTTTGGTTTCTTCTGAGTCTGACGTCCTGCTGCACGTACAATGTGCAGGACGTCAGACTCACGGAAACAGAACAAAGCCTTGCGATCTGCAGTAATGGGTGGCGGTAAGGGCTCCCCCGTGAAATGGCCTCGTGGCAAGTACTTTACTTGCCACACAGCCATTTCCTGCGGGAAAGAGAGACTTCCCTTTTACCTTCTGCGGTAAAAGGGGGCCTTGGTGTACATGAAACACACGTGCCGACACCATCGCAGGCCCCCTTTTGCCGTAGCTTGGTAAAAGGGGCCCTAAATATCTGTATCATACCCCCCCCTATCAATCCTTTCCTCTAGGGTATACATATTGAGATCTTCAGTTCTCTTCTCATACATCTTTTGGTACAAGCCCCATATCATTTTTATCACTTTCCTTTGAACTGCCTCAAGTTTTTTTTTAATGTCCTTAGTGAGATACAGCCTCCAAAACTGAACATAATACTCCAAATGAGGCTTCACCTAATGAATTATACAAAGGCATTAACAAATTTCTTCTACTAGATATGCCTTTTTCTATGCAACCCAGTATCCATCTGGCTACAGCAACTGCCTTATCACATTGTTTTGCTGCCTTAAGATCCTCTAACACTATCACCCCAAGGTCCATCTCCTGGTCTTGCTTATCAGCTTCTCACCTCTTAGCAAATACAACTCCTACCAGGGCAAGCCAGACTAATAGGGACTGAACAGTGTGGGAGGGACCAAGTCATCCTTGAATACCTGAGCCCAAGAATGACTGTTGATGCCAGAGGGTACATATTGAAATAGTATCCGGTTTAAAAGGTTGTCATTAAATTTGCTTTTTTTGTGAGAGGATATCTAATTAGAAAATAAATGATATAAAAAAACAAAACTCAAAGGGTTGCATATGTGCTTGCATGTGAAGTGGTACTTAGAAGGCAACTTGAGCTGCATCAATTAAGGCCGGTGCTGGGCTGGGTTGTACGGTCTGAGCCCCGCATATGGTAATCCGGTATAGAGTGGGCTGTAGAGAGCTTTGACGGAAACTCCAGTGGTTTGGAATGTGAGGACAGCGCTGGGCAGACTTTTACAGTCTTTGTTCTGCAAATGAGAAGACAGATTTGGATAGGCTGGAGTGGGCTTTGACGGCAACTCCAGTAGTTGGACAGAGCCGGGCAGACTTGTATGCTCTATGTCCCGGAAACACCAAAGGAAGACCATGATGATAACGTAAATAACATCACGTTCATTGTTGATTTAATCTTGAATTGATAATGAATGTGACTGTTGGGCAGACTGAATGGACCATTCAGGTCTTTATCTGCCGTCACTTACTATGTTACTATGTTAGTGCGTGCTAAAGAAGGTCAAGACCAACAGGCTCTAGGGATATGGTGTATAAAGACTAAATAATGGCATATATGCCTAGATTCATATAAATAGTTAAAGAAAACTTATTTAATTTACTAGCCAGCCCTGTTCACAGCATTTTTTATTATTGTTCCTGGGGGAGGGGAGAAGAGGGTAATCCCACTCAGAAGCGTAGCCAGGTCAAGGTCGCGGGGGAAGCGGAGATTGGACTGCTAACGGTGCCAGTGTATATTTTAAATGTGACATATCATGTGAAAAATAGGTGCCTGGTGTCATCGGAAGTCTGTTTGGGGGAGCAGTCGATCCCCTGGCGACCCACCTAGCTACACCTCCGATCCCACTCTATCAGCACTTTTCTTCCCCAGGTGGAGGCACTGAGCGCCACATAAGGGACTGACAGAGACTGCCCTTGGGAAGCTCCAGTCAGGTCGGCTTGCATTACATTTGTTTACTCTTTCCTAAAATACTAGGACTAGGGGGCATGCAATGAAGCTAAGTAGTACATTTAAAACAAATTGGAGAACATACTTCTTCATGCATGTAATTAAAACTCTGGGATTCATTGCCAGAGAATATGGTAAAAGCAGTTAGCTTAGCAGGATTTTAAAAAGGTTTGGATAATTTCCTAAAAGAAAAATCCATAAACCATTATTAAGATAGACTTGGGGAAATCCACTGCTTATTTCTAGGATAAGCAGCATAAAATCTATTTTACTGTTCTGGGATCTTGTCAGGTACTTGTGACCTGGATTGGTCACTGTTGGAAACAGGATACTGGGCTTGCCTTCAGTCTGTCCCAGAATGGCAACGCTTATGTTCAGTCCTCGAGGTCTACAACCCTGCCTGGTTTTCAGGATTTCCACAATGAATATGTATGAGATCTATTTGCATTCACTGCTTCCATAAATCAAAGAACGTGAGTGTGATTTTTACAAATTCCATAATTTCCAGAGTGCTAGTTATATCAGAATTCATGTTTTTACTTGCACCATCATCTAGGAGGCAGTGTAATCTGTCTTCCCCCCACAGAAGCTTTTCTGGGAATTGCTGGAGAGTGTGGTACTTAGGAAAGCCTCCCACAAGGCTGAGTTAGACTGAATCAGGAGGGAGTAAAAATAGCAGGATGGCTACAGGTCCCTCACTGTATCAGCCATACCTAAGTGAGAACTCCCTGTCAGCTACTACTCCCCATCTCAGGACCAGAATACACATGCTAAGGCACACCTAGTAGTGACACTGTGTATAAATTATTGGCCTGCCCTGACCATGCCTCTTGGAAAGCAATCTCTGCATCCCAGCCATCTATATTTATTTATTTATTAGGATATATTTATTGCCTTTGTGAATAAATTCACCCAAGGTGGTGACAACACTAGTAAGCCAAATATAGGCAATGGGCAATTATTGCAGCAAATATATTCAAATAATAATACACAATAGTGGCGTGGAGGGGCATTTTCGAACAGGGACACCCATCGCTAAGGGCGCCCATCTCCGAGGACGGCGCGGCGAAGGGGCGGGGCCAACCGTATTTTCGAATGAGATGGGCGTCCATCTTTCATTTCAAAAAAATGGTTGGGAGCGCCCAAATCTCGACCTAAATGCTGAGATCGCCAGATTTAGAGATGGGCGACCTCAGTTTTCCCCCATAATGGAAACCGATGGCGCCCATCTCAAAAACAAACCAATCCAAGGCATTTGGTTGTGGGAGGGGCCAGGATTCGTAGTGCACTGGTCCCCCTCACATACCAGGGCACCAACCGGGCACCCTAGGGGGCACTACAGTGGACTTTGCAAATTGGTCCCAGATGCATAGCTCCCTTACCTTGGGTGCTGAGCCCCCCAAAACCCACTCCCCACAACTATACACCACTACCATAGCCCTAAGGGGTGAAGGGGGGCACCTACATGTGGTTACAGTGGGCTTCGGGTGGGTTTTGAAGGGCTCCCATTTTCCACCACAAGTGTAACAGGTAGGGGGGGGTGGGCCTGGGTCCGCCTGCCTGTAGTGCACTGCACCCACTAAAACTGCTCCAGGGACCTGTATACTGCTGTGATGGACCTGAGTATGACATTCGAGGCTGGCAAAAAAAGTTTTTAAAGTGTTTTTTTTTTGAGGGTGGGAGGGGGTTAGTGACCACTGGGGGAGTCAGGGGAGGTCATCCTCGATTCCCTGCGGTGGTCATTTGGGCAGTTCGGGCACTTTTTTGTGACTTGGACCTAAAAAAAAGGGACCAAAAAAAGTGGACCAAATTCTCACCAGGGATGCCCATTTTTTTTCCATTATCAGCCGAAGCCGGCCATCTCTTAACCACGCCCCGGCATGCCCCTGTCCCGCCTTAGCTACCCTTCTGACACGCCCCCGGGAACTTTGGCCATCCCGGTGACGGAAAGCAGTTGGGGACGCCCAAAATCGGCTTTCGATTATGCCAATTCTGGCGCCCCTGAGAGAAGGGCGCCCATCTCCCGATTTGAGTTGAAAGATGGTCGCCCTTCTCTTTCAAAAATGAGCTGGATAGTATCCTACTTACAATGTCAACACAATGCACATTAAAACATCTTAGTAGACAGCATAGAGTGTAAGGGGAGGTGGAACATATAAATGGATAAGATAGAGTAACAGGAGCTCAATAGAAATAAAGGTGACTAATTTAAGAGTTAAAGAAAAATTAAGTCCCTATTTTCCAGATGTATGCTGTTTTCACTCTAATCATATATTAGATCAATAACAATGAAATATTAATAGCCCAGAGTGACTTATACCAAACTTAAATGATATGACTCAACAGCAGGTAGCGCATTTACAGTCTTGTTCTGTGTATTAAAGTACCTCTCTGATTGGTCCCAGGCTTTGACTGTATTCCATCTCCGCCATGTTTTTAAGGATTGCAGCAACAGCTCTTTTTGAGAGAGAAGCTGCTGTCTCTCTATTTCAAGACCTTTGATTCGTTCATCAAGATGATTGTTCTCAGTCTTCATCTCTTTCTTGGATTCTGACAGCGACTGTATGTTCCGCCTCAATGAGGTCACCTCCAGTAAGAGGTTTTCATTTATCTGTTGTTAATAGTTAAAATAAGTGGACAAGAGTGTTTAAATATGACAGAACCCCATAGTTTTTCACTTTCTGCTCACGTGAAGCGATGGCAGCATATATCTTGTATTGTTTTATAACATAAAAATAAATGAGTTCTCAGAACTTCTGAACTGCTCTCTGAACTACAGCAATGCAGGTAGTTGGTTTAAACATATGAAAAACCAAAAAGCTAAGTTACTTACCTGTAGCAGTTGTCCTCCAAGGACAGCAGGTGTATATTCTCACATGTGGGCGACATCATCTACGGAGCCCGGTGAAGACACTGCCAAGTGTGCTGTCACTTTAAATTTTTGAGACAGTGCCCCCACCATACATGCATGGGTGCCTTCCTGCCCCAAGCAAGCTGCAGTTGAGTTGAAAGCTCAAACGGAGTCAGAAGATTCTACCAGGCCAGGCGCACAAACAGATAAAAGACAGGATGCAAGGAAGCCAGACATAATGGTAAAAGAGAAAAACACCAAAAAAGAATTGATCATAAAAACATAAAAATAGCCTGATCGTCCATCTAGCCCAGTATCCTGCTTCCAATAGTGGCCAAGCCAGGTCACAAGTATCTGGCAGATCCCAAAAAGTAGCAACATTCCATGCTACCAATCCCTATGTCTATTTTAATAGCAGATTATGGACTTTTCCTCCAGGAACTTGTCCTGAAGGAACTTTTAAAAATCTAGATATTCTAACTGCTGTTACCACATCATCTAGCAACAAATTCTAGAGCTTAACTATTCCCCTATTTGTTTTAAAAGTATTATCATGTAACTTCATGGAGTTTCCCCTAGTCTTTGTACTCCTAAAATTTGGATGCCCAGTCTTCCAGTTTCCTAAGATCTTCCCGCAATTTCTCAGTCTGCATGTGTTTTAACAACTTTGAATAGTTTTGTGTCATCTTCATATTTAATCACCTCACTTGTTCCCATTTCCAAATCATCTTCTTCTAGAAGTAGGGAGATCCTGGATTCTCTACAGGGAGAACTATTCCAGTAGATGGCAATGGAATCCATGCAGGATGGGGCCATGACTGGACTTTGTGCTTACGAATGAGGAGAGTGTTTCTGATGTTATAGTGGGTGTTCTGCTAGCATCTAGTGATCTCTGGATGGTGTGGTTAAATATTAAGATAGGTGTGGAGGGGGTTCATTCAAAAATAGTTTCTAGATGTCAAAAAACTAAATCTGTTTAGATGGGTTACTTCAAGGAGTTGTCTGGATGGGAACATCTGGAAGAAGTAGAAAAGCAGTGGGCAAAACTGAAAGGAGCTATTGTAAGGGCAAAAAAACATTTTGTAAGGAAAGCAAATAAAAGTAAGAGGAAAAGAACTCCACTTTGGTTCTCAAAAATAGTAGCTGGAAGGGGACTTGATATACTGCCTTTCTGTGGGTTTTGCAACTACATTCAAAGTGGTTTACATTATATATACAGGTATTTATTTGTACCTGGGGCAATGGAGGGTTAGGTGACATGCCCAAAATCACAAGGAGTTGCAGTGAGAACTGAACCCAGTTCCCCAGGATCAAAGGCTGCTGCACTAACCACTAGGCTACTCTGCCACTCTGCAAGGAAAAAGAGGTTACCCTTCATAAACTACTAGAGATCGCAGGACGAGGACAACAGACAACTATATCTGGAAAAGCTAAGAGAAGCTGGTAGAGTAGTCATGAAACCACAGATGCAAATGGAAGAAATAAATAGCCAATGTGATAAAGTAGGAGGGGGGGGGGGGGAGACAATTTTTAGATATGTTAGTGATAGAAGGAAGTACACAAGTGGCATTGTGAGACTCAAAGGTAAAGGGGAGGAATATGTAGAAGCTGATAAAGATAAGGCAGAATTGTTTAACAAATGTTTCAGTTCCAGTGTTGTATAGTAATGATATAAAAGTAATGCGTTACAATACTTAAGTAAACATTTCATTACTTTTACTTGTTTCCGAGTACAAGACAAGCATGAGCACTTTTACTCGTAATGAAGTATTATCTAAGCCAGTTTTAAGTACTTGTACCTCGTTACATGCTGCTTCATTACAAGTAAAAGGCTGAAGTACTAAATTTTCCTCCCCTCCTCCTTTTCAACAGATATACCAAGTCACACGCATTTAGCCCCTTCTACAGCTCACACACTTAAGGGGTCCAATCTCACGCATTGGTGTCTTCCACCGCCATCCACAATCCAGTACTTCTTCTCTTCTTTTAAAAGTTCTTTTTGCCACAATCTGCACAGTGCTGGCACTCTTAGCAATAGCAGGTTGCTTCAGTCAATCCCCCAGGGCCTCCCTGCAGCTGCATCCCGCCCATGTTGAAAGAAGGTCATAAGATTGGCTAAAGCAGCCTGCTACTCAGCAGCAGCTCTTCAAAATCCCCATTCCAATCACCTGCCCTGCATCCAATCACCCCCCCCCCCCCCCCATATCCTTACCATGATCTCCCTCTGGTCTCCAACTCCACTGATCCATCTTTAAAGCATAAGCCCCTACACAATCTCAAGCTCCACCCCTCGTTGCCCCTCCCCCAAACCTCTCCAGAATCCCCATTCTCCTCCAGGACTTCCCTGGGGAGCTCCTTGGTGTCTAATGTGATGGGGCTTCTGTTTTAAAAACAGATTTGGGTCGGGGGGGTCATGGTAAGGAGATCAGGGGGATGATCAGACTGCCAATTTAATATTTGCCATCAAGTGCGCTAGAAAAGTTTGTGTCATCTGAAGATTCTGCAGTTTACTTTGTAGAAATCTGACTTATAACAAATTACAAAGATTTTGTAGGACCACTATGGATAATAAGGGATAAAGTTGCTACAAACACTGATATCTGAGGGCCCATCAGGGCCGTGCCAAGGGTCTCTGGCGCCCCCCTGCAGACTATCAGTTGGCGCCCCCCCCCCCCCCCCCCCGGTGAAAATGATCGCTCACCACTTACCACACTGACAGGAATTGTCAGCAATATTCTTAGAAACAAATTGCTATACATTGCAAAATAAGATAGCAGATGTAAATTCTCAAAGTGGACATATTCCAAACGCTAAAATGAAAATAAAATGATTTTTTCCTACCTTTGTTGTCTGGTGACTTTCTTTTTCTGATCATGCTGGCCCAGTATCTGATTCTGCGGCTATCTGTCTTCTTAACTCCGTTTCCAGGGCTTCCTTTTCATTTATTTCTTTCCTTTCTTCTTCATTTCTGGTCCTCAGCTTCTGCCTATTTTCTTCATCCATGTGCAATTTTTCTCCTCTTTTCCTTTTCCCTCATTTCATCTCCTTCATCTCTCTTCCCTCCCCTTTATGTCCAGCAGTTTCTCCTCTCTCCCTGAGCCCTGCCCTGCAATCCATATCCATCCATGCACATCTGTCCCCTGCCCCCTCCATTCATCCCTATCCAGCAATTCCCTTCTCTCCCTGAGCCCTGCCCTCCCAATCCATGCCCATCCATGCTCCTCTGTCCCCTGCCCCCTCCATTCACCCAATCCAGCAATTCCCCTCTCTCCCTGAGCCCTGTCCTGCAATCCATATCCATCCATGCCCCTCTGTCCCCTGCCCCCTTCATTCATCCCTATTGTAAGAACTAGCCAGCAAGCACCTCTCCGTGCTGTCTGCTCTCGACCTGCACCTCTCCGTGCTGTCTGTCCACCCACACAAGAGCTTGTGAGCATGACACAGGAGACCTCGTGGCACTCTGCTGACCTGCCTCTGGAACTCGACCGCTCCCACTATCCCCACTCAGGAGACCTCCTCTGGAGACTGACGCCTTTTCCACTCAGCTTCACTTTGAGTTCTCTAGTCCCCCAGAACCCGCCTGTAGTCAGTGGGCCTTTCTGCACCCTTCCCTAGGGATACAATTATTGCCTGGGTCCCACCAACTCTCTGCTCTTCCCTTGGTTTCAACTTTCAGTCACTGTTATTCAACTGTCAAGGGTAGCAGGGATTCTCTGGTGTCCTTGTCTTCAGGGGGTTATTCAACAACAAGGTCCCATCTAGGATAGTACCCTTTGTAACCCCCACAGGGGCGCTCTCTGGTGTGCATTGGCCCTCTAGTGGCTCCTGCCTGGCCTCACCAGCCTTTTGCCTCAGGGAACCACCTTGAAACCAGACTTCTCTGTGACTACATTCATTCAGGCCTCTAGGTTTGGTCCTCCCCTTTCCCTCAGGGTGACCTCTTCCTTAACCTGCAGTCCTGGCCCGGCCTCCCCGCTGTATCACCTGGTAACCGACCCACCTTACCAGTTCTTCTGGTGGGGCCCCAGGTCACCCTTCTCTGGAAGATCTCACAGCTTCCTCTGCTTGCAAAAATATGCAAATTAGCTGGTTGCATGTAAATTCAGTTTATTAGCTAGGTTACAGTCTTGTGGGAACCTGGCTTGCCCACTATTAATCTGTTACTGCGATTCACCCCTGAGACCATTTACTGGGGACATCTGGGTCTCAGGGTGTAACAGCCTCCTCCCCTGGATAGGACCTTCTTTATTCACATTAACCTTACGGTCCTATCCTCCACCCCACGGCTGTTTGTTCTTTTAAACACTTCAGTAGCAATTGTTCATACCCCTAGTACCCAGTGCCTGGTCCCCACCAGGTAAGTACCTCATTGGGTTTGGAGGGAACCTTCTCCTAACCTTTCTCTTGAGCTCTACTTCAACAGGCCTCTTGCCTCAGTCTTCCTGCGAGTAATCCTCAGGCTCTGGGTGTTGCAGGTTCCCCCATCTTCTCTCTCCTCCCTAGGCTTAGAGGAGGCTTTTATAGGGTGCCCAATAATCCATCCCACCTCTCTTTAGGCCTCTCCCCCTGCTTCCAGAAAGGTCCGCACCCAGAACTCTCTCCACCTTTCCAGCTCCCACTCAGAGCGTCCGCCTGGTGGCCTCCCAGGGAAGTACAAGTCCTATGCCAGGAGCACCCCCTAGCCGTTCCTTCTGGTCACTACCATGGACTATACTCTTTGGCTCCCTCTAGTGGCCAGAATGGGCATTTTTAGGTTTTTAGTGAGAGAGTGCCCTCTGGCAGCCTCCTCATGTAAGGGCAGGCACTGTGTTTATCACACTATCCAACAATTCCCCTCTCTTCCTGAGCCCTACCCTCCCATCAATCCATGCCCATCTGTCCCTTGCCCCCTCCATTCATCTCTGACTCTATCCAGCAATTTCCCTCTCTCCCTGAGCCCTGCCCTCCCAATCCATGCCCATCCATGCTCCTCTGTCCCCTGCCCCCTCCATTCACCCTATCCAGCAATTCCCCTCTCTCCCTGAGCCCTACCCTCCCATCAATCCATGCCCATCTGTCCCTTGCCCCCTCCATTCATCCCTGACCCTATCCAGCAATTCCTCTCTCTCCCTTCCATGAACCCTGCCCTTGCATGCTCCTCTCTCTCCCCTGCTCTCCGGCAACTATTCCCTTTCTTTTTTTTTTTTCTTTTAATTTTACCTCCGTGACCACCCGGCAGCGCAGCGTCAGTGCAGGAGGCGGCGCTCCCGACGTGTCTAGCCTTCCCCTTCACTCATGTTCCGCCTTCTTCTGACGTCAAGGAAATGACGTCAGAAGAAGGCGGAACATGAGCGAAGGGGAAGGCTAGACCGGGAGCGCCGCCTCCTGCACTGACGCTGCGCTGCCGGACGGAGGTAAAATTAAAAGTATTAAAAAAAGAAAAAGGGATTTGCGGCAGGAGAGAAGAGAGCGTGGGCAGTTGGGCAATGGGAGTGGGAGGGCGAGGAGGTAAGCATGGTGCGGCGGCGCCCCCCCAAATGACGGCGCCCCCCTGCCATGCTTACCTCGCTTACCGTATTTGCACGGCCCTGGGGCCCATACTCAGTTTCCTCCAATTACAATCACGATTTTAATGACAGATTATGTTATTAATTGTAGGTTTGCAATTTAATTTTTGAGTTCTTTCAATACTCTGGAGTGCATATCATTCAGTCCAGGTATTTTGCTACTTTTTAGTTTATGGATTATTCCCAGACTTCTGAAGGTGAACAGAGAAGGGGAGTAGTTCCGTCCAAGACAAGACATGCTTGGAGGGGTAAAGATGCTGATTCTTAACTCACAGAACTGCCACAGAACTCTGTTTTCTCTGGATTAAGATCCAGTCATCTGTTTTGATTATTCATTTAGATTTTTTTTTCCGGCCACCGGCTCAATTTATTCATGGCTACATGGGACTCAAGAAGTTAACAATGGAACAGTTGTTCCTTGCCTATTACTGGAATAGATGTGCATCTCTACTCACATTTCTGCTTGCTGAGAGCTCTGCCTGCAGTCCCAAAATGTCTTTCTCTAGCTTCTTGGCTGTGATTTTAGCTTGGAAGAGTTCAGAATGCAGTGAGGTCAATTGGCATTCCAAAGTTTCTTTCTCTTGCTGGGTGCTATTTAGACTGGCAGACAACTGCTGGATATGGTGTTGCAGTGCATTCTTCACCTGTATAGTGAGTTAAAAAAAATTATACAGAAAATGTTGCCAGGGGATGGAAAGGAAGGGGGAGTAGTTGAGCACTCTGCGGAATTCATAGCTACCATATGCCCCTTTTCCCCCACATCTGTCTCTTGCTCCCTACAGCATGTTTGGGCACTATATATATAATACCAAATCCATCCACTACTACTTATCAATCTATAGCACTACTAGATGTACGCAGTGGAATAACTAAACATGTATGAGATAGTCACTGCTTGACATAGTTTACAACCTATTCAACACAGACAAACAGGACAAATAAGGGATTAGGGCAGTGGTTCCTGAAGATCTGAAGATGTTCCTGATGACATGCTGCTACCTAAAGGTCAGGCTTAGTTTATTATTTACAGCCTGCCTTAAGGCAAAGAAAAAGTAACATACATAATAAAACATAAAAACCAAAGACTCTCCATACGTAAGTATTTCCTAACTTAAAACATAGAAATGATCACTCAGGGGATAGTTAAAACAAGATATTTACTGGAAGTGTATGTGATAATGGGGGGAATTCTATAATTGGCACTGAAAAATAGTCACCAGAAATAAATCAGCATTAAGACAGCCTTATTCCTGGATATTTAGTACAAGTTGAAATTCAGAACTTAAGAAGCTATGGGTTACCACATAAAGATAAGACTGTTTTTATGCCGTTCCCATTTATGTAGTTACTTTGGCAGGTTAAGTGCTGAATATTGGCACTTAACTGGCCAACTGCTACCTCCACCCCTGGGTCACCCCCCCCCCCCCCCCCCCCCCGCCAAATAGTTGGTTTTCCCATAAGCGCTAACCTCTAATTTTCAGCTGCGATAACTAGTTAAGTGCCGCTGAAAATTAGCGGATAGCCCTGAACCAGCTATTTAACTGGTCACCTATATAGTCCATAAATACCTAATATTGCTTGTGGTCCACTTAAAAGGAACATATGGAGGGCCAAAATCGAACGGGGCACCCAAGTTTTCCTGAGGATTTCCTCGCAGGACGTCCTTGCGAAGGGGCAGGGAAACCCATATTATCGAAACAAGATGGGCGGCCATCTTTCATTTCGATAATACGGTCGGGGATGCCCAAATCTCAACATTTAGGTTGACCTTAGAGATGGTCATCCCTAGAGATGGTTGTCCCCGATTTTCGGCGATAATTCAAACCGAGGATGCCCATCTCAGAAACGACCAAATCCAAGCCATTTGGTCATGGGAGGAGCCAGCATTCATAGTGCACTGGTCCCCCTGACATGCCAGGACACCAACCGGGCACCCTAGGGAGCACTGCAGTGGACTTCAGAAAAAGCTCCCAGGTGCATAGCTCCCTTACCTTGTGTGCTGAACCCCCCCCCCCCAAAACCCACTCTCCACAACTGTATACCACTACCATAGCCCTTAGGATGAAGGGGGGCACCTAGATGTGGGTAGTGGGTTTGTGGTGGGTTTTGGAGGACTCACATTTACCACCACAAGTATAACAGATAGGGGGGTGGGCCTGGGTCCGCCTGCCTGAAGTGCATGGCACCCACTAAAACTGCTCCAGGGACCTGCATACTGCTGTCAGGGAGCTGGGTATGACATTTGAGGCTGGCAAAAAATATTTTTAAAGTTTTTTTTAGGGTGGGAGGGGTTAGTGACCACTGGGGGTATAAGGGGAGGTCAGTTCGGGTACCTTTTTGAGGCTTGGTCGTAAGAAAAAATGGACCAAGTAAAGTCGCCCAAGTGCTGGTCAGGGACGCTCTTCTTTTTTCCATTATCGGTCGAGGACACCCATGTGTTAGGCACGCCCCAGTCCCGCCTTCGCTATGCTTCCGACACACCCCCGTGAACTTTGGTCATCCTCGCGACGGAATGCAGTTGAGGACGCCCAAAATCGGCTTTTGATTATGCCGATTTGGGTGACCCTGGGAGAAGGAGAATCACACACAGCAGCAGGGCTGTGCAAACACGGTAAGCGAGGTAAGCACGGCAGGAGGGCGCCGTCCTCTGGGGGGCGCCCTGCCGCACCATGCTTACCTCTCCCTCCCCGCTCCCATGTCCCAACTGCCCGCCCTCTTCTCCCCCCCCAACAAGATCCCTTTTAAATTTACCTCCGTCCGGCAGCGAAGGCGCAGCGTCAGTGAAGGAGGCAGTGTTCCCGACGTCTCTACTTGTCTTCCCTTCGTTCAGTGTTCCGCCTTCTTCTGACGTCAAGGAAATGATGTCAGAAGAAGGCGGGACATTGAGCGAAGGGAAGACTAGTAGAGACGTCGGGAGCGCCGCCTCCTTCACTGACGCTGCGCCTTCGCTGCCGGACGGAGGTAAATTTAAAAGGGATCTTGGGGGGGGGGGGAGAAGAGGGCGGGCAGTTGGGACATGGGAGCGGGAGGGCAGGGGAGAGAGGAGCGTGGATGGGAGGGCAGCGATCATTTTCACGGGGGGGAGGGGGCGTGCGCGCGCCAACTGTTCGTCTGCAGGGGGGGGGGCACTGGAGGTGCCAACTGATCTTCTGCAGGGGGGGTGCCACAGACACTTGGCACGGCCCTGCACGAAAGGGTTTTTGCCGTGCTTAGGTAACACTGTTATACCTGCCAGTGGAGGGGGCCAAGGCAAGATCCTGGGAGAGACCATTGAAAAGCTGTATTAAGATTCCTATGAACTCCACCATGAAGCTTTTATAAAAACCCCCATGTATTCAATGGCATATAACTGATTATAATGGCAGATAAATTGGTCTCTAATTTGAGAGTCCGTATATAGCATCTGACCTCAGTACCTCTTATCTGTTGAATATTGGAGCTCAACCCTCTTTTCCAGAGTGCCCTGGTCAAGAGCCTGCTGGGTTTATTATCAGATTCATAAAAATTACATTTAAGGCAGATCAGCATGAGATTTATTTCCTCCATTTGGAGGTCGTAAAATTTATTTCAAATCCTTTGCAGCTCAGATGCCTTCTCCATCCCCTCCTGGGCCTGATGTTTTCTTTCCAAGCAAATGATCTGTTCTCTGCATTTCAATTGCTCCCTAAGCCTACTACATTTTTTGCTTGCTCCCCATTTAATGAAGTGGCCCCAAACTACCGTTTTAAGTGCATCCCAAACAATGTACAGCTCTAAGTCCCCTTTATTATTACAGAGAAGATATTTATTTTTTTGACATCCTCCACAACCTGTCTGTCCCTCAACAAGGCCTCATATAGTCTCCAAACTTTCCCTTCACAGGCCCTAAATTAACGCAGACTGGGGTGTGATTAGACATAAGTCACAGCCCAATCTCCATTTTCTGCACCCACTGGTATAAATTCCTACTCATGAAAATATAGCCATTTCTGACCCGGTTGCTGCACCAGCCAGATATCTAATACATTGAACTATCTAAGTATTTCTGTATACCTATTCTTTCCCCCTTAGAATGGTCCAGCCTCACATCATGAGTAATATTCCAACCACCCCCTAAAATAATCTCCCCCTTTCCAAAGTCAAGCACCTTCTGTTCCACTTGTGTATAGAACAATGTCTACACCCTATATTTGGGGTATAGACATTGAAGATTATGAGCTTCTGCCCCTGATATTTCCCCTTGATTGCTACCATTTTCTCTCCCCATCTCAAAGCTCTCCCTTGACCTAAAACTGTAAATCCTTCACCCCTGCAGTCCTCAACCCCTGATTGTTAGAGCTACAAAAGACTTGAGAATAATGTCTCCCACCTCTCATCCCTCTTTCACAAATGGGTCTCCTGAAGCAACACAGTGGCCCAATATATATATTTTTTAACTTTCTCATTTAGGGCCTCTTTTATCATGCTCTAGCAGGTATCGGTGCAGAGGAGTATCCTAGACCTTAGAGCACTGGTCTTGACATCCAGAGGTGGCCGGTTCAAATCCCACTGTTGCTTCTTGTGATCTTGGGCAAGTCACTTAACCCTCCATTGTCTCAGGTACAAACTTAAGATTGTGAGCCCTCCAGGGTCAGGGAAACACCCCATGTACCTGAATGTAACTCTCTTTGAGCTACTCTGTAGATGTATGTTTAGCTTGGAATTGGCTTTCTGCTTTTTCTTATAGGTTCATTTTCTTTGAATTGTGCCTTGCCTTTCCTCCTTTTTGTGGACTTGAGATAGGATTATCACTTTATTGATTTCTTCATTTCTTTTGTGTAAAATGAGGAGTGGATTAAGATGTTTTCTTCTAGTTTGTTTTCTGATGTAAGGTAAATACAGTGGTGGAAATAAGTATTTGATCCCTTGCTGATTTTGTAAGTTTGCCCACTGACAAAGACATGAGCAGCCCATAATTGAAGGGTAGGTTATTGGTAACAGTGAGAGATAGCACATCACAAATTAAATCCGGAAAATCACATTGTGGAAAGTATATGAATTTATTTGCATTCTGCAGAGGGAAATAAGTATTTAATCCCTCTGGCAAACAAGACCTAATACTTGGTGGCAAAACCCTTGTTGGCAAGCACAGCGGTCAGACGTCTTCTGTAGTTGATGATGAGGTTTGCACACATGTCAGGAGGAATTTTGGTCCACTCCTCTTTGCAGATCATCTCTAAATCATTAAGAGTTCTGGGCTGTCGCTTGGCAACTCGCAGCTTCAGCTCCCTCCATAAGTTTTCAATGGGATTAAGGTCTGGTGACTGGCTAGGCCACTCCATGACCCTAATGTGCTTCTTCCTGAGCCACTCCTTTGTTGCCTTGGCTGTATGTTTTGGGTCATTGTCGTGCTGGAAGACCCAGCCACGACCCATTTTTAAGGCCCTGGCGGAGGGAAGGAGGTTGTCACTCAGAATTGTACGGTACATGGCCCCATCCATTCTCCCATTGATGCGGTGAAGTAGTCCTGTGCCCTTAGCAGAGAAACACCCCCAAAACATAACATTTCCACCTCCATGCTTGACAGTAGGGACGGTGTTCTTTGGGTCATAGGCAGCATTTCTCTTCCTCCAAACACGGCGAGTTGAGTTCATGCCAAAGAGCTCAATTTTTGTCTCATCTGACCACAGCACCTTCTCCCAATCACTCTCGGCATCATCCAGGTGTTCACTGGCAAACTTCAGACGGGCCGTCACATGTGACTTCCGGAGCAGGGGGACCTTGCGGGCACTGCAGGATTGCAATCCGTTATGTCGTAATGTGTTACCAATGGTTTTCGTGGTGACAGTGGTCCCAGCTGCCTTGAGATCATTGACAAGTTCCCCCCTTGTAGTTGTAGGCTGATTTCTAACCTTCCTCATGATCAAGGATACCCCACGAGGTGAGATTTTTCGTGGAGCCCCAGATCTTTGTCGATTGACAGTCATTTTGTACTTCTTCCATTTTCTTACTATGGCACCAACAGTTGTCTCCTTCTTGCCCAGCGTCTTACTGATGGTTTTGTAGCCCATTCCAGCCTTGTGCAGGTGTATGATCTTGTCCCTGACATCCTTAGACAGCTCCTTGCTCTTGGCCATTTTGTAGAGGTTAGAGTCTGACTGATTCACTGAGTCTGTGGACAGGTGTCTTTCATACAGGTGACCATTGCCGACAGCTGTCTGTCATGCAGGTAACGAGTTGATTTGGAGCATCTACCTGGTCTGTAGGGGCCAGATCTCTTACTGGTTGGTGGGGGATCAAATACTTATTTCCCTCTGCAGAATGCAATAAATTCATATACTTTCCACAATGTGATTTTCCGGATTTAATTTGTGATGTGCTATCTCTCACTGTTACCAATAACCTACCCTTCAATTATGGGCTGCTCATGTCTTTGTCAGTGGGCAAACTTACAAAATCAGCAAGGGATCAAATACTTATTTCCACCACTGTACCTCTCTATCCAGCTTATAATCGAACGAGAATAACGCCCAAGTTCCGACCTAAATCGGGAGATGGGCGTTCTTCTCACAAAAACAAATAAAGCGGTATAATCGAAAGCCGAACTTTGGACGCTTTCAACTGCACTCCGTCGCGGATGCGGACAAAGTTGACGGGGGCGTATCGAAGGCGTGTCGAAGGCGGAACTGGGGCGTGGTTATCGGGCGAACAGAGATGGGCGCCCTTCGCCGATAATGGAACAGTTTTGAGCTAGAATTTAGGACACTTTTCCTGGACCCTGTTTTTTGACGAATAAGGCCCCCAAAAGTGCCCTAAATGACCAGATGACCCCCAGAGGGAGTCGGGGATGACCTCCCCTGACTCCCCCAGTGGTCACTAACCCCCTCCCACCACAACAAATGATGTTTCACAACTTTTTACTTTCACCCTCAAATGTCATACCCTCCTCCCAAGCAGCAGTATGCAGGTCCCTGGAGCAGTTGTTAGGGGGTGCAGTGGACGTCAGGCAGGTGGACCCAGGCCCATCCCCCCCCCTACCTGTTACAATTGTGCTGCTTAATGCTACTAGTCGTCCAACCCCCCCAAACCCACTGTACCCACATGTAGGTGCCCCCCTTCACCTCTTAGGGCTATAGTAATGATGTAGACTTGTGGGCAGTGGGTTTTGAGGGGGATTTGGGGGGCTCAACACCCAAGGGAAGGGTGCTATGCACCTGGGAGCTCTTTTACCTTTTATTTGGTTTTTGTAAAAGTGCCCCCTAGGGTGCCCGGTTGGTGTCCTGGCATGTGAGGGGGGACCAGTGCACTATGAATCCTGGCCCCTCCCACGAACAAATGCCTTGGATTTATTCGTTTTTGAGCTGGGCGATTTCATATTCCATTATCGCTGAAAAGCAAAAACGCCCAGCTCACACCTTGACGAATAAAACATGGGCGTCTTTTTCTTTTAAAAAATACGATCCGCCCCGCCCCTTCACGGACCCGTTCTCGGAGATAAACGCCCATGGAGATAGGCGTTTCTGTTCCATTATGCCCCTCTATGTGATATTGTTTCTTTTCAGATCAAGAGTTTTCTTGTAAAATTGTTAAAGCAAGGAGGAGGAAGAGGCAGCGCTCAAAGAACTTAGTACTCGGTGGGCGAGAGGCTAGTGCAGTTCTACAGGAACCCTGCAGAACTGCTTCTGTCCCTGTGGGAATCCCACAGCCCTGGAGGGGATTCCTGCAAACCTTGTTCCCGTGCAGGTCTCTACTCCATAGACATATATTAAGCTTGGAATTGGCTTTCTGCTTTTTCTTGCAGGTTCATTTCTTTGAATTGTGCCTTACCTGTCCTCTTTTTTAAGGGCTTGAGATAGGATTATCACTTTATTGATTTTCTTATTTTGTGTAAAATGAGGAGTGGATTAAATGTTTTCTTCTAGTTTGTTTTCTGATGTAATGTAAATCCCTCTGTATGTGATATTGCTTCTTGTCACATCAGGAGTTTTCTTGTAAAATTTTTAAAAATAAAAATAAAAAAGGGCGAGCTAGGGGGCTCAGTCTCTTTTCCAATCTTGCTCCCATCCACCCACCCTATGGTGAATTCTTTAGGAAATGGCCTAGGGAAGGACTGAACTGTTGCAGCTCAGGACAGGTGGGTCCTGGAGCCAGTAACAACCATTTCAGGGGGTGGTACAGCAAGGTGTGTCTGCCTTATCTTTTCCTTTAGACCTGGAATGGAGGGAGGAAGGATATTAAGTTGTATTTACATTTTTGTCTGCTTTATGTCTTTCTCAAATAATGATTTTTTGTCAGCCTTAAAGTGTTTAGAGAGAGGAAATGAATCATAAACATTACACTGTACTGTGGCTCTCTGTGTTATCCGCTGACAGGTCTAGGCATGCACACTTGGCATCTGGCCTACGTAGATACAATAGAGCTATGCACTGAAGAATATGTAGTGTTGAATCTACCCTACATTTATGCCACACTATGCTGTACATTCCACATCTATTGCAAAATTCAAATAAACCAAGTGCATCAGAAGCACTTAACATGTTATGATTCATTCTAGCAAAAATGCGTAAAATCCTGGTCACACATACCACTGGAGAAAGAATTTACCTCTATTGTATAATCGTTTCCCCCATCAACTGAACCACTGATTGAAGAACTTGTGCTCTTTTTTCTGTTCAAAGTACCATTGTCTATTTTCTGGATGATGTCTTTAACTTTCTCTTCCAGGGCTGTTATTCTGTAAAATGCATTCTTTTTGTAAAAAGGTAAATAAGAACAGGGACTCTCTGAGCACAGTAAAATCAATGGCACGTGAAGTTTGTTTTGTTTTGATTGTGGCGTGGCTTACCTTCTTCCACATAAGAGATTCTGGGCTAGTCAGAGCATGCCCACCATATATCATAGCGCTTTGTTTTTAATTTTTTGGCAATGAGACATCTGGGTATTATTTCACAGGTTCTTCACCCCATCCCCAAACAGTAGAAGGACTTTTTCCAGTCTCCTGTATTTGTAGTTTGTAACAGCTTAATAATTAACATAAATATGTAACTTTGTAAGTAAGGGCCCTGTTTACTAAGCAGCATTATAGGCAGGTTAACATTTTTTATTTATTTATTTTTTTGTTACATTTGTACCCCGCGCTTTCCCACTCATGGCAGGCTCAATGCGGCTTAGATGTTAACCCTTATTAACCATGAATGTGCCTACAATATCCTACATGGTTAGTGCACGCTAAAAACACTAACACCCCTTAGTAAACAGGGCCCCAAGTGCTTTGAAAATACGCCTCTTAGTGGACTGAGAACTAGAGAAGCCAGGGTTTAAAGCCTGCTTTCACCAAGGACAAGCAGGCTCATTGCTCTCACATGTGGGTTGACGTCCACGGCGGCCCAGGAATCGGAAATTTTGCAAGAAAAATAAACAAAAGGTTTTGCCAGAGAGTTCTGGTGCACAAATCGAGTTCACCACGCATGCATGAATGACTTCCTGCCTGCCACGCGAGCGTGCTACCTCAGTTTATTTTTCTCCGTGGCAAGGTACGGCAGTGTTTCCTCTGCGCTCTGTTCAGGCCCAGGAAGAGAACTACTCTACGCGATTTAGTTTCACTTTAGTTCTTTAAAAAAAATAATAATAATATTTGAGTAGTTTCCCGTAGTTTTCTTGTTTCTTTTTGTCCATCTTTAAAGTTTCCTTTCTTTTTCGACGCGACCGGCCTTTGGGCCGTGCAGTCGGGTTTATTCCCTTTTTGTACCTCCTCTTTTTGGCACAATCGTGTTGTTTGATTTCGCTGAGGCCGTTTTTCCTTCCATGTCATCAAAGACACCCAGTGGCTTCAAACGTTGTACTCGGTGTAACCGGACCATCTCAGGTACCGATACCCACGCTTGGTGTATCCAGTGCCTTGGGCCCAACCATAGCCCAGCCGCTTGTAGTCTGTGTCTTCGTATGAAGAAATGGATCCAAGTGTCTCGAGAGTCCCAGTGAAAAAAACGTTTTGGGGTTCTGTCCAGTCCTTCGACGTTGACATTGGTACCGAGGTCGGTGGCGTCGGCGTCGACATCGACAGGAGCATCGACATCAGGAACAAAGGTAATGGCTGCTCAGAGTCCAGTTCACGCTGGGAGCAGTGAGGCATTGAGTGGGTCTCTACCTGCCTCAAGGCCTCCTGTTATGCAGGCCCCCCCCGGGACCGACCATCGTCGGACCCGGCCCTGAGGAGGCATCAGGATTCCACGTCCTCCTCATCAGTACCGAGGAGTCTCGATGATGGGCATCGAGCGAAGGCGAAAAAGCACCATCATCGTTCTCCCTCGACACATGGTACCGGGAGCTCCGGGGCATCGAGAGACTCGGCACCCGAGAAGCGTCGTCGCCGAGAGGATCGCTCCCCCTCAATACAGGAGGTGCCGATGTGTCGGTCTCCTAGCAGCCCAGTACCTGCTCCCGTATCTCCTCGGATTCTGACACCGCCTGTTCCACCAACCCTGCAGCCTTTTCCAATGACGGCTCTCGACGAGTGCATCCAGGCCTTGTTTCCAGAGCTTCTGGAGGGACTGCTACATCAATCAGCTTCGGTGTTGGGGGTGCTTGCGCCTTCTGTACCATCTGCTGCAGTGGTCTCGGGCCCTTCTCCTGCAGTGCGGTCTCCGACTACAGTGCCGCCTGCGGCATCGGCATCGGTTGCCACCCAGGTCGACTCCCCTTTGATGTCAGTGGAGGAAGCTTCACCACAGTCAGACAGGGCATCGGCCTCTCGACATCACCATAGAGGACATCGTTCCTCTGCGTTGAGACAGGTCCAGTGTCGAAGCACCTTAACTCAGGTTTTATCCGACACTGAGCAGGAGCGTTTATGGGAGTCAGATGAGGATCCCAGGTACTTCTCTTCTGATGAGTCCTTTGGATTCCCTCTGATCCTTCTCCTCCGCTAGAAAGGAGACTGTCTCCACCAGAGAGTCTGTCCTTTTCCTCTTTTGTCCGGGAAATGGCTATGGTTATTCCCTTCCCTGTGGAGGTTGAGGATGAGCCCAGGACTGAGATGCTCGAGGTCTTGGATTATTCTTCTCCACCTAAAGAGGCTGTGACAGTTCCTCTGCATAAGGTACTGAAGGAAGTCCTTATGCGAAACTGGTCAGCCCCTCTGTCTGGCCCCGTGGTCCTGAAAAAAGCTGAATCCCAGTATCGGATCCATGGTGAACCTGAGTTGATGAGGTCTCAGTTACCCCACAATTCCATGGTGGTGGACTCCGCTCTCAAGAGAGCCAGGAGTACTAGAGACTATGCTTCGGCGCCCCCAGGCAGAGAAGCTAGGACTCTTGACTCTCTTGGGAGGAAGACGTATCAGGCCGCTATGCTTGCTGCCAAGATCTAGTCATACCAGCTCTTCACGAGCGTACACTTGAGACTCGATATGTCAACTGTCCAGCTTGGTTGATGCATTCCCTTCGGAGCTGGCCAAGCCTTTTCACCAGATGGTCAGGCAGCAGAAGGCATGTCGCAAGTTCCTGGCCAGGGGTACTTTTGACGTGGTATCCAGAATCGCTGCTCAAGGTATAGTGATGCGCAGACTCTCTTGGCTGCATGTCTCTGACCTGGACCATTCTGTCCAGCAGCGGATGGCGAATGTTCCTTGCCGGGGGGACAATCTTTTTGGAGAAAAAGTAGAGGATCTGGTTGATCAAATCAAGAAGCATAATGATGCTATGGATTCTCTCTCCACCGGGAATCTTCTGCTACTGCCTCCTCATCTAGGAGGTTTTTTGGAGGGAGGAGGAGTGCCTCCTATACCTACTCTAGGCGTAGGTACACTCCTGCTTCTTGGCAGCCTGCCCAGGCTCAACCCCAGCGCGCTCATTCTCATCAACAGTGTGCGACTAAGGTCCCTGCGGCTCCCCAGCAAAAGCAAGGGACGGGCTTTTGACTGGCTCCACTTCAGCATAGCCTCAGTAAAAGTGTCCATACTGGATGACTAACTGGTAGGGAGGAGGTTGATGTTTTTTCACCAAAGGTGGCCTCTCATAATCTCCGACCGGTGGGTTCTTCAAATAGTCCGGTTAGGATACACTCTCAATCTACTACTACTACTTAACATTTCTAGAGCGCTACTAAGGTTACGCAGCGCTGTACAGTTTAACAAAGAAGGACAGTCCCTGCTCGAAGGAGCTTACAATCTAAAGGATGAAATGTCAAGTTGGGGCCGTCAAGATTTCCTGAATAGAGGTGTAGTGGTTAGGTGCCGAAGGCGACATTGAAGAGGTGGGCTTTGAGCAAGGATTTGAAGATGGGCAGGGAGGGGGCCTGGCATATGGGATCAGGGAGTTTATTCCAAGCATGGGGTGAGGCGAGGCAGAAAGGGCGGAGCCTGGAGTTGGCGGTGGTGGAGAAGAGTACTGAGAGGAGGGATTTGTCTTGAGAGCGGAGGTTACGGGTAGGAACGTAAGGGGAGATGAGGGTAGAGAGGTAAGGAGGGGCTGCAGATCGAGTGCATTTGTAGGTTAGTAGAAGAAGCTTGAACTGTATGTGGTACCTGATTGGAAGCCAGTGAAGTGACTTGAGGAGAGGGGTGATATGAGTATATCGGTCCAGGCGGAAGATGACGTACAGCCGAGTTCTGAACGGACTGAAGGGGGGATAGATGGCTAAGTGGGAGGCCAGTGAGAAGTAGGTTGCAGTAGTCAAGGCGAGAGGCAATGAGAGAGTGGACGAGAGTTCGGGTGGTGTGCTCAGAGAGGAAAGGGCGAATTTTGCTAATGTTATACAGGAAGAAGCAAAAGGTCTTGGCTATCTGCTGGATATGCGCAGAGAAGGAGAGGGAGGAGTCAAAGATGACTCCGAGGTTGCGGGCAGATGAGACGGGGACGATGAGGGTGTTATCAACTGAGATAGAGAGTGGAGGGAGAAGGGAAGTGGGTTTGGATGGGAAGACAATAAGCTCGGTCTTGGCCATGTTCAGTTTCAGGTGGCGGTTGGACATCCAGGCAGCAATGTCGGATAAGCAAGCCGATACTTTGGCCTGGTTTTCGGCAGTGATGTCTGGTATGGAGAGATAAAGCTGGGTGTTGTCAGCATAAAGATGATATTGGAAACCATGAGATGAGATCAGAGAGTCCAGGGAAGAGGTGTAGATTGAAAAAAGAAGGGTCCAAGGACAGATCCCTGAGGAACTCCAACAGAGAGCGGGATGGGGGTGGAGGAAGAACCATGAGAGTGTACTCTGAAGGTACGGTGGGAGAGATAAGAGGAGAACCAGGAGAGAACAGAGCCCTGGAACCCAAATTAGGACAGTGTGGCAAGAAGTAAATTGTGATTGACAGTGTCAAAAGCGGCGGATAGGTCGAGGAGGATGAGGATGGAATCCAAACCTCCAAATTGTCCACCGGGAGCTCAATCTTACAGTTCCCAAGTACAAGCAGGTACTTGCAGAGGAACTCTCTGCCCTTCTACAGGCCCAAGCGGTCAAACCTGTTCCACCAGGGGAAGAAGGGCTGGGATTCTATTCCAGGTACTTCCTTGTGCAAAAGAAAACAGGGGGGATGTGTCCCATCCTAGACCTAAGGGGCCTGAACACATTTCTGGTTCGAGAAAAGTTCAGGATGGTTTCCCTGGGCACCCTTCTTCCCATGATTCAAGAGAACGATTGGCTATGCTCTCTGAACTTAAAAGATGCTTTTACACACATCTCAATACTTCCAGCTCACAGAAAGTATCTTCGATTTCGGCTGGGAACTCAGCACTTTCAGTACTGTGTGCTGCCTTTTGGTCTGGTGTCTGCGCCCAGAGTATTCACAAAGTGCCTAGTGGTAGTCGCAGCATCTCAGACTAGGAGTACATGTGTTCCCTTATCTCAACGATTGGCTGGTGAAGAGCACCTCAAAGGCAGGTGCTCAGCAGTCCATGCGAATGACTATTCAGGTGCTAGAACTACTGGTGTTCCTGATCAATTACCCCAAGTCCCATCTCACCCCAGTTCAAAAGTTGGAATTCATTGGAGCCCTGTTGAACACAAAGACAGTTCGAGCTTATCTTCCCTTAGCAAGGGCAGGCAACCTCCTGTCCCTGGTGTCCATAGCTCAAGCGTCTCAACAGGTCACGGCTTGGCAGATGTTGAGGCTTCCACAGTTCATGTGACTCCCATGGCACGCCTACACATGATTCCACGAAGAGGTGTTACTCTTTCAAATGGAGAAGGTCTGCCATCTGGTGTGACAGCAAGGCCCTAGATCCTCTTTCTTGTCCTACACAGACCCTGCTTGAATACCTTCTACACTTCTATTCTTCTATCACCTTCTCCCACTACTCCAACCAGAGTTACACCTAATCACACTGACCACCCTTCAACATCTTCTGTCCTTCTGTGACTGTTCTCTTGTGCTTGACTGCTTAAATATTTTAAATTTAAATGCTTTACTTTTTGTCTATTAGATTGTAAGCTCTTTGAGCAGGGACTGTCTTTCTTCTGTGTTTGTACAGCGCTGCGTACACTTTGTAGCGCTCTAGAAATGTTAAATAGTAGTAGTAGTACACTTGTCAGAGTCTGGTCTCAAGACCAACTCCGTAAAAGTTCATCTTAGTGCGATTAGTGCTTTTCATCGCCGTGTAGAGGGTAAGCCTATCTCTGGACAGCCTTTAGTTGCTCGCTTTATGAGAGGTTTGCTTTTCCCAAAGCCCCCTTTCAAACCCCCACCAGTGTCATGGGATTTCAACGTCGTTCTCACTCAGCTGATGAAAGCTCCTTTTGAGCCACTGAATTCCTGCCATCTGACCTGGAAGGTCATTTTCTTGGTGGCTGCTACTTCAGCTCGTAGGGTCAGTGAGCTTCAGGCCCTGGTGGTGCATGCACCTTATATCACGTTTCATCACAACAGAGTAGTTCCTGCCGAAGGTGGTGTCAGAGTTCCATCTGAACCAGTCAATTGTCTTGCCAACGTTCTTTACCCGTCCTCATACCCGCCCTGCAAGAGAGCATTGGCCTTTTGCGTGGAGCAGACAAAGCCCTTCAGACAGTCCGCCCAGTTGTTTGTTTCTTTCGATCCCAACAGGAGGGGAGTCGCCATAGGAAAACACACAATCTCCAATTGGCTAGCAGATTGCATTTCCTTCACTTATGCCCAAGCTGGGCTGACTCTAGAGGGCCATGTCACGTCTCATAATGTTAGAGCCATGGCTGCGTCAGTGGCTCACCTAAAGTCAGCCTCCATTGAGGAGATTTGCAAGGCTGCAACGTGGTCATCAGTCCACACATTCACATCTCACTACTGCCTTCAGCAGGATACCCGGCACGACAGTTGGTTTGGGCAGTCGGTGCTGCAGAATCTGTTCGGAGTTTAGGATCCAACTCCACCCCCCACACCCATTTTTGTTCTGTTCCAGGCTGCACTCTCAGTTAGTTGTTTATGGTTTCAGGTCAATCTATGTTATGCCCTCGCCGTTGCGAGGCCCAATTGACCAATGTTCATTGTTTTGAGTGAGCCTGGTTGCTAGGGATACCCCACATGTGAGAACAAGCAGCCTGCTTGTCCTCGGAGAAAGCGAAGATACTAACCTGTAGCAGGTATTCTCCGAGGACAGCAGGCTGATTGTTCTCACAAACCCGCCCTCCTCCCCTTTGGAGTTGTTGTTGTTTGTTTGTTTATTTTTATGCTTTTTGATTAAACTGAGGTAGCACGCTCGCATGAAGGGTGGGAAGTCATCCGCGCATGCGTGGTGAGTGCGATTCACGCGCCAGAACTCTCTGGCAAAACCTTTTGTTTATTATGCTTGCAAAATTTCCGATTCCTGGGCCGCCATGGACGTCGACCCACATGTGAAAACAATCAGCTTCTGTCCTCGGAGAATACCTGCTACAGGTAAATATCTTCGCTTTTCCCACTGACTCTCCTTGTGACATTGGACAAGGTAGTTCACCCTCTATTGACTCAGGTATGGGCTCAGACTGTAAGCCCTCTGGGCAGGAAGATCCCTGCTGCACCTAAAATGAAATTTAATTTAAGCTTGTGTTTACATAGGAAAGTAATTATATCCAAAATCCAACCTCTTGTCACTATCATAATATACAACAAATGTTGAGGTTAATATTCAAAACAATTTAAGTGGGCAGGAAAGACTCCTGAATATTGGCTCTGACTGGCCATTTTTTAAAGTAGGCCGGAGAGGGTTGTTCAGAAGGCGGAGTCGGGGAGGAGCTGGCAGTTAGGCAGGTGCCTGCAATACGCAGTGCCAGTGCCCGCATAGCTAAGTGACCAAATAGGACTGCATACAAAGCAGTCCTAACTTTGGTCCTTTAGCTATGTAGGTGCTGGCACTGAATATCGGCTGATTCTTGTTTATTGCATTCATGTTATGCATGCTAGAACTTTTGTGTGCTTGAAATTCAATTGTACATATGTTGATTCATAGGTATGCATGTGTACCATCAATTTCTCTGCATGAAACTTTTTTAGATGTCCACACAGACCAAATGCATACTAAAAATGCACATCCCTCTCTGTGCCTTGTACCTGTGCTTCTGATTATCCTCTCCTTCAGTGTTTTGCCATGCCCAGGGCTTCTGATCCAATTTTTCATGTTGTAGTTGAGACACTTTTGATGCTAAAGACTAGAAGTAAATGGGAAAATAAAAATTATGCTTCTTAAAGAATCATGTGGATCCAGAGTATTCTTGATACTGCAGACTGTTAATACTTAATTTTTTTCTTATTTTATGCTGGCCCTAGAAATGTGCTTACAGATACTGAAGCAGAAATGAAAGCAAATCTTCATGAACAGTTCTATTATAGAACATATTTGAACATTAAAACATAGGGCAAAGCAATGACTCTATTGTCCTACACTGCAAGTTCATGAATCCTCGGTGAACTTGCAGAGTTGTGCTAATATTCCATTCAAGGCACTCCTTCTTATTCACTTCACAGAAACTTGGAGGCAGTGGTGCTTCCTATGGTTCCCTTCCTTTCCTCCCTCACCCCCCCCCCCCCCCCCTCAACATGGCAAAGCCCCCTGCCACCCCTCCCCCCATGGGACCTCCTCCACCACAGGACAAAGTTTCTAATATCCCCAGAACCTAGGCTATTGTGATGGAGTGTATAGGAAATTGCCAGTTCCCCTTAACAACACTCCTTCAGAGCCTCATTAAGAAACTAGGTCCTTCAGTACAGAGCAGAGAGAGGGTAAGGGTATGGATCCAGCTAGGGCAGAGCAGGAGGTGGTGGTTCAAGAAGCCAAATAAAACCCCTGAGAAGTCAAGCCAGGGAGGCCATGGGAAGACAGAAGCAGCTCTACAGTGTATGCCTCTACTACATATATGTAATCTGTCAGAAACCTGACTAAGGTAGGTCAAGCTTTGTCTTGAATCTTGTTTCTTGAGGCCTGGCCTGAGCTGAGCCAGAACAGGTAACTGCAGCTAAGCTGTGCACACTGTGACTGTGGAGCCTGTCAGCAGCAGGCCCGCATACAGATTGCATCTGAATCTCAACAGACTTTATTCCTAATTTACTATACCTATGAAGTAAGAGGCTTCAGTATATTTGTGCTATTAAAGAGTTTAGCGTTACCTTGTAGCTTGTCTGGCTGTATAAGTGCTTTTGTTTTCTATTACATGATTTTGAAAAAAATGTCCTTACTGAAGTGATATACTCTTAGCATAAATACTATCAATGAGGTAAACCTAGTAATAAGACTAACATGAAATATACACATTTAATAGCACTGTAGAACAATTTATATATATACTAGTAAAAGAGGCCCGTTTCGTAGAGGAATGAAATGGGCGCTAGCAAGGTTCCACGCCCCCCTCCCTACCTCCCTCTCTCCCTGTCTGTCGTCCGAGTTCCAGCCCCCCTCCCCTCCGAGTTCCATGGCCCCCTCCCTCCCTCTGTCTGTCCCTCCCTGTTGTCCGAGTTCCAGCCTCCCTCCCTCCGTCTCCGAGTTCCAGGCCCCCTCCCCTGCTCTTCGAGTCCCACGGCCCCCTTCCCCTCGAGTTGGAGGCCCCCCTCCTCTTCCAGCTGCAGAACGCCCCCCTCCTCTTCAAGTTGCAGGACGCCCCCTCCCTCCCTCCACTCCCCTCCGAGTTCCACGGCCCCCCTCTCCTCCGAGTTCAACGCCCCCGCGCCTCCCTCCCTCGAAGTGCAAGCAGGACCAGTCCTCCGGCAGTCCCTCGCCTTCTTGCGTGCCGGCTCTAATTTAAAAATTGTTACCTCGGGGTCCGGCATCAGCATTGAAGGCGAGCGGCGATTCACACTGCCTTCGCATCTGTCTGAGCTCTGCCTCTGGCCCCGCCCTCATTTCCTGTTCTGGAAACTAGCTAACTGCTAATATTCAGCGGGTGATAGCCAGTTATCTCTATTGAATATTCGCAGTAAGCATATAGCGACTAACCGGCTATATTGCATGCTATAGCAGGTTAGCATCAATACTCAGCTCTGGGTTAAGCAGTTCTATCTAACTGCTAGGAACTTAGCACTGAATAGCGGTTTAATTCTGTCCGCCAAAAATGAAACCGGATATTCAGTACTGGTCACTGGAAACAGTCTGGCACTGGGGTTAGCACTAACCACGGCACTTATGTGGGATGCCTCCCACTGGCTGAATATTAGGCCCTATTTCCCTATCCCCTCCTTGTATCCAGCATCATTCCTCTATGTCCTTATGCCCCCCCCTCGTCCAGCATCTCCCTTCTGTGTTCCTATTCTCCCCCATATCTAGCATCTTCCGTCTGTGTCCATAAAACACTCCCATGTCTGGCATTGCCCCTCTGTGTCCATATACCATTTCCATGCACCATCTCCCCTTTTGTGTCCCTGTCCCTATTCTCCCCTCCATGCCCATTATCTCCCTTCTGTTTCTGTATACCGCCCTGTGTCCATCTTCTCCCCCCTCCCTCACACCAATGTGTCTCTCTCCTCTCTGACCCCACCCCATCCAGCTTCACTCCCTCTCTCTTCCTTCCCCCCCAGCATCTGGCTCATCTGCTTTCCCTTTCTCTTTTTCGCTGTGTGCTCAGTATTTGACTCCCTCTTCCTTCATCCCCTTGGTTCAGCATCGCTCTTTCCCTTTTCTCCCATTCCCCTTGTAGGTCCAGCACTTTTCTTCCTTCCCTCCAGCCCCCCAAGGGTCCAGAACCACTCTGCCTTCCCTTGAGCCTTCCACAAGGGTCCAGACCCCTCTCTGCTTTCCGTCCAGCCCCCCCCCCCCCCCGTGGGTCTAGTGCCTCTCTACCATCCCTCTAGCAAATCCCGTCGGTCCAGCACCTCTCTGCCTTCCCTGCAGCCCCCCCATGGGTTCAGCATCTCTAATTCTTTCCTTTAGCCCCCCATGTGACCAGCATCTCTATCCCCCACAGGTCCAACACATCTCTGCCTTCCCTCCAGCCTCCCCATCTCGGGTCCAATGATTCTGGTCACCGCATCTCAAGAAAGATATAGTAGAATTGGAAAAGGTGCAGCGAAGGGCGACTAAAATGATAGCGGGGATGGGACGACTTCCCTATGAAGAAAGACTAAGGAGGCTAGGGCTATTCAGCTTGGAGAAGAGACGGCTGAGGGGAGACATGATAGAGGTATATAAAATAATGAGTGGAGTGGAACAGGTGGATGTGAAGCGTCTGTTCACGCTTTCCAAAAATACTAGGACTAGGGGGCATGCGATTAAACTACAGTGTAGTAAATTTAAAACAAATCGGAGAAACCTTTTCTTCACCCAACGTGTAATTAAACTCTGGAATTCATTGCCGGAAAATGTGGTGAAGGCGGTTAGCTTAGCAGAGTTTAAAAGGGGGTTGGACGGTTTCCTAAAGGACAAGTCCATAAACCGCTACTAAACGGACTTGGAAAAATCCAAAATCCCAGGAATAACAAAATGTGGGATAGAAATGCAATAAATAAATAAATAAATAAATAAACATGTATAGAATGTTTGTACGTTGGGAAGCTTGCCAGGTGCCCTTGGCCTGGATTGGCCGCTGTCGTGGACAAGATGCTGGGCTCGATGGACCCTTGGTCTTTTCCCAGTATGGCATTACTTATGTACTTATGTACTTATTCCTACAAGTCTGCTCTGAGGCCTTCCCTCTGCTGGGTCCCACAAAACAGGAAGTTAGATCAGAAGTTGGGACCTGGCAGAGGAAAGGCCCCAGAGCAGTCCAGTAGGAATCTGTATAGCATATCAGTAAGGTAGAGGCACAGCAATGGGAGGGGGGAGGAAGACACAGAGTGAAAGGAAGGGAGCAAGGTGCCAGTCACATGAGAGGGGTAATCATGGGGTTTTTAACCATTCTCGTGAGATAGTAAAAAGTTTTGCTCCCCCATCCGCGATAAATTGTCCGAAGATTTTTTTTGTTACCACTGATTTACTGCTATACTCACTATACAATATAAGGAGGTAACGATGAGATGTGTACCTGACACCTTTTATGTGAAGTCCACTGCAGTGCCCTCTAGGGTGCTCCACTTATTTGCTGGGATCTCTATGTGGCCATTCTACTAAGAATGCTGACTCCTCATAAATCCCAGTGGCTTGTTTTTGTACATTTTTCCCTTGGACATTTTTTTTTCTCAGAAATGGTCCTACAAGATAGATGCACTGAACATAAAAACGTCTAGCAAACGGACATTTTGGAGGGAAAAAAAAAAGTTGGACGTTTTTCAGGTATAAAAATGGCCATGTTTGCTACTGGATTTTTGGATGTTTTTTTACAAAATGTCCAACATCGGATTTAGACGCTATATGGCAAATGCCCCTCCACAGCTCTTTTTTAATACCAATGCACCCCATAGCTTTTCTTTTTAGAATCCTGCTGTGGCACTCCCCAGCTCTCTCTACCTCCCTGCACCTACTCCGAGCTTGCCTTTCTACCTCATGTACACTACCTCCTGCTCTACACCCCCCCTCCTCAAAGGTACATACCCCTCCTGCTCCCCCTTCTCCTCTCAGGCACAACCTTCCCCCCAGTACACACTACCCTTTTTGCCTTCCTAAAGCACATTCCACCTCCCCAGGGCCACACCCCTCCAACTTTCTCTTCTCTCACAACCCTCCCCACACATTCCCCAAGTTTAGCCTCTCTTTCCCTATTCCCCTCCCTCCCCCAACTGCTGCAGAAGCCTCACAGTGGGATGAACTGCTTCTAACATTTACCTTAGTTTCGAAGCCTAATCTGTAAAAGCTGATGAGGAGAAAAGCAGCTACATGTCAGGCTTCTTCTTCCTCCTCCACCTCTTTGGGGGGGGGGGGGCGATTGATGTACTTGAACCATATAGAACACTGTAGAGAGCCATGTGGTTCAAATACTACAGTGGAGTGAACCCCAAATGATAGAGAAGAAGGATGTAGCCTGTCAAGATAAATCCCTCCTGTCGGTACCCTTCTCCACCACCGCCAACTCCAGGCTCCGCCCTTTCTGCCTCGCCTCACCCCATTCCTGGAACAAACTCCCTGAGCCCATATGCCAGGCCCCCTCCCTGCCCATCTTCAAAGCCTTGCTAAAAGCCCACCTCTTCAATGTTGCCTTCGACACCTAACCACCTTACCTCTATTCAGGAAATCTGGCCTGCCCCTACTTGACATTTTGACCATTAGATTGTAAGCTCCTTGGAGCAGGGACTGTCCTTTTCTTAATCTGTACAGCGCTGCATAACCCTTGTAGCGCTCTAAAAATGTTAAGTAGTAGTAGTAGTACATGCAGCCACTTTCCTTGTTACTGGCTTTTTCATGAGCGAGGGTTGAACATGGCGTTGCTTTCAATGGAAGTAAAACCCGGCTGGCTCAATCCGTCCTCCTTTTTCTGGAGCCATATGGTAACCCTATTTATGCTTAAATATATGGCCATTTTTATGCTGTTAATAAAGTTATAAGTTTTATGTTACATTGTATCTGCTGCTCACTGCCTTGGATGAATCTCTTCACAAAGGTGATTAATAAAGCCCAATAAATAAATGTGGAACTTTTTCCCATATATTTCTACTCCTATTATAAGATGGAGAATACATATGTAGATTTTTGGCCTAGCCAAGCCACACCCAAACCCCATCCCCTTGGAATCTCTGGGGGTCTTTTACTAAAGTCTAGCTTGAGTTACAGTGGGGGAAATAAGTATTTGATCCCTTGCTGATTTTGTAAGTTTGCCCACTGACAAAGACATGAGCAGCCCATAATTGAAGGGTAGGTTATTGGTAACAGTGAGAGATAGCACATCACAAATTAAATCCGGAAAATCACATTGTGGAAAGTATATGAATTTATTTGCATTCTGCAGAGGGAAATAAGTATTTGATCCCCCACCAACCAGTAAGAGATCTGGCCCCTACAGACCAGGTAGATGCTCCAAATCAACTCGTTACCTGCATGACAGACAGCTGTCGGCAATGGTCACCTGTATGAAAGACACCTGTCCACAGACTCAGTGAATCAGTCAGACTCTAACCTCTACAAAATGGCCAAGAGCAAGGAGCTGTCTAAGGATGTCAGGGACAAGATCATACACCTGCACAAGGCTGGAATGGGCTACAAAACCATCAGTAAGACGCTGGGCGAGAAGGAGACAACTGTTGGTGCCATAGTAAGAAAATGGAAGAAGTACAAAATGACTGTCAATCGACAAAGATCTGGGGCTCCACGCAAAATCTCACCTCGTGGGGTATCCTTGATCATGAGGAAGGTTAGAAATCAGCCTACAACTACAAGGGGGGAACTTGTCAATGATCTCAAGGCAGCTGGGACCACTGTCACCACGAAAACCATTGGTAACACATTACGACATAACGGATTGCAATCCTGCAGTGCCCGCAAGGTCCCCCTGCTCCGGAAGGCACATGTGACGGCCCGTCTGAAGTTTGCCAGTGAACACCTGGATGATGCCGAGAGTGATTGGGAGAAGGTGCTGTGGTCAGATGAGACAAAAATTGAGCTCTTTGGCATGAACTCAACTCGCCGTGTTTGGAGGAAGAGAAATGCTGCCTATGACCCAAAGAACACCGTCCCCACTGTCAAGCATGGAGGTGGAAATGTTATGTTTTGGGGGTGTTTCTCTGCTAAGGGCACAGGACTACTTCACCGCATCAATGGGAGAATGGATGGGGCCATGTACCGTACAATTCTGAGTGACAACCTCCTTCCCTCCGCCAGGGCCTTAAAAATGGGTCGTGGCTGGGTCTTCCAGCACGACAATGACCCAAAACATACAGCCAAGGCAACAAAGGAGTGGCTCAGGAAGAAGCACATTAGGGTCATGGAGTGGCCTAGCCAGTCACCAGACCTTAATCCCATTGAAAACTTATGGAGGGAGCTGAAGCTGCGAGTTGCCAAGCGACAGCCCAGAACTCTTAATGATTTAGAGATGATCTGCAAAGAGGAGTGGACCAAAATTCCTCCTGACATGTGTGCAAACCTCATCATCAACTACAGAAGACGTCTGACCGCTGTGCTTGCCAACAAGGGTTTTGCCACCAAGTATTAGGTCTTGTTTGCCAGAGGGATTAAATACTTATTTCCCTCTGCAGAATGCAAATAAATTCATATACTTTCCACAATGTGATTTTCCGGATTTAATTTGTGATGTGCTATCTCTCACTGTTACCAATAACCTACCCTTCAATTATGGGCTGCTCATGTCTTTGTCAGTGGGCAAACTTACAAAATCAGCAAGGGATCAAATACTTATTTCCCCCACTGTATCTACAGCAGGGCCTATAGGAGTGGAGGAGTGGCCTAGTGGTTAGAACACCAGTCTTGTAATCCAGAGGTGGCCACTTCAAATCTGCTGCTCCTTGTGATCTTGGTCTAGTCACTTAACCCTCCATTGCCTCAGGAACAAACTTAGATTGTGAGCCCTCCTGGGACAGAAATATCCAGAGTATCTGAATGTAACTCACCTTGAGCTACTACTGAAAAAGGTGTGAGCAAAATCCAAATAAATAAATAGGAACAAAATAGGCTCTGCTGCAGCTAACTAGCTAAGCTTTAGTAAAAGACCCCCCTCTGTTTGGTGTGGATTACCATGTGTAAACAGCAGCTTTCTGAAATCACCATTTACATGTGTATATCACCCACACATGTAAATGCTGCTCTTTATATGTGGAGATGCTTCTAAAGGGGTTAAAAACCATTCATTTTATTCCACTGTCCCTGTCTATGGAAGTTATTTTGTTAATGAGGGAGCCATAGAACATCCAGGTCGGCCACAGAGTACCATAGTTATATAGCCCACTTAACTGTTTTTATCCTAACAGCACATATTTTTTGCAAAAAATGCTGTAGTTTAGTAATAGACTACCATGCATTGTCCCTAAGGGCTGCATTGTGTGACCTGACTTGTGAAACTGAATGGAAATGTCTCTACAACAATAATGCACGGCATTTTGTGAAACTGAAATTTCTGCAGGCTGAAAGAATTTCAAATACTGAATAAAATAACACAGATGGTATGTAGTTTCAGAAGGGAACTGTTACAGATCTTAGGGAAAAGAATCAAATGATGTGACTTTGGAAGGTGCAAAACTGATTATTTTCTTAACAAATCAGAACTGAAAACTGTTGTTGCTGGCTGGTCTGTGGATTTCTTTCCACAACAGAAGAGGGGCTTGAATCTGCAAGATTCCAGGAGAACAGCAAACACAGCAGATCACAAAGAACACAAAACCACATCAATCTTGAAATCAATTTATTGCTGCACACAGTGAGGGTAGACTCTCATAAAAATCCCAATGTGGCCATGTTTCACTAAGAAAGGCTGTATCAGAGCCATTACATAAGTCATAACAGTAAAAACATACACACAGCGCCATTTTAGAAAAGTCAAGGATGTTGGAATATAGATGTTTTTGTCAAAACATTTAGCACCTGTGACATATTTTACAAATGCAGGACTGAACATCTTAAGCCTATTATAAAATTCACATCTCTCCGCCTCCTGACCGAGACATAGAAAAGGCCATCAAAAACATGCAGCACATCAACGATGATGTCTCAGAATGTGTGAATGTAAAATATACAAATTTTTAAAAAGTGTACCAAAGGGTGCTCATGAAACAGAAAACATCCCATAGAGGCCCACAGCAACATGCCCTGCCCTCAAGGGACAAGCACACAGCGTCCACGAAGTCCCTTTGGCATCCCAGGTGTCCCTGCAGCACCTGCATAGAAAAACGTCTAGCGCCTCTGCAGTGGTGGTACAAAATGCATAGCGAATGAAGCAAAGAGGGACAAATCTCCATATCTTGAAGCACAGCAAGGGGGACAGTGGAGATGACTAAAGAACCAGTGTGCAGCCAAAAGTATCTTCAGAGGAGGAGTCCTTTATTAGCAACAGATCATATGAAATACTTAAGAACACACTTAACTGCTTAGGAAACTTGACACAGGCCATGTTTTGGCCATACTGCCTGCATCAGGAGTCCAAAAATAAATCTACATAATAAACAATAAGTACATATATGAACAAGCATAAATATAAGACACACATACATTAAAAAGCTAACTTTACTGAGATAGTAATATATAAATGAATAAATAAATAAATATATAAAACAAGACAGCTACATATACGAATCAATTTAAATTTATTTATTTTTATTTATTTGTATCCCACCTTTTCCCACTTATTAGTAGGCTCAAAGTGGCTTACATAATTCCGGAGAGGTGGTTACAGACTCCGGTGTGAACAAATACAGTATAGGGGTACTATTACAGTGACAAGTACAGTAAAGAAGTATCGGTAAATAGGTTGGGGTGATTCAGACAAAATGTTAGGGTGTGATCATACGTCGGGGTTGAAAACTGTCCGTTTCCTGATTAAAATGCCATATTTCATTATTCGGTATTTATGTCAGATACTGTGGGGTATGCCTTCTTGAACAGATAAGTTTTTAGGTTTTTTCAGAATTCTAGATGGCTATTCATAGATTTCAGGCGTTTTGGTAGAGAACAACACACTTTACACAGACAGCCGCCAACTAGATAAATCAACATAAATCTCTGGAAGAATCTTAAGCAATTCAGCTTACTAGAGATCCCATTTTCTCTATGAAACGAAATCTTAGACAGTCAACCTTATACTCCTGCTCATAATCACAATTATAAATACCCAATATCTCAAACACACACATTCACACTCTTACACATATACAATTAAAAAAAAAAGCATCTGAAGTCACTCAATACACCGCTACAGGAGCCAATATGAACACAGTAAAATTACTCTTAGGAATTTTCTCCATAACTCTGATCCAAACAATGGCCGCACCTCTTAATGACAATAACATCATACCCATACTACACAACCAACCACGAATAACCAGACGCACCAACTTCCATCAAACCGACAATAGAACCTACAACAGAAAATCATCTGATTACGATCAAATTGTACAAACTGGGAAAAAGGATTTAACAAATCTAAACCAATAAACAAATGACAACTAATAAAAGTCACCTCAATCTCAAACATAGTAGAATCATACCATATAATTAAAATAGGTTACATTAATGCCAGATCCGCAGTAAACAAAACAGAAACACTAACAGACTGGATCACAAAGGAAGCCATTGATTTACTGTTCATCAACGAAACATGGACACATGTCCAAAATGATCCCATAATCCTGGACCTATGCCCACCAGGATACAAAATCCTACATTGGACCAGAGAGGGGAAAAAGAGGAGGTGGTATCGCCCTAATTTACAGATCTCATTTCATCATTGAGACCACTGCAAAGTCAATTACATCTCAACTCGAAATTGCCTCAATCAGGATTCAACATAAAACTTATCTGACCATCTGAATTGTGTCATTCTACAGACCACCAGGTAAATGGAACGATGCCCAGACAAATTTCATGGACTTCATATCAACTACTTGTACATCTAATTCAAATGTACTAGTCTTAGGAGATATTAACCTCCACCTAGAAGACCCAAACGCAAACGGTGTACAAGAATGCATTGAATTCTTCCAGTTGTGGGACTTCAAATGGCCACACTTGAACACTACCCACATAAAAGGTCACACACTTGACTTACTTGTACATAAATTTACAACAGACTGAAACTTCATAATAACAGAACATATATGGTCGGACATTCCATAGTCCGATCACTTCAAACTAAATTTAACCTTACATTGGCTGAAGAAGGGACATCACCAAGTAGAAGAAAAAACAAC
Source organism: Microcaecilia unicolor (assembly GCF_901765095.1). Lineage (NCBI taxonomy): Eukaryota > Metazoa > Chordata > Amphibia > Gymnophiona > Siphonopidae > Microcaecilia > Microcaecilia unicolor. The sequence continues at coordinate 354,395,408 of NC_044032.1, read as the reverse complement.
AATATAAGAGGTTGTGTAGATGCAAAAACATTTTGGCAATCGATATATGACAACAACTGGTCAGTTTTAGCTGATTCTGAATACTTCCTCGTGGAATGGGAAAAGAGATGCATTTCCATTTTAAATGAAATAGCACCTATACGAACAAAAACCTCATACAAAGCCAACAAAACACCTTGGTTCAACGACGATTTGAAAAATCTAAAAACAATATCTAGACGACTTGAAAGAGTGTGGAGAAAAAAATAGAAACGCCCAAACACTAAACACATGGAAAGAATCACAAAGAAAATACAAAAATGAGATTAAAAAATCCAAACGGAATTACTATAAAGCACAAGTTGAAACTGACTTCAAGGACATGAAGAAATTATACAAACTACTGGACAAACTACTAGACACCAAACCAATTACCATGTCAAAAACCGACATTCCACCAGCAGAAGAACTTGCCAAATACTTTAAAGAAAAAATTTCCAACATAAGCAAAACCATGTCTCATGAAAACGTTAACCTTGATACCTTCCTTGATGAACTAGACCCACACTCTGGACAATATCCAGCAGATCAGTCTTGGTCAAACTTCACCCTGACTACAGACAAAATAGTTGCACAGGTAACCAGAAAACTCATCTGCTCATTGTCAACTCAACACATGTCCCAACTATTTAATGAAATCACCATCTGACCGATTCATTGTAGATCTTACATCCCATCTAAACTACATGTTCCAACAAGGCTTATTCCCCATTGACAAAAGCAACATTTTACTTACACCATTACCAAAAGACACCAAGAAGAAACCAAATTATATCACCAACTATCATCCTGTGGCATCCATCCCACTGACAACCAAATTGATGGAAAGTATCATAGCCAAACAACTCACGGAGTATATTGACAAATTCTCAATACTTCATGAATCACAATCCGGTTTCAGACCCCTCCATAGTACAGAAACTGTATTGGTATCTCTCCTTGCCAAATTCAAGTAAGAAATTGCACTAGGTAAAAACATTCTCCTACTACAATTCGACATGTCTAGTACATTTGGTATGGTAGACCACAATATACTACTAAGTATACTTGACAGGATAGGAATCGGAGGGAATATACTCAAATGGATCAAGGGGTTCCTAACCAAAAGGTCATATCAAGTAAAGTCAAACTCCAACATCTCTCCACCCTGGGAAATCGACTGTGGAGTACCTCAGGGATCACCTCTCACCCATCCTTTTCAACCTAATGATGACCCCCTTAGCCAAGTCTCTTTTCAATCAAGGCCTTAACCCTTTTCTGAATGTGGATGATGTCACAATATACATACCTTTCAAATCGAAACTTTCAGAAATCACCAATATAATAAAAAACAGCCTAAGCCTAATGGATACCTGGGCTATGACATTCAAACTAAAACGTAATAAAGAAAAAACACACTGCCTTATTCTTTCATCTCAGCATTTTACAAACTACCCCACAGCCATACATACCCTGGAACACACTCTTCCAATCTCAGATAACCTGAAAATCCTCGGCATTATTATTGACAGCAATCTAACGCTAAAGAACCAAGCCACCGCCATTACAAAGAAAATGTTCCACACAATGTGGAAACTCAAACAGGTAAAACAATTCTTCCTGAGGGAAACTTTTTGTAACATGATTCAAACAATGGTATTAACACATTACTGCAATGGATATGCGGGTTGCAGGGAACAAATCCTAAGGAAACTACAGACTGCTCAGACTACAGCAGCCAGACTTAAGAATGAAAGTACATTAAAAGCTTTCAAGGCTAAGGTATATAAACTAGTTAATCATGAATCATGAATCTTCATGAATTAAATCAGTCACAAAAAGTAAAAGTATTAATGCAAGAAAGGACATACCCAGATGTGCATATATTAGGTACACAAACCATAGTATGAAACCTATGTGAAAAAACCCCCAGAGAATGAACCAAGCACGTAATACAAATGATAAGGGCATGCAATACATAGTTAAAGAGCTCAGCTGCCGAAAGAGGGGGCAAAAATCTGAACACTGTTCAAGCAATTGTTTTAAAGTAGGTAAGCAGGAGTGAATTGTGTAAACAAGCTGGATGCCTAATGTGGTCTTATGGTACTTACAAGAGATATCAGATTCGGACATATAAAGTGAACTAGATGATGAAATAAATATTTAAATGGTTATGCATAAGAGAGGCAACAAAAATAAAACTCCAATGAAACATATACAAACAAAATACAAACAACTAGATAACATGCACCACTGTTCTTTATGGTGATACAAACAAATAAAAATAGCATTGAAAAGGACACATACTTATAGGGGAGGAAAAAATACTCCTTCCCCCAGTGGCATATTTATTCAAGGTGCATGTGTTGCATACGTATCCCCTGCCAGACCCGGCCCCCGCCTTAAAATCATCTTCGCTTCAGTCCGTCCAGGCACCAGTAGTGGCACTCATAAGCAGCCTTTGGCCTGCACTGGGACTTTTCTTTCTGAACCGTCCTGCCCTCCTGTTCTGTGAAGGGCAGGACGGTTCAGAGAGAGGCACTCATAGGCTGCCGGCAGCCTGCACCAGGACTCTCTCTCTGAACCGGCCCGCCACTTCTGACACAACTTCCTGTTTTGTGAAGGGCAGAACAGTTGAGAGGAAGTCCTGGTGCAGGCCACAGGTAACCTATGAGTGCTGCTGCCACTGTCTTTGCCCAGGCAAAGACTGGAGTGGAGATGATTTTAAAGTATTGGGGGGGCATGGGAGATGCACCCCCTGTTAAAAATTCCTGGCTATGCCACTGCCTTCCCTAGGGGTAAAAAAAAAAACAATTGACAAGCCTATAAATGGATAAGTATACACAGTGGTGTGCTGGAGAGGGGCTCTCATGGGCTCACGAGAGCCGTTTGTTATAATTTTTTAAAGAATTTTGGGAGCTGGTTGTTAAAGTAGGCCACCCCATGGCTACAACTGGCTCCTAAAATGTGGGCTCGGGTCCCCTCCTGAATTCTCTATTACTTTGCTGGTGGGGATGCTGAGTCCTGCTGCTGCTTCCCGCTCCATGTTTCCAGCTCTGAGCAGCAGGCTGGGACTTCTCGTACATGAGAGAGAAGTCCCAGCATGCTTCTCAGAGCCAGAAACAAGTAGTGGAGAATGTTAGCAGTCCATTTATTGGTTGGTGGGGCTCAGCATCCCTGCCAGCAAAGGGATGCCTAGCATGCCCACATGAGGGGGAGGGGGAGAAAGAGAGAGGCATGCGTTACCCCACCAGTCCACCCCTGGCTCTCCCTCCCAAATTGCAGGGCTGGCTACACCCAGAGAGAGCCCGTTGTTAATTTATCAGCACACCCCTGAATATACATATATAAAGAAACAAATCTGTAAGATTAAATTATCAGATACTCATGGTTCCTGTACTCAATAGTTAAAGCAGCAGCACTTCTCCTCCATACAGAAATGAAAGAATCTGCCATACAGAGGAGACTGCTGGTTTATATGCTTTCAGCAGAGGTCAAGGATCAAACTGGAAATACAACTTATTGCAAAAACCACAAATAGAAATATATTAATGGATTCAGCAAGCTAAATGTGAATTTGAGGCACCAAAATGTCTATTTAAAAAAAAAAAAAAGATCCCTAACATCCTTGTAAAAAGCAGCAAGATTGGTTCACAAAAAATAGTAAAGAAAGAAACTGAGGGTACTCCTCCTTTGAAGGTACTTTTGGCAGCACACTGGTTCTTTGGTCATCTCCACTGTCCCTCTACAAAATGTATAGAGCCATCCATGAGTGCAAAACATATGGCGCTATCTGTCTTGTACCGGTTGTGGTGCAAAATGTTTAGTGCAAGACGTAGAGTCTCTGTTTGTAGCTGAAAATGTCTAGCTCTGTGCTGCATATAGACTGTCCCTCCCTGCAATAACATGGCCAGCCTTGTGCCTGTGGGCCCCAAGACCAGAATATATATACTACACCTACTACTGAGCTCTCACATGCATGTGAAAGATGGAGGCCAGGAGCAAGAGAAATTTATCTGACAAGAAACCCGACTATCTTTACCTCCTGGTCCTCCAAACTGAGGGAAGGTTAATTAGGGAGAGCAGGCGGATAGTGCCCATGCAGCCAATGCCCCCCCCCCCCCCCCACCACTCCATTATCTCCCTTCCCTGCTGTCCATAGTGAGGACCATGAGGCCCAGGAGCCACAGTGGGTGGGTGAAGTTCAGCAGGAGTTCGCCAGTCTCTGTGGGGACCTGCTGTTAGCCTTTACCCATCTACACAGGATCATGGGCCTCATGGTCCCCACAATTGAGGGGAAGCAGGCCGAGATATGTGCCTCGACTGTAGCCATGAGGTGCCCAGACGCATGTGACTCGGCTCCCCCATCCCATCCCTCCTTCCCTTCCCCCAGTTGTAACATCTGTTGCACCACCACGAGAGTTGGAGGCCTGCAGCTGCCTGCACATATTGTACAGCAATATGGTTCAATGCTACATTGTAGGCAACATGTTTGTGTACGTACCTTCATTCATGATTTGTACAATTAGACATCTATTTTCAGAATACAAATGTTATACATGTTGTGCAGTACACCTGAATGCATGACTCCTCATTTTGATATTTGCAACCCTGTTACTAAACCACGAGTTACTCTGGTGCTCCCCATCTGCTATTCCGCATAATATATGGTGTAAGCACCCCATCCCCAGGCAGTGTGTAACCCCCTGTTATATTGAAGCCCTGTGTGGGAGGAACCCAGCATGGAAATAATCATGAGTCCATCTCACACTGGAGGATGTCAACCAGGCACAGGATGTACATGCAGGCACATACACAGGATGAAGGTAGGTCTGGAATATGAGACAGACGGCAGACGCTGGCACAGAGGGTCTGTTGAACAGGCTTAGGGAGGAATATGGAGAGGGCTCACAGGTGATGATGGGATGGGGGGGTGGGCTTTGAAGGCTGGCAAGGCAGCGGGCTGTTAGCAGGTTGGAGGAGGGGAGTTAGGAGGTATGGGAAAGAGAAGGTTCACAGGATAGACCTGGGTGAACAGAAACAGCAATCAGGCTCACAGACTCTCAGCTCTCCTACAGTCAGCAGCAATGCAAGCAGTCACAGGGACATATGGAAGAAAGGCAGGAGATATGATAAAGACATTTAAATACCTCTGTTGCATAAGTGCACAGGAAGCGTCTCTTTCAACTGAAAAGAAACTCTAGAATAAGGGGGCATAGGATGAAGGTAAAAGGGGTCAGACAGAAGCAACCTGAGAAAATACTTCTTCACAGAGAGGGTGATGAATTCATGGAATAACCTCCTACTTGAGGTGGTGGAGACAAAGACTATCTAAATTCATCAAACCTTGGGATGAGTACATATGATCTGTAAGGGAGAGGAAGGGATTGTAGATGACATGGATGGGCAGACTGGATAGGCCATATGGTCTTTATCTGCCTTTATGTTTCTATGACATGCTGTGACGGCCCTTAGTCCCAACGTAGATCTTGCATTGGATGTACTTTGGCGTGCTATCCAGAATCGGGGATAGATGCCAATGACTCTGCACTGTCCATGACATGTCCCTGTACCACCCCCGACACACTTCCAGTGGGCCTAGATGTTTTCACTGCTTAAACATTTTGCCCTGGCTTTTTTTTTTTAAATACCAGTTTAGACATTTTTGCTGCAAAAATGTCTATGTGCCGGGATTGGGATGTTTAAAGCACGAATAGCACTTGTAAAATGATCGCCAAACTGCAATAAAAATGGACATATGACCTTAAAGGGAGAAATAACTAATAAGCCATTTAAAATACCAACACAATCATGACAAACCTCAAAATCACAACATTGATATGAATACATTTCAAACAGTAAATGAATAAAATCATGAGTAAATACGTGACTCTGTAACAGAACTAAAAGAAGACTTCATTGGTACCTACCCAGAGGGGTTAAAAACAGCATTCCCTCTAGTATAAAGTTTTAAGTCCACACACATCTAAAAATGAAACGACAAGAAAACTTAGAAAAAAAGTTATAGCTCAAAAAACACTAACAACTGATAACTGTAGCTGGCACTACTTACCGACAGAGGTTCCTTCCAAGAAAGCACGGCAACATGATATGCTGCTACTAGGATTTTATGTCATATGTTAATTTTTATTAAATGATATATGCATATACTGTTATAGCTCTTATATAACGGTTAATTTATTTCATAGAGTACCCTGATGCAGCCTTTCTTGCCAAAATGTGGCCACATTGGAATTTTATGAGAGTATAGTCTTGCTGTGTACAACAATAAATAGATCTGAAGATTTATATTGTTTTGTGTTCTTCGTGATCTGCTGTGTTTGCTGTTTTCCTGTGGATTTCTTTTGCAATTACAATTAAACACACAACTTGTATGTACTTCTTGTTTTAGCAGTAGGCGTTCAAGTGCTTCCTTGCTGCTCAGTATTTCTTTCTCTTGTTTTTTCAGGCAATCCTTTTGATGTTCTAAGGCGCTGTGAGCTCCGCTGAGGGTTCCAGCAAGGGCACATCGTCTGTTCTCAGATTTCAGCCATTTGGTTCTCAGTCCTTCATTCTTGAGGCTCTCTGTCTTCTCTGGACAATGATAATCGAGTCTAGACTCATAACATTCGGAACTACACGTACTGCTGTTCAAACTGAAAATACAACATGAAGATGAAATTAGTCTGCAGCAATCATTCCACGATAAATAACTGGCACAAGAAACCTGAGCCCCCTGATTAGGACGTTGTCTAAGACATAGCTCTTGATTTAATTAAAGGTTTAAAATAGCCATAGCAAAATTACTGTACTGTGAAATATCTGGATGATAAGTTGACGTCAGAATTTGTAACACTTACTGTAGTTTCTTTTTGCATTTTATGGCCTTTTTCAACTAGGACTTATTGCTACACACATACAGCTTTATTCTATAACTTTAGAGCCTAAACGTAAGCATCATTTGGTGTGGAGTGGAGGAGTGGCCTAGTGGTTAGAGCACCAGTCTTGCAATCCAGAGATGGCCAGTTCAAATCCCACTGCTGCTGCTTGTGATCTTGGGCAAGTCACTTAACCCTCCATTGCCTCAGATACAAGCTTAGATTGTGAGCCCTCCTGGGACAGAGAAACATCCAAGTGTACCTGGATGTAACTCACCTTGAGCTACTACTGAAAAAGGTGTGAGCAAAATCTAAATAAAATAAATCATTTGCCTGCTAAAATTATAGCATACTAGCACACAAGCAAGGGCTAGATGGTATTCTATAACTGATGCACACAACTCACCCCTAGAATCTATATTTTGTGCACGCATCAGAGATGAGTGCATATATAAATTGTCTAATGAGCTCAGAAACATCAATAATTAGGTGCTAACAGCATACAGCGCCAAAACGTTAGATGCTATTCAATGAAGGATGTACTCCCAAATGGCACTTACCCCTGGATTCTATATAGCATGCCTAGCATTCTGTGTCAAAATCCAAGTATATTCTATAACAACGTGCATAACTTAATTGGCTTAACAAGCCAATTAGCATTGTTAACAGAACTTAAGCAATAATGAGCACTAATTGACAATAATTAGAATTTATGCATGCAATTGCAATTGCTAAGTATATTCTGTAATGCACAGTGTCTGTATTTTAATATGTACAGGCAAAAAGGGGCGGGGTCATGGGCATTTCATGGGCATTCCATTACATACACAGTTATAGAATATGGCCTTCTGCACCTAAATCTATGTGCTGGGATTTACACCATGTTTTCATTGGTGTAAATGGAGGCGCACAGATTTAGGTGCTAAGGTGTCAACCAAGCGTATTCTCTATATACCGTGCCTAAATCTATGCGCTGCTTATAGAATACACTTAGGCAGAAATATTTTCCATACGGATTTTTTAGGCGCCATATATAGAATCCCCCCCCCCCCCCCCGGTGCTCAAGTTTTTCAGCACCGAATTTTTGGTGCAATTTATTGAATTCCCTCCTTAGTGTAAATGCAATACTACTATACTATACTATACTATACTTCTATGCTGCTAAATCCCTTATTACAGGTTCAAAGTGGGTCTACAACAAAAAGAAACTTACATACAGTACATTGATGCAATACACATTTCCCATAATTCACATATAATTAGCTATCCACATTAACACCCCTCTTGTTGCCAAAAACCCCAGCCGCGTCTTAACTCGTTTCCTAAACATTGTATAATATGAGCTCAATCGAATTTGAAGGGGTAAAGAATTTCACTACTGACTAGCAACAGGTCTACATGAAAGATCACATCATCAGTCAGTTTTAGAGAAGTAGGAATCCAATCTTTCTTCAGAGTAAACCACAGCAATTTTGTTTTTTCAGTATTGAGCTTCAATCGGTAAGTCTGAAACCACCATTTGACCTGCTCAACTATCTGTGATAACTTGAGTATAAATTGTTTTGTATCAAGATTTACCAGAATCAATAAAAATATATCACCAGCATATGGAAAAAGTTGTTCACCAGGGTTCAATACAATCAAATTTAACATAGTCATATACAGATTATACAATAATGGAGAAATTGGAGAGCCTTGTGGAACACCACGTGGTGGTATCCAATCTTCAGAGTAGACCTCATCCTTCAATGCCTTATACTGTCTATTTCTCAAAAATCCTTCAAACCACTGTAATACAACCCCAGTCACACCTATCTCTGATAGTCTATACAGCAACAAATCACGGTTCAGTGTTAAATGCTGCAGACACATCAAATTGTAGTAACAGCATTTGACCTTCTTTACTCAACTGAGGTCTAACCACAAGAAACCAATTAAATCAATAAAGTCTCCATATTACAGTAACTTCTGAAACCATGTTGAGATGATAGCAAAGCAAACATTTATGTCTGATAAAAACTGCTTGAATTGAGACAACCAGAAATTTGATAAGTTTCGTAAGAAAAGGAATTTCAGCCACTGGCCTACAGCTAGATGTTTGTGATAAATCCATCTCAATGCCCTTAGAAGTGGATTAAGTAAAATATCACCAAATAGTGAGGAGAACCAATCTTGAGACAAAACATTTACTAGATGAACCAACCATTCAATCACAGTACAAGACAAAGGCTGGACATCTGTCTAATGAACAGTTGTTTCCTAACAACCTCCTCACAGTTGTCTCAATCTCCTCTATTGAAACCTCAGAAAAATAAGACCAACTTCTACATTATATACCACAACAAGAATAACTCTCACCAAGATTATCAAAACACTTACAAATAGTATTATCAACCCCAGAAAAAAACTTTGCTAACTCCCCTGCCTTGGGTTGCTGAATCTCAGACATCAAATTCATGGAACCTTTAAAGTTTCCAAGTTCAAGTTTCCTTTATTTGATATATACCACATTACAGAGCATGCCATCACAGCAGTTCACAATATCTTTAACAAAAAAGAGCCCAAAGAAGGAAAACAAAAAACAATAGGAAAGACAAAGAAGCAGGAAGATAAAAGAAAGAGAGGGCAGAGAGGAGATAGGAAAGGAAAGGGGAGGGAGGTAGGCTAAGTATTGCAATCACAACATTTCTGGAGGAAGAAAGGAGGACAGACAGTAGAAAAGTTATATAGCCAAAGCATACACTTTCCTAAAAAAATGCATTTTCAGGGCAGTTCTAAAATCTCCAATGGGACTGGGGTCAACTGTTTCATAATACCAAATAATTTCTTTAGATTTGGACACTCCAAACCCACTAATCGTTTTATATTGTTTCACTTGAAAATTGTATTGTGAATATTATCTTTAAGCTCAAAATTCCCTGATTTCCTCCATGCACGTTCTAACTGACAACATTCCCTTCTTAACAATTTCAAAGCATTAGAGTACCAAGGATTCTACTACTACTATTTACTACTACTATCCTTTGTATTAATTGGAACTTGTTTAGTTTTACATGGTGCTATTTCATCTAGAACAGTCTTAATACTCTCCAACCAATTTTCCTGCAACAAATCAGGAACCAAATCTTCTATCTTCAAAGATAAACCTACCTTACTCCAAAACATCTGTGAATCAATTTTTCCTCTACTAGTAATAGCCCTTTTCTTATATCATTGAGATACCTAAGTTAATAAAAAGTTCAAAGTAAAATTAGACCAGGGGTGTAGCCAGACAACAGATTTTGGGTGGGCCTAGGCAAGAATTGGGTGGGCACCAAGTGTTCCCCCCCCCCCCCAAAAAAAAAAAAAATTATCTCAGCTGGTGGGAAAATGCTTCTTTCGACCTTGGCAGCAGGCATGCACTGAAAACTGTGCATGCACAGGTGCCAGTGTTGTGGAGGGTAGCATTTTTGTTACCATCAGGGGGAAATCTTCCGCTGGCAGAGCTTGGGATTCCCACCAGTTACCACTAAACGTGCTACTGTTGGGTGGGCCTGAGCCATAAATGGGTGGGCCCTGGCCCACCCGTGGCTACGCCACTGAATTAGACAGAGAATGGTCAGACCACAGTATAGGAACCACCACATACACTGAGAAACTAAACAATTGCAAAAACAACATCTAAAGCACGGGCTCACTCATGAGCAGCAGAAAACACTGAAGTGTAAAATGGAAAATCTCTTTACAAAAAATAATAATAATCTACATCCTCATCTAACTCATTTTCCAAATGGCTATTAAAATCTCCTAAACGTTATATAGAACATGATAAAAACAGCATCCATAATACATTCATACAACTTAGGCGAGCTCTTAACCCAAGATCCTGGTGGTCTATAAACCAAAATTAATCCCAAAGGTTGTATGGTAGGATCACCTTTAAAATGACAGTAAAGAACTCCCAAACCAGGTTCACAATATGAATTCACCTTCACAATATCTAAAAATGCTTTTTATAAATAATTGCTAAACCTCCACCCTTCTTTCTATTCCCACACAATACTTTATAGCCTGGAGGACATAGTTCTGATAATATAGTCCACAACAAAGGTAACGCCCATATCAGACTTACCAATCACACCTCTTATGAGCAATGTCTTATTACAAACTGATCTTGCATTCATTTAACAACATGGAATAAGGAGCTAAAGTATGTTCTACATAAGATGAGTTCACATTAACTTGCTTCAAACAAGAGCGACCAACCTTTGATCTACCTTTATAATAAGTAGATCTATTTCTACTGGCAACCACTTTAATAGAATACTCTATTTTTTCTAAACAATCTATCAAGTATCTCTTCCTCTGAAAACCTACAGAATTATATCTGTATCTTCTAAAATGTGATATAAAAATTGGAATTTCTTCCTCAGTTCTAAAACACATTAGCACACCCTTCATGGCAAAAAGCCATAAAAGGATAACTAATGCCCTCTGCATACTGAGTTTCAAAAAAATAAAATACCCTTAAAAGTTACCCACAAAGGAGCACACTAAGGGGCAGGACACGCCCCTTAAGCATGCCCATTTAACGATACGCCTCAGAAAACTGGTGCGCTTTTCAACCCTCAATCGAGCTGATCCTGATGATGTCACATAGGGGGCAGGACAAACACTGCACCGTGGAACTTCTCAGACTGAGTTGCAAGGTCCAAGCACAGTAAAACAGATGGTAAGAACAGTCTCTAGCGCTCAGCAGTAAGCAGATAGTAGCAATGGGGTGGGCGGAGAATGAGTGGGGCAAAAGCAGGGCTCCCACTTACCTCTATAAGTTATAGGATACTGTAAGTTATACACTTAAGTACTGCATTTAGGTGTCCTCATTTATGCCCATGGCATATGTGGGTGTTCCTAATTGTACATGCTGACTTGTGTTCGTATTTCATAACAGAATCTGAACACCCAGATGCTGTTATAGAATTATAGCTGAGTGAGCTACATCAAGGTGCCTAACTTGTGGCATCCAGTTATAGAATTACCCCCATAGAGGGTAATTTAATAAAATACGAACTAACAGATATGCACAGATTAGGCATGTAAATCAAGAATAATGGCATATAGATGCATATGTGTGCACATGTATATTGTGGCAAGGCTACTGTCAGGGTGGCTGGGATGAAGCATTTAGACCCTGAAATACAAGTACCAGAAGTCATTGCAAGGAGGGAGGCAGAGAGTAATCTGGAAACAAGGGAATGGATTCCCAGCTCCAGCAGAGGGAGCCAGGGGGATAGCCAGGCTGAGCCTATAATTTCGTCCTCCACTAGGGGGAGGCAGAGGGAAGAAGCTCAGTTCCCCTGGATACGTAATCAATATACCATGTGTCCCAGCTGGAATAGAGAGGGGCCCATGGAGAGGGAAGAAGATGACTGGATGGATTATATGGAATGAGGGGTAGATCAGAGGGGAGAGGAATCACAGGAGGGGGGAGAAGCCTCTATGGAGTGGGAGAGTTCCAAGGCAGGGATGGGCAGCTCCTGAGGGTTTGGAAGGGTGTTGGAGGTGAGAGAAACCTGCTTTATTGAAAGCCTGATGCATTTGGAAACCTGCTTTATTTACCTGCTTTATTGGAAGCCTGATGCATTTGGAAACCTGCTTCATTTACCTGCTTTATTGGAAGCCTGCTTTATTCCCCTGCTTTATTGGAAGCCTGCTTTATTTACCTGCTTTACTGGAAACCTATGTGGTTGGAACCTGTTTGTTTGGGGATAACCTATGTACTGAAGTTTGTGGCAGCTGTTATTGGCTTGATAATAAAAATCGTTTGACCTAGCCACTGTCTGCAATTGTGGTGAGATCTGGAAAAACGGCTGGTGGACGGCTCCACCTTGCTGGGAAGCAGTGGACCCTTTTCACAATGGCACTATCCCAGATGGGACCTGAAGCGTGATCCACGGAGACGAGTTGTGGAACAGAGGACCTTGGTTCCCTTTATTAAGGCGCAGACCAGCAGGCACCTCAGGTAAGCTGTACCTAGGGAGGTCAAGGCTGGATAAGGAGCCGGTTAAGGGAGGGGGAACTAAAGGGTAGAGAACCCAGGCAGATTCTTAAAGGGGACCTGCTGGGGAAAAAAAAGGTAGCACACTTGGGTTTGTTTCTTTTGCTTTACAGGATCTTATCCATTGCCACTGATGGACCAGAAGGAATTATTGCATTGGATGGCAGCACAGTTCCAGAAACAGCAAGAGGGCTCGCAGCAAACCTTGCACCAGGTGGTAGAAGCTACCAGGGAGCAACAAGGGCCCTTATTAAAAGCCCTCCAGGTGCAGATGCAAACGATGGAAGATTTGGTGCAGAAAGTCGCGGCACCCAGCGCTCCAGAGATGACCCCTATGGTGGTAGGCTCAGCTCCCTATCAGCCTTTCTCTTTGGGGAAAATGGGGGAAAAGGATGACGTGGAGGACTTTATAATAACTTTTGAGAGGATTGCCAGGGCCATGAAATGGCCATAGGTGCAGTGGGCTGTGAGGCTGGCGGGCTGCCTATAGGGTCTTAACCCCTGCTCATGCTATGGACTATGAGGAGGTGGTGGCGGCCATTAAAAGTAGATTGGGCTTGACCCAAGACTACTATCGCCGTCTTTTTAGGGAGACCATGCTTAAGGGAGAAGAAAGGCCTAGGGCCTTAGCTCAGAAACTCAGGGATCTGGCAGTTAAGTGTCTGGAGCCTGAGAAAAAAAACAGCCGAGCAGGTGGTGGAGGAAGTAGTAGTGGAACAGTTCCTCTTTGCTATCTTATCCCCTGCTCAGTACGTGAGTGGTTAGTGAGACAAGGTTCTCGCTCCCTAGAGGAAGTAACCTGGGGGGCGGAACTATATTATGAGGCCGAGAAACTCCCCCTCAATCCTTTCCTCCCGCGGAGTAAGGGACCTATAGGCCAAATGGCGTCCCAGACCCGGGTAAGGGAGCAAGAACCTGGGAAGGAGTCCCCACTTAAAGGGGGCAACTGTTTTCAGTGTGGCCAAGGGGGTCATTTTCTGAGGGACTGTAAGGAGAAAGTAGGGTTCATGGGCCAGGGTGGGGGAGATTAGGGCTCCTTTTTTTTCCATGAAGTTCAGTTGGAGGGAGCTCCTGTTAGGGGCCTTTTGGACTCGGGAGCCAATCAATCCATGATATCTAAACGTCTATGGCAGAAGATAAAGGGTACCAGGGAAGAAGGGGAGGAGGCATATTGTGGCACGTTACCCATTCGGTGTATTCATGGGGCTGCAACAGCTTAACCGGTGTTCCGCCTGAGGCTCCACAGCCCCTTCTTTAATGGGTATCTCAATTTAGCAGTGCTGCCTAGGCTACCCTTCGACCTGGTGTTGGGGAGAGACTGGGGTCCTTTTTCTAGGTGGCTCCAGGAATTGCATGGGTGGATAACCACGCGGGCCCAACAGGCAAAAGGAAGGACAGTACCCTTGGAGGATGACTCTATAGGGCAAATCTTCCCCTTTCATGAGACAGTATTGGGAGCTCCAGGGAAGGGACAGAAGGCTAGGGACTTCTGGCTCCTAGAAAGGCGGAAGAGAGTCCAGGCCTTACGTGATATAGGTCAAGGGGAAACCATGCCCTGGGTTGCAGGGGAGGTGGTAGCAAGGTTCCCTGCCTTTGCCTAGGAGCAGAGAGGGGATCCTGTCCTCAAGAGAGCTTTTGAGCAAACCAGGGGAGTTCTTTCAGAGTGGTTCCCCCGCTTTAGGCTAGACAAGGAGTTATTATATAGAGAAATTCGGGAACCAGTGGGAGGCACTATCCGACAGCAACTAGTAATTCCCCAGGTATTGCGGAAAGTTATTCTCAAGGGCGCCCATGATCATCCGTTAGCAGGTCATAAGGGCTCTCAGAACACACCAAAACAAGTACTCCCCAGGGGTACATCGGGAGGTACAGGAATATTGTCAAAGCTGCCCTCAGTGTCAGAGACTGATTGACCGGCTTCCCTCACGAGCCCCATTGTTGCCCCTTCCCATCATACGGGAACCTATGACTAGCCTAGCCATGGACATTTTTGGGCCCCTCATTAGAACCCCTAGGGGATTCCTGTACATTCTGGTCATCATGGACCAAGCTATGTGGTTTCACTGGGCTGTTCCCATATGAAACATAAAGGCCAAGGGAATAGCCACCGAGTTAGTTAAACTCTTTTGTGAGATAGGGTTCCCTAGAGAGGTTCTTACTGACCAGGGCTCTAATTTCAAGTCCGGTAGCTTAAAACAGTTATGGGAGGCCTTTGGGATCCGGCATATAACAGCCTCTGCCTACCATCCCCAGTTGAATGGAATGGTAGAAAGGGTCAACAAAACCCTTAAGGGCATGCTGAGGAAGGGATTAAACCGGCAGTATGAGGACTGGGATCAGCTACTTCCCTTTGCTCTATACGCATGCCGGGAAAATATTCAGGCATCGCTGGGGGTGTCCCCGTTTGAGCTAGTATACGGACGGCTACCCCGGGGAATTCTGGACATTATACAGGAGCAATGGGTGGATAGAACAGAAGATCCCCAACCCATCAGTATATATCTCCGGGAATTAAGGGCCCGGTTACATCGCCTATCAGAGTATGTGCAGAGCAATTTGGGAAGGTGCCAGGGGATTCAAAAGGGGTACTATGACCAGGGTACCAAAGCTAGGCACTTCCAGGTAGGGGAGCGGGTCCTGGTAATGATCCCCTCAGACCCTCATAAGTTCCTCTCGCAACGGAAAGGGCCTTGCACCATAGACGGTAAAGTAGGTCCTTGGACCTACCGGGTTAAAAATGACAAAGGAAGAGTCGAAGTGTATCATGTGAATGTACTATGCCCATGGATAGAGCGAAGCGGGATGGTAGCGGTCCGGGAGGAAGACCTAGGGCCCCAGCTTAGTGACCTTCAGGAAGGGGGTACTCCGGGTATAGGTACTTCCCTGGAGCCCCAGCAGAGGCAGGCAGTGGATGCACTGTTGAGGCAGTTTCAGGACGTGCTTAACCCCCTTCCTGGGGAAACACGGGTGATCACCCATTATATTCATACTGAACCGGGGCGGATCATTCACCAAAGACCCTACCGGGTGCCCAAGGCTCGAAGACAGGAGATTATCAGGCAGGTGCAAGAAATGCTGGACCTCGGGGTCTGTGGGCTAGTCCAGTAGTACTAGTACCAAAATCCGATGGCTCCCAAAGATTTTGCATCAATTTCAGGAGGGTTAACACTATCTCTAGATTCGAAGGAGATTGACAAAGTACCTCATGAAAGACTCCAGAGGAAATTGGAGAGTCACAGGATAGGAGGTACTGTCTTATTGTGTATTAAAAACTGATTAACAGATAGAAAACAGAGAGTAGGGTTAAATGGTCAGTATTCTCAATGGAGAAGGGTAGTTAGTGGGGTTCCCCGTGGTCTGTGCTGGGACCGCTGCTTTTTAACATATTTAAAATGACCTAGAGATGGGAGTAACTAGTGAGGTAATTAAATTTGCTGATGATACAAAGTTATTCAATCGCGAGAGGATTGTGAAAAATTACAAGAGGACCATACAAGGCTGGGAGACTGGGCGTCTAAATGGCAGATGACGTTTAATGTGAGCAAGTGCAAAGTGATGCATGTGGGAAAGAGGAACCCGAATTAAAGCTATGTCATGCAAGGTTCCACGTTAGGAGTCAATGACCAAGGGATCTAGGTGTCGTCATTGATATGTTGAAACCCTCTGCTCAGTGTGCTGCTGCAGTTAAGAAAGCAAATAGAATGTTAGGTATTAGGAAAGGAAAACAAAAATGAAGACGTTATAATGCCTTTGTATCACTTCATGGTGCGATCGTACCTTGAATATTGTGTTCAATTCTGGTCGCTGCATCTCAAAAAAGATATATTTGAATTAGAAAAGGTGCAGAGAAGGGCGACGAAAATGATAAAGGGGATGGGACGACTTCCCTATGAGGAAAGGCTAAAGCAGTTAGGGCTCTACAGCTTGGAGAAAAGGCGACTGAGGGGAGATATGATAGAGGTCTATAAAATAATGAGTGGAGTTGATCGGGTAGACGTGAAGCATCTGTTTACGCTTTCCAAAAATACTAGGACAAGGGGGCATGCGATGAAGCTACAAAGTAGTAAATTGTAGCTATTTATTTAAATAGTAAATTGAAAACGAATCAGAAAAAAATTTTCTTCACTCAACGTGTAATTAAACTCTGGAATCCGTTGCCAGGGAATGTGGTAAAGCTTAGCAGAGTTCAAAAAAGGTTTTCCTAAAGGAAAGTTCATAGACCATTATTAAATTGGACTTGGGGAAAATCCACTATTTCTGGGATAAGCAGTATAAAATATTTTGTACTTTTTTGGGATCTAGCCAGGTATTTGTGACCTGGATTGGCCACTGTTGGAAACAGGATGCTGGGCTTGATGGACCTTTGGTCTGTCCCAGTATGGCAATACTTATGTACTTTTTTTTTTTAAGTATAGTATCCAATGCTTACTCCATGACCCCTACTGGGGTAGAGTGGACTTCGCTATTCTTTGAACTGCATCAGCCCCCAGACCCAGGAATGAGACTTAATGAGGTCCCTTAGCCAAAAGGTTTGCCCACCCCTATCCTAGGACATTAGCAAAAAAGGAAATTTTCTCAATCACCTGAATTCCTATCTCCCTAGAACAAGGCAAAGGGACTTATATACAGCCTTTCTGTGTGTTTTGCAACTACATTCAAGTGGTTTACATAGTATATTCAGGTACTTATTTGTACTTGGGGCAATGGAGGGTTGTGACTTGCCCAGAGTCACAAAGAGCTGTAGTGGAAATTAAACCCAGTTCCCCAGGATCAAAGTCTGCTGCACTAACCACTAGGCCCAGAGTCTTGTTAAGGGTGAACTGTCCCCATGCCTACCTGACTCAGGGAAATAGGAAACAATTGTATTGGACTGAAGAAGAGTGTTATCTCAAAAAGGTAAAGCAGGAAGCCCCATATATTCTGGCCTAGTACCTACCAGAGACTAACTCTACCTAACTGGGC
Source organism: Microcaecilia unicolor (assembly GCF_901765095.1). Lineage (NCBI taxonomy): Eukaryota > Metazoa > Chordata > Amphibia > Gymnophiona > Siphonopidae > Microcaecilia > Microcaecilia unicolor. The sequence continues at coordinate 354,377,513 of NC_044032.1, read as the reverse complement.
ATCTAAATGGCAGATGACGTTTAATGTGAGCAAGTGCAAAGTGATGCATGTGGGAAAGAGGAACTCGAATTATAGCTACATCATGCAAGGTTCCACGTTAGGAGTCACGGACCAAGAAAGGGATCTAGGTGTCATTGATGATACGTTGAAACCGTCTGCTCAGTGTGCTGCTGCGGCTAAGAAAGCAAATAGAATGTTAGGTATTATTAGGAAAGGAATGAAAAACAAAAATGAGGATGTTATAATGCTTTTGTATCGCTCCATGGTGCGACCGCACCTCGAATATTGTGTTCAATTCTGGTCACCGTATCTCAAAAAAGATATAGTGGAATTAGAAAAGGTGCGGAGAAGGGCGACAAAAATGATAAAGGGGATGGGAAGACTTCCCTATGAGGAAAGGCTAAAGCGGCTAGGGCTCTTCAGCTTGGAGAAAAGTCGGCTGAGGGGAGATATGATAGAGGTCTATAAAATAATGAGTGGAGTTGAATGGGTAGATGTGAAGCGTCTGTTCACGCTTTCCAAAAATACTAGGACTAGGGGGCATGCGATGAAGCTACAATGTAGTAAATTTAAAACGAATCAGAGAAAATGTTTCTTCACTCAACGTTTAATTAAACTCTGGAATTCGTTGCCAGAGAATGTGGTAAAGGCGGTTAGCTTAGTGGAGTTTAAAAAAGGTTTGGATGGCTTCCTGAAGGAAAAGTCCATAGACCGTTATTAAATGGACTTGGGGAAAATCCACTATTTCTGGATAAGCAGTATAAAATGGCTTGTACTTTTTGGGATCTTACCAGGTATTTGGGATCTGGATTGGCAACTGTTGGAAACAGATGCTGGGGTTGATGGACCTTTGGTCTTTCCCAGCATGGTAATACTTATGTACCTATGTGCACACATACAGGGTAATTCTATAAATTAGGAACTAACATTTACGTGTGCATTGTACACATAAACGTTTACAATGCTAGCATATATGTGTGTTTGTGTGCCACCTATGTGATATTCTGCAACATGGTGTGTATTTGCAGAATGGACATACACAGTGATGCAGCATGGGCAGGACCCAAACTTATGCACATAATTTACAGAATACTTCAGTGGTTCCCAAACCTGGTCCTGAAGGCATCCCTGGCAGTCAGGACTCCACTGCATGCAAATCTATCTCATTCATTGTGAGTAGCCTGAAAACCTGACTGGCTGAGGTGTCTCCAGGACCAGATTTGGGAACCACTGGAATACTGTAAACTATGCACATACCTGCAACACACAGGGCCCTGATTACTAAGCCATGCTAGAGGCATGTTAGCATTTTTACAACGAGCTAAGCATTAGTGCACGCTAACTTTATAGATGCCCATATTATGGGCATGTACACAGTTAGTACGTGATAAAAATGCTAGTGCACCTTAGTAAACAGGGCCCTTAGGCACCAGCATACCAGTTCGGTGGCTGGTACAAGTGATCACAACTGGTTAGGCTAATATTCTATAAAGGAAAGTAGGTGCCTTCGGAGAGATTAGTCTTCAGGTGTCAACTGGTGTGCCAATGTTATATAGCAGCAACAAGTCCTAGAGGCCTGCGTGTATGCAGGTCCCTGGAGCACTTTTAGTGGGTACCGCAGTGCACTTCAGCCAGGTGGACCCAGGCCCATCCCCCCTACCTGTAACACTTGTGCTGGTAAATGGGAGGTCTCCAAAACCCACTGTACCCACATGTAGGTGGCCCCTTCACCCCTAAGAGCTATGGTAGTGTTGTATATTTGTGGGTAGTGGGTTTTGGGGGAGGGGGGTTGGGTGCTCAGCACCCGTGGTAAGGGAGCTATGCATGTGGGAGCGTTGTCTGAAGTCCACCGCACTGACCTCTAGGGTGTCCAGTTGGTGTCCTGGCATGTCAGGGGGGCGAGTGTACTACGAATCCTGGCCCCTCCCACGACCAAATGGCTCAGATTAGGACGTTTTTGAGCTGGGCGTTTTTAGTTTCCATTATCGCTAAAAAAAAAAAACAAACGCCCAGCTGAAAAACATCCATTTTTTCGAAAATATGGTCTGTCCCGCCTCTTCACGTACCCGTTTTCGGACATAGATGCCCATGGAGATAGGCATTCGCGTTCGATTATGCCCCTCTATTGAAAATGAGAAGGGTCAGAGTCTATTTCCATAGACAATCATTCTGGTGGGAAGAACTGGACGGGGCTGGAAGCACTGCTTGAATAAGCACATAAGAAGCAGGACAGCACTAGAAGAGAGAGTTAGAGAGTGCATGCACTTGTGTATGTTTCTGTGTCTCTGATGGGGACAGTGAGGGGCATAATTGAACATCGCTGGCGAAATAGGTCGCCAGCGATCTATTTTGGCGGTGGCGCAACAGCTGGCTGGAACCGTATTTTTGAAAAAGATGGCCGGCCATCTTTTTGTTCGATAATACGGTTTAGCCCGGGTTTGAGATCGCCAGTTTTGTTTTTCAGCGATAATGGAAAAAACTGCCGGCCATCTCAAACCTGGCGAAATCCAAGGCATTTGGTCATTCCAGGACACCAACCAGGCACCCTAGGGGGCACTTCTAAAAATGTTTAAAAAATACACAAATAGCTCCCAGGTGCATAGCTCCCTTATCTTGGGTGCTGAGCCCCCCAAATCCCCCCCAAACCCACTCCCCACAACTCTACACCATTACCATAGCCCTTATGGGTGAAGGGGGGCACCTACATGTGGGTACAGTGGGTTTGGGGGGAGGTTGGAGGGCTCAACACTTAGCACCACAAGTGTAACAGGTAGGGGGGGGGGGGGGATGGACCTGGGTCTGCCTGCCTGAAGTGCACTGCACCCATTAAAAACTGCTCCAGGGACTTGCATACTGCTGTCAGGGAGCTGGGTATGAAATTTGAGGCTGGCATACAGGCTGGTGAAAAAAGGTTTTTATTTGTATTTTTTTAGTGTGGGAGGGGGTTGGTGACCACTGGGGGACTATGGGGAGGTTATCCCCCATTCCCTCCGGTGGTCATCTGGTCAGTTGGGGCACCTTTTTGAGGCTTGGTCATGAAAAAAAATGGACCAAGTAAACCCGGCAAAATACTGAAGAACGCCGCTTTTTTTTCCCATTATCCGCGAAAGCTGGCCATCTGGTAGCCATGCCCATGCCCGCCTTCGCTACGCCACTGACACGCCCCCTTGAACTTTTGTCAGTGCGGTGACGGGGAAAGCGGCGATGGTGTCAAAAAAGCCGCTTTCGATTATACCGTTTTTTGCCGCTTTTGAGAGATCGCCGGCCATCTCCCGATTTATGTTGGAATTTCGCCAGCGATCACTTTCGAAAATAAGCCTGTCTCATATAGGAGTTTCCTTTGAAAATCTGGGCTAGAGTGGAGAAGTCCGCTAATACAAATTTACCTGTTCACATAATAAATGGACATTTTAAGCCAGAGGAATTTGCCCAGCTATTAAGTTTCCTAGGCAAATTCACTGGAAAACTGGCCTTATGGTGCTTCCATTCTGTCTGAATCCTAGCACCAAAGAAAGCTAAACATATTTATTTTTCCATGTGTGAAGCTTTTCGGAAATGTAAAACTTTGTAAGTTTATATCTCTGACACATTGCCTGTAAATGTCACAAATATTTGTTTGCCTAGGGCCCTGGCCACCTAGAACACTTGTTGCCCCATAGTCAGGAAAAAAAAAAAACAATCATAAGTACGTACGTATTGCCATACTGGGGCAGACCAAAAGTCCATCAAGCCCAGCATCCTGTTTCCAACAGTGGCCAATCCAGGTCACAAATACCTGGCAAGATCCCAAAAAATTACAAAACATTTTATACTACTTATCCCAGAAATAGTGGATTTTCCCCAAACCCAATTTAATACTGGTCTATGGACTTTTTCCTTTAGGAAGCCATCCAAACCTTTTTTGAACTCTGCTAAGCTAACTGCCTTTACCACATTCTCCGGCAACGAATTCCAGAGTTTAATTGCACGTTGAGTAAAGAAAAGTTTTCTTTGATTCGCTTTAAATTTACTACTTTGTAGCTTCATCGCATGCCCCCTAGTCCTAATATTTTTGGAAAGCAAAAACAGACACTTCACATCTATCTATTCCACTCCACTCGTTATTTTATAGACCTCTATCATATCTTACCTCAGCTGCCTTTTCTCCAAGCTGAGGAGCCCCAGCCGCTTTAGCCTTTCCTCACAGGGAAATCGTCCCATCCCCTTTATCATTTGTCACCCTTCTCTGTACTTTTTCTAATTCCACTATATCTTTTTTGAGATGCGGCGACCAGAACTGAACACAATATTCAAGGTGTGGTCGCACCATGGAGCGATACAAAGACATTATAACGTCCTCATTTTTGTTTTCCATTCCTTTCCTAATAATAACTAACATTCTATTTGCTTTCTTAGCCGCTGCAGCACACACTGAGCAGAAGGTTTCAACGTATCATTGACGACGATACCCAGATTCCTTTTCTTGGTCGGTGACTCCTAACGTGGAATCTTGCATGACATAGCTATAATTCGGGTTCCTCTTTCCCACATGCATCACTTTGCACTCATAACACCCAGACTACAAACAAACCAAATTAACTTAAAGATATTGCAACACCATCAGGGGAAAGATCATCAGCATATGAAAAATGAATAGCAAGCTTGCTTAAGAGAGCTATGAAAAGTTAAACATTAGAGAAGAGAGCAGTGAACCCTGAAGGACTCCCTGCTTCACCATCCAAGACTGAGAGCTCAGCTCTGCTTTTTCTTACTCTTCATAGAATGATTTAACTGAAATGAGGAGAATCATTTAAGAAACAATCAAGTAATACTAAACACACTTGGGAGCCTGTTTACTAAAGTATTGCTAAGCAGGCAGAGAGTAATTCTATAATAAGGCACTCACTACCTACTTTTTTTTAACAGAATACTAGTGCAAGTGGCTAAAAACACACATACATTACGGCAGGAATGCTTACAACAGCCCTATCAGCCCAGTAGCTGGTATAAATGTCCACATCTAGATGATAGCATGCACATGCATAATTGATATAATTCTATAATTTATGTATGTACCTATTGGGCTCATTTTCGAAAGAGGACGCCCATCTTTTGACATAAATCGGAAGATGGACATCCTTCTCCCAGGGTCATCTAAATCGGTATAATCGAAAGCCGATTTTGGACGTCCCCAACAGCTTTCTGTCGCAGGGACGACCAAAGTTCAAGGGGGCATGTCAGAGGCGCAGGGGCGTAGCTACTGGTGGGCCTGGGTGGGCCCAGGCCCACCCAATCTTGGCTCAGGCCCGCCCAAACGATGATGACTGGAACGGCGACTTTTACCCGAAGTCGCAACGACGAATGGGCAGGCAGTGCTGCGGTAGTAAAAGCAACAAGGAGACTGGTTCGACTCTCCGTTCTTCACTTCCCTCCCTCTGCGTCCCGCCCGAAAGGAAATGACGTCAGAGGAAGGCGGGACGCAGAGGGAGGGAAGTGAAGGACGGAGAGTCGAACCAGTTGACTTGTTGCTTTTACTACCGCAGCGCTGCCTGCCCGTTCATCGCTGAGACTTCGGGAGTAGACTGGAACGGAAGTTGGCTTGGAGATGCTGTGAAGGGGGAGGGGGGACACGCTGGCTAGAAGGGGGAAGGGGATGGACAGAAACAGGATGGGCAGGGGAGAGAGGAGAATTGCTGGACAACAGGGATGGATGGAGGGGAAAGGGGAGAGGAAATTTGCTGGAGATGGATGGCTGGAGGAGAGGGCAGGGGAGAATGGAGAGTTGCTGGACATGGAGCGGAGGGCAGGGGAAAGAAGAAAATTGCTGGACATGAATGGATGGAGCGGAAAGGGGAGAGAGGAAATTTGCTGGAGATGGATGGCTGGAGGAGAGGGCAGGGGAGAATGGAGAGTTGCTGGACGAATGGATGGAGGGAGGGGAGAGAAGTCAGGAAGGAGGTGCACATGGATAGAGGGGATGGAAGAGAGGAGAAATGCTGGACATGGATGGAGTGGAGGGCAGGGAAGAGAGGAGAAATGTTGGACAAGAATGAAGGTAAGGAAAGACAAAGGAAGGAGATGCACATGGATGGAGGGGAAGGGAGAGAGGAGAAATGCTGGACATGGATGGAGGGAAGGGAAGACAGTGGAAGTAGATGCACATGGATGGAGGGGAGTGAGGAGAAATGCTGGATATGGATGGAGGTAAAACTGCTGAGTTTAAGGGCTGGTTTGGAACACGTTGAGGGCAGATACTGAAATTCGAGGAAGGATAGGGGCAGGGCTACAGATGGTAGACAGGACGCATAAGGACACAGGAGTATGGTGGACATGGTGAGTGAAAAAATATCAAATGGAAAGAAGACACTGCGTAAAACAGAAGACACTGGGATCAAAGCAAATAGATCAGACAACAAAGGTAGAAAAAAGTATTTTATTCAGAATTTATTAATTTGAATATGTCATCTTTTGGAAATGTGCATCTGTGATATTTTGCATGTAAGTTTAAATTTTTCTGGTATTGCTGCATGCTGAGTCTGACTTCTTGAGTTAACTTTCCAGTTCAGTATTTTGCCTTCATATTTTTTGATTTCTAGTTCCTTGCATCATGTCTGTTGTGTCAAGTGTGATCAAGGTGCAGTATTCTGCTAGCATGTAGTATTCGCAGCCCTTTTTGTTTTGCTTTTTTTCACGAGGTAGTGTATTGGTGTTTTAGAGCCTAGTGTAATTACAGTTCTGACTTTTCAAGCATAAGGTTGTAGCTCATCCTGTCCTTGGAATTAGTGCTGTTATGGTTTTAAAGATATGAGTGTGTTTTTGCACAAGTTTGTGTATAGCATTTTGCAGTGGAGAGATTGTGGGATAATGTAATTATATTTAAAAATATCAATTTTTCCATTAAGTATGTATGTGGTTATACTGATGCAGGGCAGCTGTTGGGCAGACTTCTTAGAAATCCATCATCAAGTGAATTCTTAGGCATTATTTTGTAGGATCCCAAGAGACACTACTCATAATTATATAGACAGTGCGTGCCCACCCATATTAGCTCTGGGCCCACCCAAACTCTCAGGTCTGGCTACGCCACTGCGGAGGCGTAGCGAAGGCGGGACTTGGGCGTGCCTAACACTTGGACATCCTCAACCCATAATCGAAAGAAACAAGGACGTCCCTGACGAACACTTGGACAACTTTACCTGGTCCTGTTTTTCTTATGACCAAGGCACAAAAAGGTGCCTGAAATGACCAGATGACCACCGGAGAGAATCGGGGATGACCTCTCCTTACTTCTCCAGTGGTCACTAACCCCCTCCCACCCTCAAAAAATATCTTTAAAAATATTGATTGCCAGCCTCTATGCCAGCCTCAGATGTCATAATCAGGTCCATCACGGCAGTATGCAGGTCCCTGGAGCAGTTTTAGTGGGTGCCGTGCACTTCAGGCAGGCGGACCCAGGCCTATCCCCCCCCTACCTGTTATACTTCTGGAGGAAACAGCGAGCCCTCCAAAACCCACCACAAACCCACTGTACCCACATCTAGGTGCCCCCCTTCACCCGTAAGGACTATGGTAGTGTTGTACAGTTGTGGGTAGTGGGTTTGGGGGGGCTCAGCACACAAGGTAAGGGAGCTATGTACCTGGGAGCAATTTCTAAAGTCCACTGCAGTGTCCCCTAGGGTGCCCGGTTGGTGTCGTGGCATGTCAGGGGGACCAGTGCACTACAAATGCTGGCTCCTCCCATGACCAAATGGCTTGCATTTGGTCGTTTCTGAGATGGATGTCCTTGGTTTCGAAAATCGCTGAAAATCAGAAACGTCCATGTCTAGGGACGACCATCTTTCAGGATTTGGACGTCCCTGACTGTATTATCGAAACAAAAGATGGACGTCCATCTTGTTTCAAAAATACGGGTTTCCCCGCCCCTGGATCGGGACATTTTGCGAGGATGTCCTCATCAAAACTTGGACGTCCCTTTTGAAAATGCCACTCCACGTGCTACATCATGAACACACACTACCAAATCAAAGCACAGACCATCCCACTAGTCGGTATTCTATAAAAGATCATTTATAATTATAAAAGGCCACTTACACAGGTAAATGCTTTCAATACTGCATTAAGGGGGGAATTCATCAAGCAGCGTTATGGCCTTAACATACCTTAACATGCATTAAGGGAATTAGCGCATGCTAAAAGCCCATAGGTATAGAATTAGCTTTTAGCATTTAGCATGCACAAATTCCTTTATTGCACATTAAGGCCATGCACCACTTGATGAATTCCTCCCTTATGCACTTTCCTGCTGCCTAAAATTAGACACCTCTGTTTAGAATTATCCCTTACTGTAAAAATTAGCATGTGCAGTTAGCGCACCATTACTGCAATGTATTAACATTGCACACTAGGGGCGGTACCTGAGGGCCTAAAGCAGTTGGGGTCTAGTGCTTCCCACCCCACATGTCCAACAATTGTCTCTCCTCTTTACCCCTGGGTCTGGTACTGCTCCTCTCTCTCAACCCCTCTCCCCCTGCCCAATGACCGGTATCGCCCTCTATCTATGACCCCCCACCCCCACCCCATTTACTTAACACCTGCATTTCTGTGCAGAATTAACCAGCAGCGGCAGCGATCCACTTAAGCTGTCTGCTGCATCTCACCCTGAAATTTTTCACAATCCACCTGTGTTTTGACAACCTTGAATATTTATTTATTTATTAGGATTTATTTACCGCCTTTTTGAAGGAATTCACTCAAGGCGGTGTACACTAAGAATTAATCAAACTTGAGCAATAGAGAATTATAGCAGTAAAAATATTCAAACAATACAAAGCTTCATAGTATACTACTTACAATGTCAACACAATATGCAATAGAACATTTTAATTGACAGTGTAGGGCATAAGCAAAGATGGAATATATAGATAGGTAAGAGAGTAAGGAGAGTTAGAAAGTAAGGTAACTAATTTAAGGAAAGTTGCGCATGAGGTCAGAGAAGGTTAAATATTATCTCAGCTACGGTAGGCGTGGATAAACATGTCCTGCTGCAATATGTGCTGCCCAAGTCACTCCTTGTGTGTGTGAGTGAGACAAAACGTTTGATGCTGCTTTCGACTCCTGACTTGTCACTTTTATCTTATCCTTGTGTCTTTCTGTCTGTCCTTCCCTTATCCTTATTGATCCTGTCTGCTTGTCCTGATTTAGATTGTAAGCTCTTTTGAGCAGGGCTGTCTTTCTTCATGTTCAATTGTAAAGCGCTGCGTACGACTGGTAGCGCTATAGAAGTGATTTATAGTAGTAGTAGTAAAACGTTAGTTTATTTCTTCCATTAAATGACTGGTTGAAGAGCCAAGCTTTCACCTGCTTCCTAAAGTAGAGATAGTCGTATGTTAAGCAGAGTGCATTCCAGAGTGTGGGGGCTACTCCACTGAAGGCTCGCTTGTGGGTATTACATCGTGTAATGTCTTTTGGAAAGAATGTTGTTAGTGATAGTCCATGAGAGGACCTTAGTGTCCTTGGAGGTGTATAGAGGATCATCCTATTCTTCAGGTACTCAAGGCCATTTCCTTTAAGGGCCTTGAAGATCAGACATAGAGTTTTAAATGTAGCCCTGTATTGTACTGGTAGCCAGTGAAGTTTTTGCAAAAATGGTGTGATGTGGTCATGTCGCTTGCAACCTTCTATTAGTCTTGCTGCAGCATTCTGAATCAAATGGAGATGGTACAGGCCCTTTGTAATCAGACCATTGTAGAGTGCATTTCAGTGGGATAAGATTTACTTTCTCAATGTAAAGAGAGAGGCAGCGTAGCTCTCGCAAATAGAAGCAGCTCTTGAAGGTTGCTTGGATCTGGGGAGTCAGAGTAAGTGTTGAATCTAACTATATTCCAAGGTTTCGACTTGTGGTTTGAGGGGGAGTTTTGTATCATCTGCAAATGTAATCACCTCACTTGTTCTTGTTTCCAGATCATTTACATATATGTTAAGTAGCACCAGTCCCAGTACAGATCCCCGTTGCATTCCACCCTCCTCCATTGAGAAAAATGGCCATTTAGACCCAGTGGCCTAGCTAAGGGGGGGGGGGCACCAGGGGTGCAGCCGCTCCCTCAAATGGACTTCTGATGGCGCTAGTGCCTATTTTTTACGTGACCTGTCACATTTAAAACATGCATCAGCGCTGTCAGCAGTCTGCTCTCCACTTCCCCCATGCCTTCAGCCTGAATACACTTCTGTTTAACCCTACCCTCTGTTTCTGTCCAATAACCTAATACACAACAGAACATTGCCTCCTATCCCATAACTTATTTTCTCAGGAGTTTTTCATGAGGAAATTTGTCAAAGGCTTTCTGAAAATATAGATACACTAAATCAACTGGCTCACCTTTATCGACATGTTTATTCATGCCTTCAAAGTAATGAAGCAGAGAGACAGAAAAGAAAAAATTCAGACAACAAAAGGAAGAAAATTAACCGGCCGATATTCAAAATAATTTAACCAGCTGAAGATGGCTGCTGACCGGTTAAATCACTTGTTCACGGCTATCTGATCATTTTCAGCGGCACTTAACCGTTTATCTCCGCTGAAAATTACCAGTTAGTGCCAAATTCAAAAACAGCTAACTCATGGGTGTTCCAGGGGTGGAGTCGGGTTAAGCACTAATTAGAGCTGTACTAAATAGCATATTTTATTATTTGTCCGAATACAAATAATGAAAAATTTTATTCAGCCCAACGCGAATAATGGGCATTGAGCTTTAACATAACAAATAAAAGATGCAACATGAAATCAGAGATCAAATGTTTATTTCAGTAGGATTAGCACAGTAGAGCTCCAGATTACTCATATTTGAATTTAAATCACTATTCAACTGAACATGAATAATGTATTCAGGGCTCTATTTAGGGCAGAATTGAATCGAATGTGAATATTTGGTACAGCCCTAGTGCCAATATTCAGCCCCTCACTGCATAAGTAAACCGCGTAAATCAGGCCAAACAAATAACAGTCTATCTTTAAGTGGTTTGGCTTATGTGGTGAGGGGATGCATATTGATGTATCTGGCTATGTGATAGCCGACTCAAGAAAACCTGGATAATCAATGCCAAGGCTGGCGATTCCCAAATATTCAGTGCTGGGAATAATGCTGATGGAAGTCAGTAAAACACTCATCACCGCCAGCAGAATATCAGTCAGAAAATGTTTTATTTTGAATTTATTAACTGGAATATGTTAGCTTTGGGAAATGTGCATGCAAATGGATTATATTATGTTCAGCATAATAGGAAAAATCCATTTCTGTTTTTATTTCTTCAGTGTTGCAATACATGCTGAGTTTGACTTGTGGCTCCCAGTTCAATTTTTGTCTTCATATTTCTATTTGTAATTTGTGATCCCTTGTTCTGTCTGTGATTTGCATATGATCAGGTATGATATTCTGTTTGATTGTAGTTTCTGTGCAGAGATCTGTAGCAGTCCCACTTGTTCTGTTTTACCTGTAGTAGGTGAGTTGGTGTTTTAGGGCCCAGTGTAATATTTGTAGTGCTGCCTATTCATAGGTAATGTTCTTGCCGATTGAATCATAGGATTAGTGCTACTGTCATATAACATATTTGCTACATTTCTCCTCCTGCATAGGTATAGTTTGATGTTTTATATTTTGGGGCAGTGAGTTTAATAGCTGTCTGCCTACCCCACTTCTTACATCTCTTTAGCCTGCTCTGCTTCTCATTTGCCTTTGGCCCAGCCTTCTATTCCCCTCCTCTCCCCAGTAAGCTCCGAAGCACTTTTCCCTTGCCAATTGCTGTTCCGTGTAGGTTTGGCTCATCTATCCCTTCACAGCTTCCCACTTCTCAATCTCCTCTACAGGTGAGACTTCTTTCCTTTGTAGATTTAACTCATCTTCAATTTATGACTCCCCATCACCCACAGGCTTAGATCATTTATTTCCCTGCTCTGCTCTCCCTGGCTCCAGGCACATTCTTGTTTTCTGGGACTGGACCCCCATCGTATTTTGCACTGCAGCAATTCTCTTGGTACTTACAGATTACAGGCCAGTGGCCACCGCCTGCCTGCAGAGTCCACATGGAATTCTCTGCCACGTCCACCCTAAGCCCTGAATGCCCAGTAAGGATCACGGCTTGAAACCTCAGATAATGGAGAATATGTTCCAGCAGCCCAGGATATGGAAGCATACACTCATACTAAGCCATTGTGTTCTGACCTTCCTGCATTATATTGCTCTATTAGCCAAGAAACAAGCATCCAACTTAAGTAGCTAAATTGAGACCTGGGAGGTGGCTGCAGTATTTTACCAAGAGAAAAGAGGGGAGCAATGATTCAGCAATTAAGCAAGGGAAAAGCCAGGGAGCAAAAACAGTAAACATACAGAGTTTTGTGAGACAATATGTCCCTTGCAGGCTCATTTTCAAAAGAGAAGGATGCCCATCTTTCAACACAAATTGGAAGATAGGCGTCCTTCTCACAGGGTCACCCAAATCAGCATAATCGAAAGCCGATTTTGGGCATTCCCAACTGCTTTCTGTCGTGGAGATGACCAAAGTTCATGAGGGCATGTCAGAGGCGTAGCGAAGGCGGGACTTGTACATGCCTAATACATGGGCGTCCTCGACCCATAATAGAAAAAAAGGGCGTCCCTGACGAGCACTTGGCCGACTTTACCTGGTCCTGTTTTTCTTACGACCAAGCCACAAAAAGGTGCCCGAACTGACCAGATGACCACCGGAGAGAATGGGAGATCACTTCCCCTTACTCCTCCAGTGGTCACTAACCCCCTCCCACCCTCAAAAACCATCTTTAAAAATATTTTGTGCCAGCCTCTATGCCAGCCTAAAATGTCATACTCAGGTCCATCACAGCAGTATGCAGGTCCCTGGAGCAGTTTTAGTGGGTGCAGTGCACTTCAGGCAGGTGGACCCAGGCCAATTTCCCC